>NW_006408801.1:2946232-2946657 GCF_000296735.1 Chrysochloris asiatica | reverse complement strand
TTGGAGGAGAATATTAAAAGTGCCATGGACTGCTGCTAGAAGAACAAACAAATATGTATTAGAAGAAGTTCAGTTAGATGCTGCTTGGAAGCCAAGATGGGAGAAGGATATCATACTTGGTAAAGTGGAGAGTCAATGTAAAAGAGGAAGACCCTCAACAAGATGGATTTGCACAGTGGCAGCAACAATGGGCTCAAGTGTAACAAAGATTGTAAGATTGGTGCAGGACTGGATAGTGTTTAATCCTGTTGCATTCAGTTTCTATGAGTCGGTACCAACTCTATGGCACCTTACAACAACAAGAAGAACAATCAGAAAAAAGAACAAAAAAATAAAATCTGAAGAAAGCCTAAGATTTATGTGTGACATTATAAAACAGAATGATTTATGTATGATTGGAATTCCAGAACAGGAAGATTTAAAAA
>NW_006408801.1:2943082-2944104 GCF_000296735.1 Chrysochloris asiatica | reverse complement strand
GCTCCAAAACTCGGAACCACATAGGTATGAATATTTTAAAAGTTTAAAGGCTTATAGCTAGTGGAACTTGTAGAGAAAGTAAGTGATCATGTACTTTTGAGTCTGCCTGGCTAGGTGGCCTGGAGTTAACAACTTGGGTGAGACCAAATGGCAAGTCCAAGCAGGAGAGCAGATACACCACAGAAAAACGCCACAGAAACCTTGGAGCAAAGGTGGACAATACACTTGGTCGGATTTGCTTTGTTCTGATTTTCGTTGTTTTGGGGTTGTTGGTTTTTTTTGGTATCTGTTAATTGGCCCCCACTGTTTGTGCACCTCCATTCGAGTGACTAGAGGGGGTACCTGAGCGAGTGGACACTCCCACCCTCACCATTGGTGGGTTCTTCTGCCACGCATGCACACAGATACTCTCAGCCCAAGAGCTGGCACTGAACTGTAATTTTTTTTAATATGGAAAAAGGCCAGAAAACAAGGGGTGTGGAGAGGCAAAGAAAGTTTAAAAATAAAACAGGCCAAAAAATAAATTAAATCCTGAGGTACAGCATAACAACCATCGGTGGCATCTTGAAATCACTCAGGCAGCTTTGAAGATGAGAAGCTGAAAGAGGACATTAAAGTCATACTCATGTTAGGCTACAGACATATTTTTTTTTTCTTTTCTCCCTCCTCTCCCTTTTCTGTTATTCTAGACTACTGTATCCAGTCTAGTTTTTTTTGTTGTTGTTACTGTTGTGGTTTTGGTGGTGTTGGGTTTTTTTCTTGCTGTTTTGTGATTCCCCTTCTACCTTTGGGGAACTCTTTCTCTCCCTATATTGCCCAAGAAGAGACAGAAACTGCTACCATATAGTCAAGCTACAATCACACTCTATAAAACACCAAAGCCCAGGCAAGAACCAATACCAACTGCCATATACCAGGGAGGCATAAAAAATACCTGTGAAAGTTATTCTGAGTTAAGCAATAATAAGAGTGAAAAGGGAAGTCTACATACTGATCACATCTACCTGGAAACAATCAGAAAG
>NW_006408801.1:2940927-2941967 GCF_000296735.1 Chrysochloris asiatica | reverse complement strand
TAAAATATACTGTCTTAAATGGAGGGAAGAATTAATGAAATATAAGGTAACCACAACAGTGGGTTGAGGTGGGGGATTTAGTTCAGGTGTTGGGTTAGGTTAGCACTGGAGGCACTCACTCATCTATCCATGAAATTTGGAAGGCATCTACCTGGCCAAATGATTGGAAGAGATCCATATTTGTGCCCATGTGTAAGAGAGGTTGCTTAATAGAATGCAGAAACAATCTGACAATATCATTATTATATGCAGTAAAGTTTTGCTCAAGATAATTTTAAATGCCAGAAAGATGTTTCCCTGTGTTTTATTAACTGTGCAAAGGCTTTTGATTGTGTGGGTTATGACAAGCTATGGACAGCATTGTGGAAAATAAGTATTCCTGAACACTTAATTTTGCTCATGAGGAACCTCTACATAGACTAAGAGGCAGCCATTTCCACAGAACGAGGCAACACTGATTGATTTAAAATAAGGAAAGATGTATGCCAGGGTTGTACTTTTTTACCATTGAGTTTATGATTGAGTTCAGGGTGATGCTGCCATGTACATCATTCTCTAGTTGTTGTCTGTTCTTGTGGATTCTCAATCCACAGAACTTCCTTTAGGATGTTTTTCATAGCAGGGCTGGCTTTGGCAAAAGCCAAAATTATTCAAACTGAATGCTGTGTAAATAATCCAAGAGTCTGAGTTATATGAAAAAGAACATGACATCAGGCTTGGAAGAAGATTCATTAACAATCTGTGCTATACATATAATACAACCTTGCTTGCTGAAAGTTACTTGGGACACATTATCAGGAAACACTATTGGCTAGAAAAGGACAACACGTTTGATAAAGTGGAGGGTCAGAGAAAAGCAGAGAACCCTTCCACGAGAGGGACTGACATAACAACCACAACAGTCAGCTGTGGAAATGTGGAAAATCATGATGATGGCTCAGGTCATACATAATGTCGCTGTGAGTAGGAGCCAATTTCATGACGACTTAACAACAAAAACATGTTCAATATGGTATAGGCTTTAATTTTTTTTTTTTTTT
>NW_006408801.1:2939722-2940477 GCF_000296735.1 Chrysochloris asiatica | reverse complement strand
CACTTTAAATATTCTCCTCCAACATTATAACTCAAATGCATCAATTCTTCTACAGTCTGCCCTATCCACTGTCCAACAAAACACCAATATTGATCATATTTGAGCAGCAAAAAAACAAAGACAAAGAGTAAATCTTGAAGTCAGAGAGGAAATAGCAAAAACACCTTACTTAAAAAGGAATAAGGATACAAATTACATTACACAGGACTTCTCATCAGAAACCAAGTAATCAAATGGAAAACGAAGTGAACTATATTTATAGTGTTGGAAATAACATGTCAATTTAGACTTTTATTTACAGAAATTATCCTTCAAATCTGAAAGAAAAATAGAGCATGTCAGACAAGAACAGAGAATGTATTAGCAGCAAACCTACGCTGTAAGAAAAGTTAAAATAAAATACTATCTGTGGGAAACTTTTATCTGCATAGGGAAGACAGGTTTGGAATAGGTCAATGGCTGGACACAGCAGAGCAGAGGAGTGGAGGTTGTGGGGAGAGGGTTGTGGAAGTCCAATAGTGGAATTTTTGCAATGGAATTGTTCTCCAATATTCTTCTTGGATCAACAGAAGCAGCAGTCAAAAAATCAAAGGACGTATTGCATTAGGCAAATCTGCTACACAAGACCTTTTTAACCCTAAGGTACACCTGACCCAAGCCATGGTATTTTCAATAACCTCGTATACATGCGAAAGTTGGGCAGTGAATAAAGAAGACCATAGAAGAATTGATACATAGAGCTATGGTGTTGGAGG
>NW_006408801.1:2935849-2937247 GCF_000296735.1 Chrysochloris asiatica | reverse complement strand
TGAAGTAGAGAATGAGAGAGATGAAGGAAGGGTATCAGGCAGACAGCGACAATGTGACAAGATGTTCAGGGCCCTCTGCAGCGCCTGGGCACAGTTCCATCCTCCCATGAGCAGGGGATCTTGCTAACACTGTTTGGAGCTGGCTCCTATGTATTCATTTCTTCAACTAATATGAATCTAGCTGCAACCACATATCAAACAGCAACTGCCAACTCTGTCTGCCATGTGCTCACCCTGTCTGCGCTGTAGCCCCTGCTGCCAGCTCAAAGAGGCCACAGTCCTTTCCAAGTTGGAACCCTCCTGCACTGTTGTCCAAGTGCCCACTCCCTCCCAGATCATACCAGACAGTCTCTGATGCTCAGAACTTGATCACACACATGCAAACACATACATGCACATGCACACAATAATGTGTGCACACATACCTACATGAACATACACATATGAACATATCAGCACATGTGTGCATGTGCACACATGCGCACAGAGGTACACATGCACGTGCATGCATATGCACATGGACACAATAACACACGGGTGTGCATATGTGCATACACATGCACATATCAACACACGCACATGTATATATATATATATATATATATGTGTGTGTGTGTGTGTGTGTGTGTGTGCATATATGCAATGTGAACATGCTAACACATGTATACATGTATATATGCACATGATACAGGCACATATATACATACATACACACAGAGGTACTTACATGCACACACTAACACAAGAACACACATGCACACATACTCACAAACATACACATAGACACACATGAGCATACTAACATATGTGTATGTATATACACATGAATGCATAAAAAACACAGGCACCTATACATATGTATGTGCACATATACCCACAGAGATACACACATACACATGCACATAAGGCACATAGTGACACATACATGAACATGTACCTATTCATGTGTGTGTACACCTGTTGATGTGTGTGTGCACATGCTTGCACATGGTAATACATGCACATGTATGCATGCATACACACAGCCCTCACACCAACATTAAGGGATCTAAATCTCCTGACATCCAACAACCTCATTCCAGCACCTTCTATCAGAGGATAGTGCCCTGGAGTCAGTTTCTGAGGCTGTAAATCTTAATGGGAGCAGAAAGCCTCATCTTTCTCCCACTTAGCAGCTGGTAGTTTTGAACTGCTGACCTTGAGGTTAAAAGTCTGACTTGTAACAACTATGCTACCAGAGCGCTTTCCTAGCATACTAAGAATGCTAAAATATCCTCATTTATTCCACCGTATCTTCTCAGAGGAAAGCCCAACCCTAGATTAATGCTGTAATTTGCTTTTATGGTGACTACAACATTCCTTGCCTTTGAATTGTGGTGTTGGAGGAGAATACTGAAA
>NW_006408801.1:2927765-2935749 GCF_000296735.1 Chrysochloris asiatica | reverse complement strand
CAGGATCGGGCAGTGTTTTGTTCTGTTGTGCATAAGGTCACTATGAGTCGGTACTGACTCTATGGCACCTAGCAACAACAACAAAATTCTCATCTCTGTCTCTCCTACAACATCATGATAATGCACATGGTCCTCAGTCAAGCATCTGAGCAAGTATGTACCTGCCAGCAAAGAATGTTGATCACTGAACTCAGGACCTCTCAATGTTCCTAATTACTGTGAAGACAAGCTTTCATTTCAAGAAACTGAAGTGGCTTCTAGTCCTGATCAGAAATAGTGCCCCATGTAGTTTGACCATAATGCAAGTCTGCTTGATCATGTGAGTTCATTGCAAATAAATGTATTGGAATTCTGGGTTTATATATCAGTGTTGCAAGCTTGGTTAAATTATGACTACCTCTGAGAAATTGATATGCTTTTTGTGTGAACAAAATCAGAGCCTAGACAAGGATGGATTTCAGAAGATTATGAACACCACCCCATGAGGCCTTTTGGAAGCCAGTCTAAAAGCATGTCCCCCGGTAGCAATCCTGACTTGCCATTAGCTTCATGTACCAGCTCCCTCATAGTCTACCTTTATGGTTCTCTATGGAGATCAGGATGTGTTCTAAAGGGGCCATTGAATCCTCCCAAAGGAAGTACCCTTTCCTAATGTACATAAGACTCCTGGTGATCTCTGGTGTGCCCAGCATTCCCTGACCCAGAAAAGAACCACTTGACTACACTAAGCTTTACATAGGCTAAAATGGGACCCTTTGCAATAATTCAACAATAAACATATTTCTATATTAGCAAGAACAACAACAATTCTGTTCCCTTTACCTGTAGCGTAGTGGTTACGAATTGGGCTGTGAACTACAAGGTCAGGAGTTTGAAACTACCAGCTGTTCCATTGGAGAAAGATTAGGCTTTCTGCTCCCATAAAGATTTATAGCCTGGGAAACCCTGTACAGGGTCGCTATGAGTCGGAGCCAACTCCATGGCACATAACAACAGCAACCCACCAGAAGAGAAAATACAATAATTCCTTTTTATCCACCTTCATCTTCACTCACACTCGGATATGAGGACCATGCTGCATACACTCCATATCATAACACTGCTACTTCGTGTGCCATTGGAAAGGCTTGCTATTTGGAGTCTTGCTCTTTGATTTCTTGGAACACAAGACAGTTGTTGCTAAGTGCCGTCCGTTGGTCTGACTCACAGCGACCCTATTGTAGGATTTCTGTGGAGCTGCTGGGGGTTTTGAACCACTTACTGTGTGGTTCAAGCTGACCTTGTGATCCAATGCTTTATCCTACAGCGCCACATGTAACTAGGCCTATTTACCTGTCCACTAAGGATGTTACATTACCTACAATGTGGAATCCTGGTGTGACTCTGTAGGAAAAGCATTAGACTGCTAATCACAAGGTCAGTGGTTCAAACCCACCAGTCACTCCTCAGAAATCCTTTACGGAGTTGCCTTGAGCCAGAACCGACTCGACAGCACTTAAAAACAACTAAGAGGAGGTAGCGTAGTGGTTACGAATCGGGCTGCGAACCTTAAGGTCAGCGGTTCGAAACTACCAGCCGCTCCGCGGGAGAAAGATGAAGCTTTCTACTCCCGTAAGGATTTACACCCTCGGAAACCCTGTACAGGGTCGCTATGGGTCGGAACCGACTCGATGGCACTTAACAACAACAACAACAACAAGAGGAGACTCGATGTGACGTTGCTTTCCCCCTCAACTTTCTGAGAACATCGGTGATCACGCACCCTGACTGATTTTTCCTTTTCCTCTTCCCATTTCCACCCAGGAAACCAGTTTTCCTATTGAAACCAATCTTCCTTTGTTTTCTAGATTAGCAATAAAAATTTCAGTTTTCCCCTGATTGCCCCAATTATGGTGGAAGATTGGGCACAGGTTGGAACTCCTTAGAATCAGATCCTGAGATAATGACCAGCGAGCAGGAAGGTAATTAAGGAGTGTTTTGGGGGTCTCCCTGCCCGAGACGGCAGGGAAAATAGTAAAATAAGCAGTTGGGCTTCGTGTGAATATCTGTCTCATGGAGACTGGAGACGGTCCTCAGAGTTGCCCAGAGCTAGGATGTGGGGCAGAAGCGAGAACGATAAATGATGTGAAGGTGTGTGATCATTCCCTTATTAAGTTATTTTGAACAATACAGCATCATTCAAGTGTGAGTCCAGGAGACTAGGTGACAGAGGTAGGACTTTAAAGACCAAGTAGGGATGACTGACAAAAGTCACTTCATGTTTAACTATAGAGTTTGAACTTTACCCACAAGTTCATGCAAAGGAAATGGACAAGACATAGTACTCATTTAGGAATATGTCTCAGTGTGTCATGAAAAGATGAACCAGGAACAGCCTGGCCTTAAGGTGGGTGACCACAAGAACCTGAAGTGATTCCCTGATGGTGGGAAAAGAAAGCAGAAACACACTTATAAGACAATTCACAAAATGAAAGTGGAGGGAAACCAATGGGAGGCAAAGAAGAAACCTCGGAAGTGAAGCTCAGGTTCTCCACTGCGTGTCTCTGACCTGCAATCCCTGTAAATCAGGCCAGGTGGTCAAGGTAGATTAGGGATACAGGGACAAGAGTCCTGTTTAGGCTCATTGCATTTACTTTCTATCAGACCATGCGAAAGGAAGCTGCAACCGTGCTCTCATTACCTTTTGCCCTTTCAGCCTTCCAACAATTTTCTCTGAGCAAGGGACCAGCATGACTCAGCAAAATGATATATTGTAGTAGAACCACATGAAGTTATTAGATTGAGAGAGCAAAGAAATGCTAAGCAAAGTCAATCCATTTACCACTAGTTATAAATTATATATCAGCCACATTCATAACTTTATCACTAAGCTAGAGAACTCAAAAAAGTCTCCTGGATATATTATAGTTTAAGTGCCTATCTATATTAAATCAAATCTCCCAGATTGACATTCAGAACTGTCCTAAAGTCAGTGAGTTATTATGCAAACTCATTTTGAACTTGGCAATGCAGATAGCCAGAGTTATAGATGAATCCTGGTGGAGTTTTGAATTTTCACCAGATAATTGGATAAACACTGAACTGTTGCCAAAATGGCATCTGCTTATTTAAAGAAATATTTTAACACAGACGCCTGTGGAAGGGTGTGGGCTGGCTCATCTCAGGGCATGCTGCTCTGCATGGGTAGCACAGAAGGCTCTGGAAAAAATCAAACTGGATCATGCCCTGTGTCTATCAGATACATGAAGAGGAATGATACACTATGTGGTGGATATAAGCACAAATGATTTTCCTGGTCAGGATCATTGTCTAAGTGAATAATATCACTAGGCATTATAAGATTCCACAAGGATTCAATGCACCCTAAATTACAAATCCATCTTTCTGCAACTACCCATGGCTCATGTTCATGTAGATTCATTTTAGCTGGAGACATTCTAAGTCAATTGGTCTGTAAAGGCAATTACTTCTCAGATTAATTATTTCCTCAGTGAAGAGCTAAATCGAATTACCAGAATATTTTATATGAAATAAGACTTGGTTTGGGCTTGAGTAATTGAAACCGACTTAGCTATAAATTGCAACTTTTCTTATACAACTTCTCTTTTGTCCATTCATGGTGGCACTAACATGGAATTTCATCTTCTCCAAGATGAAAGTCAGGTGATTCAAGGAGGTGATTATCAAAACAACAGCTACACACTGACTATGGGCATGTTTCCTTAGGATGCCAGCTTTGAAAAATGGTTCCAAGAGCTCATATAATTCTAGCAGCAAAGTGTCTTCTGCCTTTTCTAACAGCCCTAGGGATTGACCTTCATAGTATATTGAATCGTGAACAGTTTAATGTCCATGTCCTAACCCCTGGAACCTGTTGAAGGGATCTGAAGAGACACGAGACCATATGGATTATCCAAGTGGCCTTAAAACCCAATGACAAGTGTCCTTATAAGAGACATAGAGGAGACTCACCAGGACAAAGAAAAGGCCATGTGAAGACAAAGAATGGGATTGGAATGAGGCAGTCAAATGCCAAGGAGCCACCAGAAGCTGAAAGCAGCTTCCCCAGAGCCTTCAGAGGGGGCACCTTGACCTTGAACTGCTGGATATCAGAACTATGAGCATAAATGTCTGGGTTTTAAGCCAACAAGTTCAAAGAATATCAATGAGTAGACTTTGAGTTTTCAGTAAATGAATTCTTCATTTTTTAATGCCTTTTGTACAGCAATAGAATTCATAGCAACATCTAGAAAAGAAGAACTCAAACTCTAGCAAGCTTCTCACTGTTACTAGAAGAGCCAGGTTTCTATGATGCTGAAAGACACTTCTGTCCACCTATTTACGATTCTTTTGTAACATTTAAGGAACTATTGTTATTATTTCTATAATGTCTTGTGCAATGAGAAACCTTTTCATAGCACAAGTATGCATCGCTTAAAATTCTCAAAGCCCTCAAACCATGCTCCTTAAAAATGTTCTTTGAGTTTGGGGAACAAAACGAAGTCCAAAGGTGCAAGAGCAGGGCTCTGGGGTGACTGCGGGAAGGTTTCCCACGAAATCCTCACAGGACAGTCTCTGCTGCCCTTGAAGTGCTGCCCTCGGGTGTGTTGTTATGACCAAAACAATTCTTCAGCACGACTTTCCTGGGCTTTTATCACCAGTGTAGCTTTCAAGTTTCTTAAAACTTCTTCTCAGTAAGCCCCCATGATCACCCATAGCCTGCAAGAAAATATGTCAAGATATCACTTTTGGAACTCAAAAGAATCATCATCATAACTTTCTGAGCTGACCTTTCTGCTTTTGAATTTAACTGAACCAGAAAATCCTTGAGGAAGCCACTGTTTTGATAGGACTCCTTCAAAACAGGTCAAATGAGATGAAGACAACTGTGTTGCTGAAAGAACTTATCTGCAATCATTCAGAGATCAAAGAGAATGAATTTTGTTTGGAATAAAACCAGGCATGTGTGCACTGGAGCCCTAGTAACCATACTTTATGACTTCCCTCATAGATCTACTGATTAAATACATGTTCACTGCGATGTTGTTGTTGTTAGGTGCCATGGAGTCGGTACCGACTCAGCAATCCTATGCACAACAGAATGAAACACTGCCCTGTCCTGAGCCAACCTCACAATTGTTGCCACGCTTGAGCTCATTGATGCTGCCACTTGGCCAATCCATCTCGTTGAGGGTCTTCCTCTTTTTCTGTGACCCTCCACCTTACCCAACATTAGATCCTTCTCCAGCAACTGGTCCCTCTTTACAATATGTCTAAAGTATGAGAGATGAAGCTTAGCCATCCTGGCCTCCAAGGAGCACTCCGGCTGCACTTCTTCGAAAACAAATCTATTGGTTCTCTTGGCAGCCCATGGCACTTTCAATATTCTCCTCCAACACCATAACTCAAAAGCATCAATTCTTCTATGGTTTTCCTTATTCACTGTCCAGCTTTCACATGCATATGAGGTTACTGAAAATACCATGGCTTGTGACAGGTGCACCTTAGTCCTCAAGCTGACATCTCTGCTCTTCAATGTGCTCAAGTGTAGCAACAATTGTGAGATAGATGCAGGATCAGGCAATGTTTTGTTCTGTTGTGCATAAGGTCACATCGAGTCAGTACCAACTCAATGGTATCTAACAGCAGTAACAACCACCTAAGAAGATCATCCTTCTCTAGAAACACAATTGTACATTCAAAAAGTCGATGTACATATCAGCAGATATCCCAGGTTATATCAGTATATGCAATGGTGGTGAATTTGATACATTTATAATGTTTGTGGCTAGATTTCTACCCAAATTTACCCTTATGATATATTTATATGTATTTCACTGTTGCTGATAGTCATTTTAAACCTAACTTTACTATATACCAGTTGCAGTTGTTAAATGCTGTTAAGTTAGTTCCAACTCATAGTGACCCTGTATAGGTTTCTAAAGAGTAGCTGGTGGGTTTGAACTGCCAACCTTGAATTTACTAGTCCAGTACTTCACCAACAATGCCACACTAGGACTCCATATCCCCATAGCTGCTGTGTGTGTCAAATAGGTTCTCACTCATAGCCATCCTATATAGTGCCTTTAAGGCTATAAATCTTTATGAGAGGAGAAAGCTTCATTTTTCTCTCAAAGAGCAACTGGTGGATTTTAACTGCGAACTCTGTGGTTAGCAACCTGACATGGAGAGGGCAAGATTGTTCCTTTTACTTATCAAACACTTTGATACACCGTGACACACCCTTCAAAGCACAGGGAGAAAATTCCTTGTTTTTCTAGTAGATTCTAGTCACTGTCCTGCTCTTCAGTTTTCTTTATAAAGCACCTCAGAATATTCTACAAGTAAGTACAAAAGGAGAAGCTAAGCCCTCATCTGCGTTCAATGTGGTCTGATGAGCATTTTTGGCTCAAATTGTCCTCCCCTGCGCACTTGCAGTCTCTTGGTAGAAGTTCTCTGATGGAGAAGCACACAAGACTGAAGGAAGCTGAAGAAGTGATACACAGACAGTAGAATTAAGTCAGAACTTCCATTCACAAATAAGCCAAACACATAGGGCAGGACTAGAGAAGGAGCACTCAGTTCACAATGGGTAAAGGAAGCGCCTCTGCTCTGCCATGAGAAAGGACATGATGGGGCGAAAGGCCCCAGAACCTGCACAGGTGCAAGCAGTGTGGGAGTGCAGTCAGTGGGCGATGCTCAACTCCACTCGGAAAGAGTCCAAGGCTACACTGCTCATTAATGCATAATGTGGGCAATTATTTGCATAATGACTCTACTATACAATCAAGGAGTTCTGGTAGCTTTGTGTTTACAAGTCAGGCTGCTAACCTCAAGGTCAACAATTTAAAACTACCAACCGATCCATAGGAGAAAGAAGAGGCTTTCTGTTCCCATAAAGATTTACAGCCTCAGAAACCCTATGCAGGGTCGCTAAAAGTCAGAACTGACTCAACAGCACACCACCACTATACAAATCGGTGAATGCAGGAATCTAACCTCTTGGGGTTTTTTCCATGTGTCCCCAGAAGGCAACTCCATTCCAAGTGTAGAACACTACTAAGAAGTAGTTTGGGGAAGGATCAAATACTGAATGAAAGAGAGAAAAAAATGTAGAACAAAATTCAAATACATCAAAAAGACCAGACTTATTGGTTTGAAAAAGACTGCTGGGACCCCCAAGACTCTGGTTCTTAGACAGTCTTCAAGCCTGGAACTGAACCCACCACATACAGAAAGTGAGTTTCAGTCAAATAATAGACAGATTTAAAAAGGGAATGAAAACATCAGGGAGGAACATACTCTTGTGCAGTCAACCACATGGAACCAAAAGGACACATTTGCCCAAAAACAATGGGAAAAAAAGATTTATGCGAACAAGGAACCCATGGATGAAGCGAGACTATTGCTACATTGAGGGATGGAAACCAATGTCATAGGGGAAAAAATATACAAATTGTTGAATTTATACAATTTGCTCTGTAAAATGTCACCCAAACAACAAAGAAATAAAAACAGAAAGAAAGAGCGTGAAGTAGAGAATGAGAGAGATGAAGGAAGGGTATCAGGCAGACAGCGACAATGTGACAAGATGTTCAGGGCCCTCTGCAGCGCCTGGGCACAGTTCCATCCTCCCATGAGCAGGGGATCTTGCTAACACTGTTTGGAGCTGGCTCCTATGTATTCATTTCTTCAACTAATATGAATCTAGCTGCAACCACATATCAAACAGCAACTGCCAACTCTGTCTGCCATGTGCTCACCCTGTCTGCGCTGTAGCCCCTGCTGCCAGCTCAAAGAGGCCACAGTCCTTTCCAAGTTGGAACCCTCCTGCACTGTTGTCCAAGTGCCCACTCCCTCCCAGATCATACCAGACAGTCTCTGATGCTCAGAACTTGATCACACACATGCAAACACATACATGCACATGCACACAATAATGTGTGCACACATACCTACATGAACATACACATATGAACATATC
>NW_006408801.1:2926562-2927436 GCF_000296735.1 Chrysochloris asiatica | reverse complement strand
TCGATAATTTGCCCAGACCTAGTCTTCATAGGTTGCCTTAAAAACAGCGTCTTCCACTAGGATCTTCTGGGCCAGTTAAATTCAAGACCAACAGGTCAGCTTAGAAGGTCGTCGCAACTGTTTTGGGGAAACTCCAAGGGATCTTGACAGATTTCCTCGAGTAACACGGGACAATCATGAGGCTTGATTAGGAAGAAGTTTTATGAAAATTGAAAAGTGCATTAGTGAGAAAAGGACACAGAAAAGTTATGTGATGAATTGTGGATATTTTTTTTCTGTCAAGACAATGGCACCTTCCAGGGTTGTTTTACAAGAATTTCATTGAGAAACTTTCCTCTCTCCACCCACCAATCCTGATCTTACCCCTTCAGACTTCTTTTTATTTCCAAAACTCAACGAACATTGAAAAGGAAGGCGATTTAAGTCCCGCAGGAATGCCAAAACTTCCATATTGAAGTAGGTAAAGGGAAGCACACAGACTTCTTCAGGGAACAGCGAGAGAGCTGGCAGCTCTGTCAGACTTTGGATGTCTGTCATCTAGGAGGAGGAGTTGTGGAGAAACAGCAGCTTCACAGTTTTTGATATTTTTATTTAGTAATAGTTCCTATGATTTTGTAGCAATACTTTTTTTGCTTAGCCTCCTATATATACACACACACATAGACACACTATTAAGTCTAATCTTTCTCCTAGGAAAAACATTTACTTAGGATAATTGTTGTTGTTGTTGTCAGGTGCCATCGAGTTGGAACCGACTCATAGCAACCCCATGCACAGCAGAACGAAACAATGTTCGATCCTGGGCCAACCTCACTACCGCCGCCACACCCGAGTCCATCAATGATGCCACCTGGCTGATCCATCTCGTTGGGGG
>NW_006408801.1:2913211-2926462 GCF_000296735.1 Chrysochloris asiatica | reverse complement strand
GGAGGGAACAGTCACTGGAGAAGGATGTCATGTTGGGTAAGATGGAGGGTCAGAGAAAAAGGAGAAGACCCCCAATGAGATGGACTGACCAGGTGGCATAATTGATGGCGTCAAGTGTGGCAGCAGTAGTGAGGTTGACCCAGGATCCGACATTGTTTCATTCTGCTGTGCATGGGGTCGCTATGAGTCGGTACCAACTTGATGGCACCTGAAAACAACATTCCTACAATTTAACTAAAATGTCATTAAACACACACATGTGGCTAGCCCACCAATTTCCCAGAGCCAAGCTTATGAACTGTCCAAATGGAAATGTCAGGAATGCAGGTAGGCTTAGGAGCTCAGAAGGAAGTACTGATTTAGGATCTATTGGCACATGGGTGCTAATGGATAGGCAGAGAGAATGAACAGGGAGTTTGTAGATTGACAGGAGAGAAGAAAGAAGCCACTGTTACAGGAGGAGACACCAAATGATGAGGACTAAGCAAAGGAGAAGGGATGACTGAGACAGAACACACCCTGCGAGAGAAACATATGTTATCAATTAGTATTATGATCCATCAAGTCTGAGCGATAACAGTGGAAGCGGACATATCTCAGAAGACATCGCTGATGGGAAGACTGAAGTGCATCTCTGATTGAAACATTCAAGGCCATTGAATACTCAAATGTTTCAATGAGGGATGATGGAAGAACAGATTGGAAAAGAGGGAAGTTTGGAGTCCACAGATACATCTTGCTACCACCCTCCCGCCCCCATCTCTCCAGCTCTTCAGACTGCAATCCCTATGGCTGATCAACATGTTTTCATTCCTGCAAACATGCTGTACCTCACCTGGATGGCAAGCATCTGGTTTCAGGAATCTTCTACATTTAAACTTGTTAAAAAGAAGAGTCACCAACCTTTACTTCCATTCCCCAGTGTTCATTCATTTCTCACATACTTACAAATCGAGCTGTGAACCTTATGGTCAGCAGTTCAAAACTACCAGCTGTTCTGCATGAGAAAGATGAGGCTTTCTGCTCCTATAAAGATTTACAGCCTCAGAAAACGTGTACAATGTCTCTAGGAGTCAGTTTCAACTCCATGGCACATAACCACCACCACCACCAAACCAATGTCTGCCAGTAGCTGATGTCAAGTCAGTTTTTCAACTCCTAGTGACCCATATGGCAGAGTAGAGTTGTTCCGTGGTGTTTTATAGGCTGTAGTCTTTAGAGGAACAGACTGTCAGGTCTATTTTCAGCAGAGCAATAATTGACTTAAACTGCCAGCCTTTCGAGTAACATCTGAACACACCTATTCCACCACAAGGACTTCTCCACCAAATTTGATGCTGTTATGAGGTCCATTGAGTTGGTTCCAACTCATAGCAACCTCATGTAACATAGAATGAAACACTGCCCAATCCTGCCCCACCCTTGCCATTGTTTCTATGTTTGAGGCCATTGATGCAGTCACTGCGTCCCTCCATTTCACTGAGGATCTTCATCTTTTCTGCTGACCCTCTACTTGAAACACCGGTCTTTCTTCTCCAGGGATTGGTCTCTGTTGATAACATGTCCAAAGTACATGAAGGGAATTCTCACTACCCTTTCTTCCAAAGAGCATTCTGGTTGCACTAGGGAGCATCAGAAAGTTCATGGGAAATTCCATTATCTTTTCAATACATTTCCCATGAACTTTCTGAAGCCCTCTCATGGTTCTTTGAAGACATATTTATGTGCTCTTCTTCTGATAGAGTGGAGCACAAAGATCTCACACATTGATGGGGCCAATGCAAAAACACAGCCCCCCTAGGAGGGGAATTTGGCAATCTCTGTAGCTACATAATAAGCAATAATGTCATTTAGAACCAAGTTTTTTGAGAAAAGGAAATATAAAGATGGATTCAAGAAAGTTTTAAAAAATCTCTTTGTTTTCAATTTGAGGTAGGCATACCAATAGAAACTCATGGTTTGCTTTCTTTTCAAGAAGACTTAGTTCTTAACTCTGTTCAGGGGCAGGAACACCTTCAGTGTCCATATTGCTGGCTCTCTACAGCATTTTCCAAATCAAAGGAACCATGGCTCCATTGAGAATTGGCTGATTTCAGGTCTGAGGTATGTCACATGAGACCAGATAGGGAAAGTGGGGAGCAGAAGAAAGGGAGCCATCAGGGCTGTGTCTCCACTGAGATAGGAGACCACCTGGGCAGCACTAAAGGGGACTGCAATGAATCAATTGATTCATGTCTCACATGGAGAAACCCAGGTGTTCATACTGATACAAACACACACGTCATGCTGAGAAGTTGATGAAATACTCATTCTGAAAAACAATAAAGAAAAATAATTAAGTGTTTATCTTACCTTTCTGTATGAGGTGGATAGGTGCTGCAGGATAAATCACTGGACTACAAGGGCAGTTTGAGCCACAATGGTGGAGGTTCAAACCCACCAGCTGCTCCTCAAAAACCCTATACATGGTTGCTATGGGTTGGAACTGACTCAACGGCACTTAACAACAACAGCAAATAGTTGGCAAGGGAAAGTTTTTATTATAGATGAGGTCTAGCTAATAAATTGATAAGGAATTGGAAATATGCCCATTTTGAACCTTCTGAATATACCCATTTTGCGCTGTAAAATGAATGAATGATTGAGTAACATCTACAGTAGACTGGTGATGGATTGTGAGCAGACGAATGAATGGACGTATAGAGACAGAAGAGAGAAACACGAAGACATGTGTTGAACTTAGCCTTCAACCAAGTGCAGTTTTCTAGTTTTCCATGGGAATACAGAATGGTGGACCTGCATGACGGGATGGCAGGCATGCAAGACTGGGGTGTGAGCAAATACAGGGCACATAACTTACAAGAAAGAAAGCACCTTCCCAGGGATATATGACTTCACTCGGCACCTGACCACAGGCCTCTGGGTAACTAATAAGATTTAATGAGGAGGTTGGGGTAACAGGAGGACATGGGATACAGGAGGGACAAGCCCTGCCTTTGGCTCTGAGACTTGCCAGTTAATTGCGTAGCCCTAGTGAGACTTTTCAATACCTATGGACTCCTGTTGACCTGACTACAGCACTGGTTAGGATGTGATACAGCACACAAGGCAACTGAGCAGATTCCAGAGGATTGTGTGTGAAAGGCACTCTTCCTTGAAAATTTTAGAAGTCCTCCTTGTAGCAGCTGAGGTTCTGCATGAAACCCAGATATCACTTTAAGCTTTGTTTGAACATAAAGAGGATTTTCCCATCAATGAGATTCTAGATCCATGAAGCTCAAACCTGCTCTAACATAATCCCTGTGTCCACTGGGAAGCAAAATTCTGCTTCTTCTCTTGCTCACACCCTACAATCTCACCCAAGATAACTCTCTGAGTCACTGCACACACTGTGGTATCCACACACAGCAAACACGCTCAGTGGTATCTTTCATAGAATCGTTTGATCCATCTCTGCATCCAGACCCATGAAAACAGCCAGCCTGTAATTCACAGGAGCTGGATTAAGTTATGTACATAGACCATATTGAAGAAGAGAGGAGAGGTCTTTAATTTAGGGAGCTGTATTTATTTGGAAAAATAGAGTGTCCTGGCATGATTAAAGCTTACTTTGTGACCCATGTGCAATGCCATTCTTCAGAGACATTTACCTTCTCCTTGAGAGCATCATCTCTGTAGGTCAGACCATTGTGTCAGAGCTGCTGTGTTCTCTCACCCTTCTCCAGCCCTCAGTGAGGCTGGCACCATCCTAACTCAAACTTTCAAGTCACCGGAGACCCTTTCATGCCATGTTCAAGACATCACAAAGGAGTGTGATAAACTCACACATGGTCCTCTCACATAAGGACAGAAGGGGCCTCTCATAGAGACAAGGGTACTTCTTGTTCCATGAATCATGTGCGGACATGGTTCTTGAAGATGTTGTGCTCTGTGTTTGCATTTGGGGCTGAGCTCCAAGGGCATAAATCATGGCCCTCTTTTGTCCAAACTCATAGCTCCCATTCATTGCTATTTAGCAGGAAAGACCCACGTAGTCATTCTTTAACCATTTCTGTGAAACATAACATTGCAGCCAGCTCTCTTGCCAGGTGTTTTCTGCTAGCATTCTTCTCCAAGAACTCTCATTTCCCAGCCCTTGACTGCATCCCAACCCACCTGCTCTAATTGGAAAGCTTGGGTTCCTAATCAACTCTGACTCAGCTCGAGAGCATTCTTTCCATGGACCCTAGGATAAAAGCTGTTAAATCCTTAGAGTTATCAATTCTAATCTTATCACAGAGGCATTTGCCATCATCAGGGGATAACAGGAGATGTGTGACATATGCTGTAGACCCCACACAAATGACTCTATGAATGCATGTAAGCCCCCCTTTTCTGAGCAAAGCAGAAGAATTAAATTTCTGCACCTGCTTCTGTTTTGCTTCTGCAGAGAGCAAACAAAACAAAACAAATTCTACAAACTGCAATTCTTTGGTTTGTTCATCCCTGTCACAGATGGTCAAGGCCTCATAGATTTAGAATAGATGAGTATCCATCCCTGAAGATCCCCTCTGTCCATTTCTATTCTAAATAAGGTGTCTTAAATCCTGAGCAACAGGTGAGGTGTGTGGCAGACATGTCCAAGGAAAACAATACACCTACTGCAGACAGCTAAGGAGGCAGGGAAGACAATGTGTTCTTACTACAAGGTGGGAGAATATATAAGAAAAAAATAATACAAGTCCAGCATCTAGAATTCCTAATCCCTACACCAGACACCTAAGGGAGATGAATCCTGCCTTAAATGAGTGCAGAGAGAACAGTAGGATGTGTGGAAGGCATCCAGGACATGTGTGTTTTTGTGTTGCTATGTGCCGTGGAGTCTGTTCTGACTCATAGGGACCCTGCACAGGGTTTCTGAAGCTGTAAATCTTTGCATAAGCAGAAAGCTTCCTCTTTCTTCTGCAGAATGGTTGGTAGTTTTGAGCTGCTGACCTTGAGGTTAGCAGCCTGATTCAGAACCACTATGCTACCAGAACTCCTTGTGCTTTTTGTGTTAGTATGTAATTCCATACCACCACAAGAGGAGAAAGGCTCTGTCTCTATTTTACAGGTAAATAAAGACACCAATGTTTCAAATAACTTGGAACATAGCAAGGACAAGATTCACACTATGCCTGACTCTTGAATTTCCAAGTTCAGCTTGCACTCTGTTGCCTTCCTCCTTCCCAGACAGATTCACTGTTGAAAAAGTGTATATATGTGGACTGCTTAACCTAAGGTTCAGTGCAACTTCTGGGATAATTGGCGTCCAAAAGATTGAGGTGACACTATGAAAGCAGGGGAGAGGATACAAGCCCACACCAACTCAGGATGGAAGTGTTCCTCTACTAATGGCAAGGAGAGGACAAGCAAGCAAGACTCTGGGTGGTCATGCATCAGAGAAAGCACACACAGCCGGACCAGTGCACCAATCAACTCCAGCCTCTTAATTCCCCCTTGAGTTCACAAGGGTCACTCTAAGAAGCACAGATTAAGCCCTTCCATTCTAGCAGGAAAGGCACTATTGTATTATCACACCAGCAACACAGGAGAGATTTCAAAGAAGGCTGTGGTGTTAGAAGTTGGTAGAATTCTCCTGTTTCTTCATCCTTGTTTTTGGAGGTTGGTGTGTACATTTAAATAATAACTTTATTAACTGGACTTTCTTGTAAGAGTATAGATATGATCCTATCACAGAAAGCACTGTTTTTCAAGACAGATCTTGAAATGTGATGTCATTGATCATCAAAAAATATCTTAAATTTATCAATCATAGTAAACTGTATAATGGTCCAATTCAAAATGGTCAAAACCAGTCTGTGTCAGCCCAGGATACCAATCTTCATGTGTTCTATTTCATTTCTTATGACTTTCAATTTTCCTACATTCATATTTTGTACGTGCCACATTCTGATCGTTAATGGATGTTTTCAGCTGTTTCCTCTCATTTTGAGTCACACCTCATCAGCAAATGAAGGTCCTGAAAGCTTTGCTACAGCCACATCATTAAGATAGAATGTACTTTGAGGAGACAGCTCTTCCTCAATCATATTTTTGAGTGTTATTTGTAAGATTATAAGGAGCTAATCCCTCAGAAATGGACTACCTATTCCTACTTCCTAATCTGTTCTTCAGCTACCATCAATCAGTTGGTCATGCTATAATGTCTGTGTGTTGCTTTGATGCAGGAAGCTTTGCCACTGGTATTTAAATGCCAGCGGGATCACTCATGGTGGACAGCTTTCAGCTTCTAGACTAAAACAGACTAGGAAGCAGAACAGACAGACTATTTCTGAATGTTTAGGCACTGAAAACCTTATGAATATCTGAGGAACACTGCCATTTGTAGTACCTGAAGATGAAAACATTATGAACAGCAGCATTCTCAAGTACAGTGCTGGAAGAGGAGCCCCTCAGGTTGGAAGGCTCTCAAACTTTGACAGGGGAAGAGCAGCCTCCTCAAAGTAGAGTTGACCATAACGACATGTACGGAGCAAAGTTTTCAGGACCTCCATTTGCTGATGGAACACAACTCAAAATGAGGAAAACAGCTGCAAACATCCATTAGTAATCACAACACGGAATGTATGAAGTCTGAATCTAGGAAAATTGGAAGTTGTCAGAAAAAAACGAAAAGCACAAAGATCTAGATCCTATGCATCAGTGAGTCAACACAGACTGGTATTGGCTATTTGAGTCAGATATTCATATGGTTTACTATGCTAGCAACAACAAATCGGAAAGGAATGATGTTGCATTTATCATCATAAAGAACATTTCAAGATCTGTCTTGAAATACAGTGCTGTCTGTGATATGATAATATCCAGACATTACAAGCAAGAGCACTGGTTGCGTAGTGATTACGAATCGGGCTGCTAACCTCAAGGTCTGCAGTTCAAAACTACCAGTTATTCCATGAGAGAAAGATGAGGTTTTCTGATCCCGTAAAGATTTACAGCCTCGGAAACCCTATGTAGGGACACTATCAGTTGGAACCGACTCCACGGTACTTAACAACAACAACAAGCAAAAGCAGCTAATACTGCTTTAATCCAAAATTATGCACCAACCACTGTAGTCAGTGATGATAAAAGTGAAGAATTATACCAACTTTTTCAGTCTGAATTTGGTCAAACATACACTCAAGATGCAATGATACACTGGTGATTGAATTTAAAGGTTGGAAACAACAAGGAAGAATCAGCAGTTGAAAACTATGATGTTGGTGATAAAAATGATGCTGGAAATATGATACAATTTTACAAAACTAATGATGCATTTATTCATGCAAATACTTAAAAAAAAAAAAAAAAAACACATAAAAGGTGACTGACTATACACATAGACCTAACCAGTTGGAATACACAAGAATCAAATTGACAACATCTGTGGGAAGAGACAATGGAAAAGCTCCATATCATCAGTCAAAACAAAGTCAGGTGCAGACTGAGGGGTGGACCATCATTGCACATATGCAAGTTCAGGCTGATGCTGAAGAAAATTAAAACAAGTCCACAAGAGTCAAAATTGGACCTTGAATATATCTCATAAGAATTTAGAAACTGTCTCAAGAACAAATTTGATTCATTAGACAGTAATAACCAAGGACCAGAAGAGTTGTGGGATGACATCAGAAACATGATAAAGAAAGAAAGTGAAACATTATTTAAAAGACAGAGATGATCAAAATCGATGACAGAAGAGATTCTGAAACTAAAGTTAAAGGGAGAAATGAGGAGGTAAAAGAGCTGAACCAAAAATTTCAAAGAGAAGCTCAAGAAAACAAAGTCAAGTATTATACAATGAAATGTGCAAAGAACTGTAGCTAGAAAGCCAAAAGGGAAGAAGATGCTCAGCATTTCTCAAGCTGAAAGAACTGAAGAAAAAAATTCAAGCCATGACAAGCAATATTGAAGGATTTGATGAGTAAAATAGTGAGTGATTTGGAAAACATCAAAAGCAGATGGAAGGAATACAAAGGAATGCCAAAAAGAAGTGATCAGTGTTCAATCACTTCAGAAGGTAGCATATGATCAAGAACTAATGGTACTGAATGAAAAAGTCTAAGCTGCACTGAAGACATCGGTCAAAACAACACAAATTGAAATCTTTCAACCAACTGATGTAGCCCCGGAGGTGCTCACTCATCTAACCCAAAAAATTTGGAAGACAGCTACCTGGCCAACCGACTGGAAAAGATCCGTATTTGTGCCAATTCCAAAGAGAGATGACCCAAGACTATGTAGAAATCATCAAACAATATCAATAATGTCACATGCAAGTTAAACTTTGCTGAAGATAATTTTAAAATAGTTGCAACAATACATCAACGGAGAACTGTCAGAAATTCAGTCTGGATTCAGAGAAGGACATGGAACTAGAGATGTCATTGCTGACATCAGAGAGATCTGGGCTGAAAGCAGAGAATAAGAAAAGGATATTTACTTGGGCTTTGTTTACCATGAAAAGACTATGTAGATCATGACAAAATTTGGGTAACGTTGTGAAAAAAGAGTATTCCAGAAACTTCACTGTGCTCATTAGGAACCTGTACATAGACCAAGAGGCAGTTTTTAGAAAAGAATAAGGGGGCACTGAATGGTTTAAAATCAAGAAAGGACTAAGCCAAGGTTGCACCCTTTCACCATAACTATTCAATCTGTACATTAAGCAAATCATCTGAGAAACTGGATTATTAGAAGAAGAACGTGGCATCAGGATTGGAGGAAGACCCATTATCAACCTTAAATATGCAGATGATAAAACTTTACTTGCTGAAAGCAAAGTAAAGGAGTTAAAATACATGCTGATGAAGATCAACTATTCCAGGCCCTCAGTATGGATTGCGCCTCAATGAAAAGAAAACAAATACTCTCCCAATTGGATCAATAAATAACATCATGATAATAGAGAAAAAAAAATTGAAATTCTCAAAGATTTTACTTTGCTTGGCTTCACAATCAACACAATCATGAAAGCATCAGCCAAACATTAGCCAAGAGTTAGGCAAATCTGCGGCACAAGAAGAACAGAATGCTGCCAGACAAACAAACATACCTGTGTTAGAAGAAGTAGTCAGAAAGCTCCTTAAAAGCCAGAATAGAGAGGCTTTGTCTCTCATATTTCACACATGTTATCAGGAGGAATTATTCACTGGAGAAAGAGATCATGTTGGGTAAAGTGAAAATTCAGTGAAAATTAGGAAACTCTGATGAGATGGATTGGCACCGTGGCAGCAGCAATGGCTTTAAATCTAGTAATTGTGAAGAGAGGCAGTGTTTTCTTCTGTTCTGCAAAGATTTGTTATGAGTCTGAATGGACTTGATGGCACCTAACAACAACAATTAATAGTCGGTTCATAGTCTGGAAGCCCCATGAAACCTGTACATCATTGGCAACACTGCTGGTATTTAAAACACCAGTGGTGTATCTTCCAGAATCACAGCAACATGCAAGCCACCAGAGTATGACAAATTGTCAGATGAGTGGGGAAGTGTAAAATACTATTATGAAAAAGTTTGAAATGCAAGAACGACCAAAATGTGACATAAAAACACAAAGTGCACACATGCAGTTGAGAAAATGGCACTGATACACTTGCCTCTGGAAGTTGGCAATGGCCACCAAACTTCTTTTATTTACCAGAAGATGAGCTGGAGCAGCTCACAGAGTCAATGTGTGAAAACACAGCCCAAGACCATCACTCCAGGGGAACTGGTAAAAACCATTTATATACGTAAGTCCTCGTGCCCAACCATAGCCCAGAGAATCAAAAACCCTGGGGGTGGGCCAGCCTGGCCACACTGCCTCCCAGTGAATCAGAACTGTGTGAGTGGGACCCAGACCCCAGGAATGATTCAAGTTCCCAAGGTGATTCCACGGAGCTGTCTCACTTGAGAGCCAGCATTCAAGTAGATTCTGTCATGGGATGGGATTCCCCTGAATCCTGTTGAAGGTGGTCTGAAGACCTCCCGGGAGCCAAGTACCTGGCTGAGCAAAGCACCAGGGCCTAGAGGCTGATCACCAACCACGTGGAAAACTGACCTTGGTGGAGGAAGGATCCTTCCAGAGCGGGAGCTCCTGGTGAGTTCAAAAGGGTCCTGTGTGCATGAGCAACCTTAGAGGTAAGTCCACGTGGCAGGTACCCCATGTTCTGGGAGTGGTGCCCAACCTTAGCTATACATTGGGGTCCTGGGGAAGGGTGGTATCAGCCTCGATGGAAGCTGTGGTGCTGGTTACTCACTCCCCCTCTAGGGACTCTAGTATAACCCAGAATGGTAAGCACTGGATTCATGCTGGACTCTTGCTTTGAGTCTGAGGGCTCCACTGTACAGCTAAGTTCATCAATTTAAACATAAAACCTAAAGATACAAGATTTTTACAAAAAAAAAAAAAAAAAGCAGAATATCTTCACAACATAGGATATGCAAAGATTTCTTAAAGCAGATGCAAAAATATCCAAAGTGTATGCAACAAAACATGACACATTGGACTTGTTAGCCTTAGGAACTCCTACTCTTCAAACAATGCCATTATGAAAATAAATGAGTAAACTACAGATTGGGAGAAAGAATTCCCAGTACAGAAATCTGACAAAGGTCTTATATCTGGAATAAAGAAAGTATGCTTATAATTTGATAACAAAAATGCAAAGATCTCAGTTTCAAATGGCCAAATGAATTGTACAGACACATGAAAATGAAGATACATAGTCAACCAAGCATGTGAAAGGATGCTTAGTATTGCTAGTCAGTAGGAAGATTACCAGCAGATGCCACCTTGTAACACTAAGACCAAAATGTAGACGACTGGCAATGGCAAGCCCAGCAAGAGATTGGAGCAACTGGAACTCTCATGCTTTGCTGATGGAATTGTAAAACGCTGAAACTGGGGAAGGTAGATTTTCAGTTTTCCTACAAAATTAAATGCACACCTACCCTATGGCGAGGCACTGTAGGTTAAGTACTATACTGCAAGGTCAGTTGGAACCACAAGGTCGGTGGTTCAAACTCACCAGCTGCTCCTTGGAAGCCTGTACAGACTCACTACGAGTCAGAACCAATTCTATGGCACTTAACAGCAACAACCCTATGACCTAACAACCACATGACTAGTTATTTTATCAGGAGAAATCAAAATGCATGTTCAAAAGAACTCTTTTAGCCATCCAGAGGTATAACTGTCTTATGATACTGTTTCTATAGAAAAACATACCCAAAATTACATTAGCCATTCACTCATGAAGTTTTAGAATTCAATTATTTTTCCTCATGTCAGATCATGCACTGCCAGTGATTAAGTAAGCATTGGAAGATGGAAAGTGCTTTCAATCTGGTCTAAATTCTATGCAGATAATTACTGTGATCAGAAAGGTGATTCACATTTTAAAACTTGTATAAAACCATGATAAAATAATACTAGTATTGAGTGGTAAGAACACAGATGAAATTCAAACATAATTCTAGATTTATAGAGCCCTGGGTAAGAGTGGGGTTATCAGTAATATGCTGTTGTTAAGTGCTGATGACTAGGTTCCAAATCCTGTATAGAATTTCTAAGCAACAATTGGTGGGTTTGAACCATGGACCTGGTGATTCAAACTGACCTTATGATCCAGCGCATTATCCTGCAACACCACAGCAGGACTCTGCCCCAGTTAATTACACCATTGCTTTCTACTGATAAAAATAATTTACATACAAGTATTCAAAAAGCATTGCTATTATGGGTCTACCTCATGCACACAGGGTTTTATTCAAAACAAAATGCATTAAGCATGTCTCTATAATTAGAGAATGATTGCAGACAAGTTCTTTCAATAATACCCTTGTCTTCATCTTCATGTTGTTATTAAGTGCAATCGAGTTGATTATAAACCATAACAACTTTGTATAGGGTTTCCAAGGAGCAGCTGGTGAGCTTGACCCACCAACCTTGCAGTTCAAATGACCTTGCAGTCTGACACATTAGCCCACAGTACCACACTAGGACTCCTAGTCTTCATTGTTGTTGTTGTCAGGTGCCATCGAGTCAGGACTGACTCATAGCGACTCCATGTACAGCAGAATGAAACAATGTCTGATCCTGGGCCAACCTCACTACTGCTGCCACACTTGATGCCAAACTCCCAAATACAATCTACGAAGCAAGTATAACCCTCATACCAAAACCAGGGAAGGATGCAACTAAGAAAGAAAACTATAGACCAATATCCCTCATGAACATAGATGCAAAAATCCTCAACAAAATCCTAGCCAACAGAATCCAGCAACACATCAAGAAGATAATACATCATGATCAAGTGGGATTCATATCAGGGATGCAAGGATGGTTCAACATTAGGAAAATGATCAATGTTATCCACCATATAAATAAGAAAAAAGAAAAGACCCACATGATCATATAGATAGATGCAGAAAAGGCATTTGACAAAATCCAACATCCGTTCCTGATAAAAACACTCAACAAAATAGGAATTGAAGGAAAATTCCTGAACATAATAAAGAGCATATATACAAAACAAACAGCCTATATTACTCTCAATGGAGAGAAATTGAAAGCCTTCCCTCTGCAAACAGGAACCAGACAAGGATGCCCTCTGTCACTGCTCCTATTCAATATCATGCTGGAAGTCTTAGCAAGAGCTATATGGCAAGACAGAGAAATTAAAGGCATCCAAATTGGCAAAGAGGAAGTAAAACTCTCCCTATTTTCAGATTATATGATTCTATATGTAGAAAACCCCAAAGACTCAGTAAAAAAGCTACTAGACCTCATTGGAAGATTCAGCAAAGTGGCAGGGTATAAGACATTATGCTGAGTGAAATTTGTCAATCACAAAAAGAGAAATAACTGCATAGGACCACTACTGTAAAAGACTAATAAAAATAAATTATACTAAAAGGGGGTAGGGGGAAGTCTTTGTTGGTTGTTGGGAAGTTGGTGATGGGTGGGGGGAAGGGGGAGGGCAGAGCACAGGGTGGGGATTGTACACAGGAGAGCTTGGGTGCTAGGGAGGGGCAATATACAGGGAGGGAGAGGAAAGTGGAGAAACGGGGCAGATGGGAGAAAAAATGGGCATGTTCGAAAGGGCTAAATGGGACAGAGAAAAAGGACAATATATGCACAGCCTTGCAAAGGCAGGGCTCTGAGATACAGGAATTGAGTCATGGTTGGAATGGAGGGGGGGATCATGTTAAGATGCTTGACTGTTTTTTGTTTGTTTGTTT
>NW_006408801.1:2893798-2910398 GCF_000296735.1 Chrysochloris asiatica | reverse complement strand
CCATCAATGATGCCACCTGGCTGATCCATCTCGTTGGGGGTCTTCCTCTTCTTCTCTGACCCTCCACCCTACCCAGCATGACATCCTTCTCCAGCGATTGTTTCCTTGGGACAATATGTCCAAAGCAGGAGAGACGAAGCTTAGCCATCCTGGCTAATATTTAGGATAATAGCAAGTCATTTTACCCAAATGCATTATGCATTGAGCATGTGTACATCTTTCTCCTTTTAACTACAATAATCATACCATTATTAAAAACTACTTTGTCATGTGTTGACTGAATAACCACAAAGTGAGCTGACATTTTCATTAGAGGAACAAAGGCAAATGAGTATATATATACATACATATATACCCTTGACATTCCTCTCATACGGATATGGACTTGACCTTTCATGTGTAAAATTCCATGCCTCTCTTACCTCATTTGTGAGTTCCAGAAAAGTTAATGAAAATAGAATTTTAAGCTCTAAAATGAAAACTTACCTACTGAGAAATTGGAGTGCTTTGAATAAGGAATTAAAATGCGTGAGTACTTTTACATACCTGCATGTGTGCATAAGTCTCAGAATTGTGAAATATGCTTCTTTGTACACTTATAATCTTGGTGCTAGTGAGGTATTTGGGCAAAACCTTATGTTCTAGAGAGTTTTCTTCTGCTTGCTTGTAGAAATCCAGTGGGCTGCTGTTTCCTCTTACCAAGAGGGAGGCCTGGGATGCTGGAGACTATTCCTTGGTACTTCTTATCCAGCCTCATCGCACCAGCCCCACAGAAGGGGTCTTCTCCATGTTCCTGCTCCTCTGCCCCCCCCCCACACCACAGGAGATCACTGTAGCTTTGATCCTAATGGGAGCAGTGGAGGCTCAGTGGTAGAATGCTGACCTTCCATGCTACAGACTTGAGTTCAATTCCCAGCCAATGTGCCTCATGAACAAAAACCGCCGTCTGTCAAGTGGAGGCCTGAAGTTGAGCAGGTTTCATCAGAGGACCCTGACTCAGACTAGGAAGAAAAGCCATTCAGTCAACTTCTGAATGCCAACCAGTGGATCACAATGGTTGTATCTGAAGCCAGTCTTGGTGATGACACCAAATGGTGGTGTGTTCCCTTGTGCATGGTAGCAGCATTAGTTGGTGGCCAACTCAATGACAGCAGCTAGCAACAGCAACAAGCTCACAGTGAAGTCACGAGTGGGGAGATGACTTGTCCTCCTGGTCCAGTCTCAGGCTAGGCAAACCCTCTCTTCTACACCTGGGCCTTGGGGCTAGGCTTGCTAGTGTTCTTTCCCCCTTCCCCAAGACAGCCAAATTCAACCTTAAATTCCTGGGGGGAAGGGGTTCAAGGGAAAGAGTGCCTTGACCCTCTTCCAACGAGACACAGCTGAACAGAGGACCAGAGAGTGGACAGCTGGGTCAACGGAGCATTTACAAGCTGAAATAGAGAAAACAGAGTAAGAAAACAAAAATCCAGTCAGTGACATTGAAAAAATATTTTCCAAAATTAAAACAAACAAACCAGAAACCTAAAAGCTCAGAAAATTCTAAGCAAAGCAAAGTAAAACTTCATCTTGCTACTGAAAAAAACAAAAACAAAAAAAGGATAGAAAATCTTGAAAGCAGACAACAAATAGTAACCACATACATTTCATATTATAGCACACTGCTCAAAAGTAATATAGAGGCATCTTTAACTACAGGAAGAGAAAACAGCTGTCAGGATTCTGCCTCCAGAGAAAATGCCTTTGAAGGAAGGTTGAATTAAAAATGTTTGAAAAAAAAGGAAAATACTGAGAAAATTTATTTCTAGTAGATCTTCCTGTAATAAATGCTAAAAGAAACAAAATCTCTTCTGGCAGAAATAACATGATACCATATAACTATTTGGATTTGCACAATGAAATGAAGAGCCTTGGAATTTGTAATAATGAAGATAAACATGAAATACTTTTTAAATTTTTATTCACTTAAAATAGATGATGTCTAACACAAAAAGAGTTACAACGTATTGTTGTTGTTAAGTGACATATAGGGTCTCCAAGGAGTAACTGGTGGGTTTGAGCCACTAACCTTTTGGTTACCAATCCAGTGCTTATCCTACAGCTCCACAACAGGACTGGTTATTGTTGTTGTTATTAAGTGCCATTGAGTCTGTTTGACACATAACAATCCTGTATAGTGTTTCTGAGGAGCAGCTGGTGGGTTTGAACCAGCACCCTTTCAGTTACCAGTTCAGTGCTTGTCCTACAGTGCCACACCAGGACTAGTTGTTGTTATTAAGTGCCATTGAGTCTGTTTTGACTCAAACAACCCTGTATAGGGTTTCTGAGGAGCAGCTGGTGGGCTTGAACTGCCAACCTTGTGGCCCACAGTCTGGTATTGATCCTAAAGTGCCACACCAGACTTCTTAGGTATAACAATTATAGTTGGCAGAATAATTGTTCCCAAAGAACTATCTACCAATTCATGCCCCCATCACAGGATTCTTTTCACTCAAGAAAGGCAGAAAACAGCTACTCATTTTCCTTCTTGAAAGGCCACTTTTTCCTATCATCTTTATGGAGCAGTTTGTAGCAAAAATTAGTATAAATAGAAATGGAAAAAAGTCAGGGCACCCAGTATGATGTTAAAACAGCCCAGACAGAGAATGATGTCAAAGTATCTGAGAGGCACTAAGATGCGAGACTCAAAGGTTTTCACTAAAGGAAGTCAA
The DNA here is from genome assembly GCF_000296735.1 of Chrysochloris asiatica. Classification (NCBI taxonomy): domain Eukaryota; kingdom Metazoa; phylum Chordata; class Mammalia; order Afrosoricida; family Chrysochloridae; genus Chrysochloris; species Chrysochloris asiatica. The sequence goes on along the minus strand of NW_006408801.1, from coordinate 2,907,690 downwards.
GTTCAAAGAGCTTAATAAAGTAAATAAATAAATAGCAACAAGAGTCCAGGCTGACTCCCAGACTTCCTCGCTGAGTCACTGAGGGACATTTTGATTGTTTACTGGGGATGAAGAATGTTGACTATACCACTTACTGCCAGAGAACAAACAAATCTGTCTTGGAATAAGTACAACCAGAATGCTCCTTCAAAGCCAGTTGGTGAAACTTTGTCTCACATACATTAGATAACATGTTGTCAGAAAGGACCAAACCCTGGAGAAGGCCATCATGCTCAGTTAATCAAGGAAGACCCTCAACAAGACGGACTGATGCTGTGGCTGTATGAATCGGCTCAAATGTAGGAACAATTGTAAGGATGGTGGAGGACCCAGCAGTGCTTCATTCTGTTGTACATGGAGTTCCTATGAGTCACAACTGACTCAATGGCACCTCACAACACCAAGCCCTGCAAGAACCCTGGTTGAACAAATGGTGAGATGCTCAGCTGTTACAGAAGGGTTGGTAAACCCCAGATGCTGTTGAAGTAACATGAGAAAGGAATGAATGGTAACATCCATTGATTCCTTTATTCATCAGCTGGATAGACATTTATCAAATAGTGGCCAGGTATGAGGCACAGTGCCAGGTACGAACATCTGGAGTGAACATAACGCAGTGTTCACCTCCACTGGCATTGGAGTCACAGGTCATCAGGACATATAGAAGTGGGCAAAACCATTTCAGGTCACATCAAGGGCTGCGAAGAAAAGAACGGTTTGCTGAGTGATGGCTGCACTAGAGAGGTCGGGAGTGGCTGCTTTAGCTCAGGCATCGGAGTAAGGTGGACATAGAAACCAGAAAACCATGTAGGAGGCAGCTTTGCAAACATCTATGGCAGACTATTCCTAGAGAAAGAACAGAAATAGCAAAGAATCTAGGAGCAAGCTAGACATGCCTGGGGGGTGGGGAAGGCCTCTATATTCAAGCTATGTGCAGATGGAAGGGGTACAGGAGAGACTGCGGGGCTGCAATTCTACTCTGTTAGAGTTAGACATAAATCAACAACACACAACAGCAACAACACGCAGGTCAGCAGGCATGGCCATGGAAGCATGAGATAATAGTGGGGATTCTTTGGTGCTGGTTGTGGCTGGGTGTGGTCTAGGTGATTTCACCTCCGAGTGGCTCCATGTGACAGAGCAGAGTTACCCATAGGGTTTCCTAGGCCGCCATCTTTCCTGGAGCAGATCATCAGGTCTTTTCTTCCAAGAAAGTTCTAGAGACAGTAGACGAGCACTACAGTTTGCTCCACGAGCACATGACAGCGCTTAGTAGTAAATGACAAGGATCTTCGTTCATCCTATTACATCACTGTCAACCCCACAACTTCATGGGAGGACTCTTGGGAAGTAGTAGGCATCCAGTTCTTCACAGCATTTGCTACCACTCGGGGGAGCAAGGAGGAGTCCAGAATGACTGGAACCTCACAAGTCATCAGGTAAATGCAAAATAAGAATGGAAATGGCTTGTTTTATGACCAGACACTTGGGTAGGAGCGTGCTAATATGAATCTGAGGAATGCGGGCCATTTTGAGGGAGTGACGCGGTTCTGTGTGGTGCTGTAGTGGTGGACACAAGACATCATGCATCTGTCAAAGCCTATTTCTAACCCAGTTCTCAAGGCCGGATGAAGAACCATTAGCAGGGGGTCAGGGAAGTTCGGCATCTGTGCTTAAAGAGAGAACGTGTGAAATCACCACTTTCTGGACTATCGGAACACCTTTGAGATTTCTAGTTATGAGATCATTAGGCAACTGCTTGTTGGTTGAAAAGCCAGGTATTTGGTCATAAAAATAATGCAACATGTCTTTGAATCATTTGCCCCAATCTGACACAAAATAAAACCAGCCATTAAAGCAGCAGTGACCGTTGGCAATGGTCCATGTTGGGGCCCTGGAGACACAGTGGTCAGTGCTCAGCTGCTAACCCAAAGGCCGAGGTTCAAACCCGCCATTGCTCCATGGTACAGGAGATCTGACAACCTGCTCCCTTAAAGATCACAGCCTAGAAAATGCTATGGTACTTTCACTCTGTTATGTAAGTTTGCTATTGGGTAGAATCAGCTCAACAGCACCTACCAACAACTGTCCAGTAAAGGGATTGCTCACATACTGGTATAGTCCCAAGGAGCCGTGGTGACACTGAGTGAGGCTTCAGGCTACTAACCACTGGCCATCAGTTCAAACCCACCAGCCATTTCCAGGGGCAAAATCTAGGGTATCTGCTCCCATACAGATCTACAGTTTTAGAAACCCTGTATAGGGTGGCTTTCAGTCAGATACAATCCATGGCACTGGGTTTATTTGTTTTGGATTGGGGCATTAGTACCAACCATGTCTGCCAATCCCTGGAAGTTCGCAAATGGAAACTTCCTAATTATAGAACCTGGACTGCTGGTGGATGTGTCATTTAGAGACTGGGTAGCAGTTGAACAGTCCTTCCAGAGCCTACATTTCTCATTCTTAAGTAGACACCATCACCCCAGCTTGAAGGATGTGGAGTTCCATTCCCTGGAACACAGCGTATGTCTCACAAAGCTACCATATATATGTATGGGGTAGTGCTGACAGATGAGCATGGAACTGCTAACTGAAAGGTCCCGCTCCTCAGAAACTCTGTGCAGGGCCATTATGTGTTAGAACCAATTAAATAGTAATAGCAACATATATATTATCAACAACAACATACATATTATCACCACAAACATAGCTCCAGAAATTTGAGAAAATGCAGAGAAAAAATCCTTTACATTAAAGCAATATCTTTAAAAAGTACTTCACAAAATCAATACAATTAACTATACATCATTATTTGAAAAAATATATAAATGTCCTGTTTTCAAATAAATGGATAATCTACCCAATACAACTATCATTCCAGCACTCTTCTGTCAGTCTGTGGGACTACGGTGGCTTGAATGTGGGTGTCATGTTGGAAGCTATGCCGCTGGTATTTTAAATACCAACAGGATCACCCATAGTGGACAGGTTTCAGTTTCTAGACTAGGAAGAAGAACAGGCGGGCAACTTCTGAATGGTTAACTATTGAAAATCTTAAAAATAGCACCTGAACATTGTCAAATATAGTACCAAAAGATACAACATTTTGAATAGTAGATGAACACTGTCAGATATAGTGAATGAAGATGAGTCCCTCATATTGGAAGGCTTTCAAAATGCAACTGGGGAAAAGCTGCCGCCTCAAAGTAGAGTTGACCATAATGATATAAATGAAGCAAAACCTTCAGGAACTTCATTTGCTGATGGGGCCCAACTCAAACAGAGTTTGAGGAGAAATAATAGCAAACACCCATTAATAATCAGAACATGGAATCATGAAATATGAATTTAGGAAAATTGGTCATCAAAAATGAAATGGAACACATAAAGATTGATCTCCTAGACATCAGTGAGCTAAAATGGACTGACATTAACCATTTTGAATCATACAATCATGGGCAAAAGATTGAATGATGCAGAAATCATCAAAAGAAGATGATAGGAATGCAAAGTCACTGTACAGAAAAGACATGGTCCATGTGCAACCATTTCAAGAAGTAGCATATAATCAATAGTCAATGGTATTTAAGGAAGAAGTCCAAGCTGTACTAAAGACATTGGTAATGAACAAGGCTCCAGGAACTGACCGAATGCAGAAAGAATTCTTTCACCAAACTGGCGCAGCACTGGAGACCTTCACTCATCTATGCCAAGAAATTTGGAAGACAGTCAATAGGAAAAGAGCAATATTTGTACCCATTACAAAGAGAGGTAGCCCAACAGAATGCAATAGCAACTTTAGTTCTGGAAATAGCGAGGACATAAAATACTTACAGATGAAGATCAAAGGCCACAGTCTTCAGTTTGAATTGTGTTCAGTGTAAAGAAAATGAAGATCCTCATAAGTGGCCAATAAATAACATCATAATATTTGGAGAAAAAAATTAAGTTGTCAAAGACTTTATGTTTTGGTTACAAAATCAACACTCACAAAAGCAGCAGTCGAGGAATCAAATGACATATTGCATTAGGCAAATCTGTTGCACAAGACCTCTTTAAAGTGTTCAAGAACTAAGATGTCAGTTTGAGGACTAAGGTGTACCTTACCCAAACCATGGTATTTTCAATCACCTCATATGCCTTTGAAAGGTGGACAGTGAATTGTTGTTGTTAGGTGCCATTGAGTCGGTACTGACTCATAACAACCTTATGCACAGCAGAACGAAACACTGCCCGATCCTGGGCCAACCTCACTATTGTTGCCACACTTGAGCCCATCGATGCTGCCACTTGGCCAATCCATCTCGTTGGGGGGTCTTCCTCTTTTTCTCTGACCCTTCACCTTGCCACACATGATATCCTTCTCCAGTGACTGGTCCCTCCTTGACAATATGTCTGAAGTATGAGAGACGAAGTTTGGTCATCTTGGCCTCCAAGGCGCACTCTGGCTGCACTTCCTCCAAAATGGATCTATTGGTTCTTTTGGTAGCCTATGGCACTTTCAATCTTCTCCCCCAACACCATAACTCTAAGTATCAATTCTTATACAGTCTTCTTTATTCACTGTCCAGCTCACATGCATATGAGGTTATAGAAAATACCATGTCTTGGGTCAGGTGCACCTTAGTCCTCAAGCTGACATCTTTGCTTTTCAACATTTTAAAAAGTTCTTGTGCAGCAGATTTGCCTAATGCAATACGTCATTTGATTTCTTGACTGCTGCTTCCATGAGTGTTGATAGTTGATACAAGAAGAATGAAGAATGGACAGTGAATAAGGAAGAAGAATTGATGCCTTTGAATTATGGTGTTGGAGGATAATATTAAAAACACCATGTACTGTTCAAAAACAAATAGAATAGTCCTGTTCAAAAAAAACTGTCTTGGAAAAAATGCAGCCATAATTCTCCTCAGAAGTGAGGATGGTGAGACTTAGTCTCTCACACACTGGACATATTATCTGAAGGAAGTAGTCTCTGGAAAGCACATCATTCTAGGTGAAGTGAAGTGTTGTCAAAAAAAAAGGAAGAATTCCAACAAGATGAACTGACGCAGTGGCAACAGCAATGGACTCAAGCAAAACAACAATTGTGAGGATGGCGCAGAACCAGATGATGTTTCCTTCTGGTGTGCACAGAGTTGCTCTGAGTCAGAACAGACTCGACCACACCTAACAGCAACAACATGATTATCATTTAGTCAGGCTAAACTTCCTTACATATAATGAAGTCCTGGTGTGTTGCTGTAGGTTAATCACTGAACAGCTAACTGCAATCCTGGGCTTCAAACCCACCAGCTATGAGTCAGAATCGACTCAAGGACTCTTAGCAGCAAGAAGATATAATAAAATTGAAACATGAGCATTACCTCCCCATCTGTGCTTGAAATGTTTGAAGCCATTTCTCAGATATTGGTTGTTTTTGCTACTTTATCCTGGAAAGAAAGAAAGAGAAAGAGAGAGAGAGAGAAAGAGAGAAAGAGAGAGAGAGAGAGAGAGAGAGAGAGAGAAAGAAAGAAAGAAAGAAAGAAAGAAAGAAAGAAAGAAAGAAAGAAAGAAAGAAAGAAAGAAAGAAAGAAAGAAAGGAAAGGAAAGGAAAGGAAAGGAAGGAAGGAAGAAAGAAAAGGAAATAAAAACATATAACATCAAGTGATGCTTTCCTGGCAGGTAAAAGGGAAAGAAGAGATCTTGTTTTTCCTACTTGCCCCCATATGCATGTATGTTTCCTTATTAGGAATTACTCAGTGGTGTCTAAAGGTAACAGTGAGTGTAGGGCTGGACACAGTAGACATTTGTTAAACATGAGGAAGCTTCAAAAAATTCATGGAAAAGTGTCATTATCTTTTCTTTCCATTTTTCCATGAAACTCCCTCATGGGTACTGGTTGATACAGTCAAGCAGAGGAGAAACCACTGGGATTGTTAGTAAGCATTCTGTTAAGTGTGGAATAGTCCTAATACTTTCCAACGGCACTCATCTTGAATAAAGGTCATGACGTTTCTTCTGGGTTTTGTCTACACCTAACTGAAATGCTCTGCGTTTCTGTGCCTAAGCCAAAGGATCTGTTAAATTGGACACTTAGTGTGCTTGTACCACGCTGACAGGTCACTTTGTTCTGTGAGGAACAATTGCCACCACACAATGAAAAGACCTCACTAGAAAGGGACAGAGAACAATGCCACTCAGAATGCAGCTGGTTGTCAGTCTGGACTGTGTGTCAGAGAAGGAGGCAGGGACGAGAGAAGATGGGAATGGCTGTCCTCCTCCCGTTGCCCTGTGTCACATGAAGGTGGCTGTCAGGATGAGTCAACTCCTATCACACACATTAGCGACGGTCAGCTCAGTTCAGTTAGAGACCTGTCCCTGCCTGCCTGGTGCATTCTAGTTTCTTTTACAGAAAACTCAGCTAATCTTTCCTCAAAATGTGTGATTCACTTTCAACAGGAAAGTGTTGTAACTGGGAAGATAAGTTTATGTCCCCAAAACTGTGTACCCTTAGTCCCCAGAGAATCTGCAACAGGAGCTAATACTGACTAGCTGACACTGACAGGCATTCAACAAATGGTGATGGGTGGTGGTGAAGTCCATGATTCCCTAATTTCTACAACTAATCATATACTGATATCATTTGCATTTCACAAATAAATATTGTGCTACAAGACAATGTCATTAAGAGGCCTGGCTGAGAGTGAGTCACAACTGTACCTTAGCTCACACGACTCTCATACACACACTCCCGTTGCCACCAAGTCCATTCCTAGCCATAAGACCCTATAGTAGAGTAGAACTGCTCCACAGAGTTTCCAATCCTATAACTCTTTATGGAAGAAGACTGCCTCACCTTTCCTCTGTAAAGCAGCTAGCTGGTGGATTCAAACTGCCAACCTTGCAATTGGCAGGAGAGCACATGAGCCACTGCACCACTAGGGCCTGTTCATGTGAACCTTGCGGTCACTACTCGCTACCTAAAGCATACTGCATTGTTTTCTTGTGGTTTCTGAAGCTAATTACCATGAACCTGGTGACTTAAAACAACACAAATTGGTTCTCACCATTCTGGAGACTAAAAGCCTATAAGGGGCCTCCGTGAGTTCTAGTCATGGTCACTCACCAGGCCTTTATTCTCCTGGATGGTTCTGGATAGCTCTGAGCCTCTGAACAACACCTGACTGCTCACTGAAAGCCTGGAGATTCAGGTCAACTAAGTGTGCATGGGGAAAAGTCCTGGTGATGTACTTCTAAAACCTCAGCCACGGAATCCCCTATGGGATTCCACTCTGGCACACGTGGTGTTGTATGGGCATTGGCTTGATAGCGACTGGGTTGTTTTGATTTATGTCGTGCACTTTATGTGTTCTGTCTTTGCTTGTGTTAACAATATGAGTTTGTTGTTGTTAGGAGCCACTGTGAGTTCTGACTCACAGCAACTTCATGTACAAAAAAAAATGAAACTGCTCAGTCCGGAGTCATATTCACAATTTTTGTTGTGTTGTAGTCACTGTGTTCATCCATCTTATGGATGGTCTTCTTCTTTTTTGCTGACCTTCTACCAAACATGATGTCCCTCTCCAGGGACTGGTCCCTTCTGATAATGTTTCTGAACAACATGAAACAAATCTCATCATTCTGGCTTCTAAGCAGCATTCTGGTAATATTGCCTCCAAGAGAGATGTGCGTGTTCTTCTGGCTGTCAATGGTTTATTCAATCTTTTTCACCAACATCACAATTCAAATGTATCAAGAAATCAAACAACATATTACATAAGGCAAATCTGCTGCAAAAGACCTTTTGAAAATGTTAAAATGCAAAGATGTTACTTTGAGAACTCAGATGTGTCTGACCCAAAGCGTGGTATTTTCAGTTGCCTCATATGCATGAGAAAAGCTGGTCAATGAATAAGGAAGAACAAAAAGAATTGAATTATGTTAAGGATTTTAAAGGATGGAAAATATGAATCATTGTTTGTCAAAATAACTACAGGCATTTCAGAACTCCTACCAGTAATTATAGATATTGTCCTATCACAGACAGCATTGTACTTCAAGATACATCTTGAAATGTTCTTTATAACTACAAATATGTCATTCCTCTTCAGTTTAATGTTCCCAGCATAGCAAACCATATGATGGGCAGTTCAAAGCGGCCCAAACCAGTCCATCTCAGCTCATGAATGCCTAAGATGTTGATCTTTATGCATTACACTTCCTTTTGACAACTTCCAATTTTCCTAGGTTCATACTTTATGCATTCCATGTTCTGATTATTAATGGATGTTTGTAGCTGTTTCTCCTCATTTTGAGTTGTGCCCAATCGGCAAATGAAGGTCCCAAAAGATTTGCCTCCTTCATGTCAATGTTTGATGAGACAAATACTCCCCAATCATAGTTTGAGTGCCTTCCAACCGCTGCCTAGGGTAACAGAACCACTCCCTAGGGTAGCAGAACCACTGCCTAGGTTAACAGAACCACTCCCTAGGGTAACAGAACCACTGCCTAGGGTAACAGAACAGCTCCCTAGGGTAGCAGAACCTCTCCCTAGGGTAACAGAACCACTACCTAGGGTAATATAAGTGCTCCCTAGGGTTACAGGACTGCTACCTAGGGTAAGAGAACCTCTCCCTAGGGTGACAGGACCCCTCCATAAGGTAACAGAACCACTGTCTAGGGTAACAGTTAAGTCAGTAAAATGCAAACCACTAGAAAGGAACTTTGCAGTATTCACAGCATAACAAGCGGAAATTAAGATCCATTCTACTGATCAATATTTCCAAAGGTTATTGTTTGACCTCAGTCAAGATGGCAGACCAGGCCAACGTGCTACACTATGTGCTACCTGCTACAACAAAGATATGGGAGATCAAATGAAACAGATACAGAGGATAACCCTTGAGACCTGAACTTCAGAGGAAAGGATACAGAAGTGGACTGAACATTGTCTAGGAGAAGAAGTTGAACAGGAGTGGTGAGAAAGGAGACAGATGATGGCTGACTTGGAGCACACATCTTGAACTTTTGCAAGCAGCATTGGATCCAGACTGCAGCCTACGGTATAGTGACACAAGAAAGGCTTGATTCTCTGTTGTTCCCCACAGTCTCCTAGTGACCAGAGGCCCAACCCCCACCCATCACCTGCACAAGACCTGCTCTGTCAGAGGTCTGAACCAGGCCATTGTGGGTCCAAGCTCAGTGTGCAGCAAGCCTTCCTCTGCAGGTTTAGGAACTCCATTTCTTCAGACCAGTAGGATATGAAAAGTCAGTCCCTGAGCAGCCCCAGGGATTCATAATCAGCTGCCCTGCCTCCAGCAGCTCTCTAGCCTGAAAGAATTCCTCAGCCACCTCTAGGGCCTACCTGAATTACAGATTAGGTGTTCCAACCATAGAAAACAAATAGACCTTCAGGAACTCCATCTAGGGACTCGCACAGCAGGCTCTCACTCTTCCCCATCCCACATCATGAACTCCTTGGCTGGCAGATTGTGCCAACCCATAGCAGGGATCATCCATCCCTGTGCTAGTTTTTTTTTTTTTTTTTTTCCTTCATCTTCTTTCTTTATTTGTTTTGTTGTTGTTGTTGTTGTTGTTGTTATTGTTGTTTATTTTTTCCTTTCTTTCTCTCCCTTCTCTTATAATGAATTCATTCTTTCACCACTTTCCTTTTTCTCTTCTTTTCTTCTACTTTTCTTTTTTACATTCCCTTCTTTTTCTCTCTTCAATTTTCTTTATCTTTTTCTCTAGTCATCCTCCCTCTCCCAATTTTGTTCATTGTGGGATATTTTTCTGTGTTATTTTTCTCTTCTCCCATTTTATTTTCATTTTTTTCTTTTTTTAGTTAATATATTTTTATTCTTAATGTTGCCTGTTGTTGATTTTGTTTTGTTTTGTTTTTTATATGGGAGAATTTTTCCTTTTTATTTTTCTTTTATTTGTGCTGTTTTTTGTTTGTCATGTGTGTGTGCTCTCCTTCTTGCCCCACCTATGGGAGACAGCAACTGTGCCCATCCACCCCAATCAAAACTAGGCCCCTGTAGTCCTACCCACTGGACAGTAACCACTACCACCAACTATACTAACTGATCAATGATAGACAACAGTCAACACCAGCCAAGCCCACGCTGAGCCATGTTACACAAACAGTGAACAGAGAACTGTGCAAACATTTCCATTCTCTATCATATCATAGGTGAAAAGTGTCTAAGAACACACCAACATACAGTCATAAATTAAATACAAATGCAATGACATAAAAAAGTCTCAGCGATAACAGACAATTTCAGTTCACATGAAGAAGCAAGACAACTTAGTGGCTCAAACAAATTACCAAAATGCAAAGGCAGAAATGTTTATAAGGAAGAAAAGGTATTGAAGCAATCTGATAAAGAATTCAAAAGAGTGATGTTGAATTACCTTCAGCAGAATGAGAGAAAGATCAAGAAAGCTGCAAACGAAAACAAGGAGAACATGGAGAAAACTTTAGAAGAATTCAGAAAAAAATACTACAAGAGCAAATGGACAAAATAAATTTTAAAAAATAGAAACAATACAAAAAATTGCATATACAAATCTAGAAGATTAATATTACATTTTAGAAATGGATGATACATTGAAAGGGCAAGGAGTATATTTGAATCAATGGAAGCTCAACTTAGTAGCCTGAAGACTAATCTCTCAATATTAGTCTGCCAGAAGAACAATAAAAAAAAAAAAAAATTTTTTTTAAAGGGAAAATCCCCAAAAAGGTCTGAGACTTATGTAGAACACCACCAAAAGGAATAATTGTAATTGGAAGTCCAGAACAGGAAGAGACAAAAAAAAAAAAAAAAGCACAGAGAAAAATGTTCAGTTGTCAGAAGAAAACTTTCCTAGCATTATGTAAGACAAGAAAATATGCATTCAAAAAGCTGAAGGAACCCAAGAAGGAAAGACACCAAAAGAAAATCATCACCAAGAGAGATTATAATCAAACATGAAAACTGCAAACAATGAAAGAATCCTGAGAGCAGCTCCAGAAAAATGAAAAGTTACCTACAAAAGAGAGCCAATAAGACTAAGCTCTGATTTCTCAGCAGAAACCATGTAGTCAAGAAAGCAATGGGATGACATATAAAAAACTCTGACCCAAAAAAATGACAACCAAGAACCATATACTCAGCAAAATTGTCCCTCATCTACAAAACAAAAAGAGGGAATACTGTAGTTACAGAATTTCCAAATAGCGAGAGAATCAAGTAGATTACCAGATAAAACAGACTGCTTAAAACCAGAGAAGAAATTAATAAATTACAAGGAAACTCAAAGTAAATTAATACTCCCCATCAAAATTTAAAATAGGAAAAACATAGATAAAATTCACAAAGAAGAAAACAAGAACACCCATATACAAAATTAACTCAGCACAGAAAATAATATGAAACGGTGAAATCAGCAGCACCAAACAACACAGTAACATGACAGTAATCTGTTCATACCTAAAGATAATTATACTGAATTCTAATAGATTAAATGCACCAGTCATGGATCAGAGAATAGAATGGCTAAGAAAACAGGATCCTTCAATATGCTGCCTGAAAGAAACATGCATTATACATAAACATCAAAGGATAGGAATAATATATCAAATTAATGGAAACAGAAAAAGAGCAGGAGTGGCAATATTCATATCTAATTTTTTTAAAAAGATGAAAGAACTAATCACTAACTTTATATTGAAAAGAAAGAGAGAAAATGTTTAGTTATGGTGCACCCTCAGAAGGTTGGATATAGAATTATCTTATGATCCGGCAATTCCTCTACTTGGTATTTACCCACAGAAATATGAGCCATAACACAAGAAGATATATGCACAGGAATGTTCATAGCACTACTTACAATAACAAAAAGATGGAGACAGCCAAAGTGCCCATCAACTGAAGATGAATAAACAAACTGTGGTACATACACACAATGGAATATTATGCTACCTTGAAGAATAACAAGGAAGCTGCAAGTCACCACATAACATGGATGAACCTTGAGGACATTATGCTGAGTGAAATTAGTCAGTCACAAAAGGAGAAATACTGCATAGGACCATTATTGTAAAAGATTAAGAAAAAGTACCCACATTAAAAGGGGGGGGGAATTATTTGCTGGTTACCAGGGTGTATGGGGTGGCATAAAGGGAAGGAAGGGAAGGTGGAGCACAGGGTAGGGACTAAGGAGTAGACACAGGATATTTTGGGTGCTTTGGGGGAGCAATACACAAAGGGGGAGAAAAATTGAAGAACAAGGCACATAGGAGAAAAATTAGGCAGGTTTGCATGGGCTAAGAGGGACAGAGGTAAATAATGATGTATGCACAACCTTGGAACAACAGGGTTCTGGCTTACAGAGCTTGAGGCATAGTTTGAATGGGTGAAAGAGGGGAAATAATGTTAAGATGTTTGGCTATCTTTTGAATCTTAGTTACCCTTGACTACCATTGTAAAATGGACACTTGAGGGGAAGAGAAAGGAATAGCCAGAAATATCACCTTAGAAAGCTTGTAAGTCTGTCTTTTGCCTATAACTGATTGGAATATCTAAAATGGGGCTACAAGATGCCCAGTGAAGGAGGCTTCCTGCGGACCCTCTGTATTACATAAGACCATACATGGAATCCTGAACCCCATCCAGAATCTTCTGAGGTGGGAAATTTCCACTTGAAAGGACAAGCAGACCAGCCTGCAGTGTCTAGAAGAACAGAAGATACTTCTTGAAAGAAATACCAGCAGGAAAAATACAAAACAATAACGGCAGTCTGATTGACTACTAAAAGAACAAGCAAGTTGTTTACCCGGGAGCCATCAAGGCAAGTGGTCGGGTCCCCTCAGGGCAAACTCTCTTCCAAGAATAAGATTCAAGGGGAATATATGAGTAGGCATGTAGTCTTGCTAGTGACTACACTGGTCACTAATAAGGGAAAGTGGGGGGAAAACAGCAATGAAATTGTGAGGAAGTCTGACTACATTCAATAGACACCTGTAAACCTGGGTTGAGGCCTGGTTGTTCAGCAGTATGGCAAGACCTGCGGACTTCTGGGCCCAGAGACAGTGACATGGCCACAGAGGACTAGAACAGAGAGTGAAGTGTCCAGCTGATATGAAGTGAGGGGAGATGCACAAGAACACTCATAATTGCAGATAGAACCCACTTGACCTGGCTTCAATGGTTGGATGATCAGAACTCGACTAGAAGAAGAGAGAAGAGGGAAAAAAGAGTAATCCATTACTAACTTGACCTATACTTATGGATGGAGCAGCTCAAAAGAGGGAACAAATCTCTATAGCCAGTGAGGATCATTCCCACCCCCTCGGTACACAGGGTTGATAGGGATGGGCAACTTAGACATTGGCTACCCAAAATGGGAGGAGATACAAAGGCAAGAAGTGACTGACTTACAAGCTTTCAAGAGGGAGCCTAGATCCAGTGAGTGCAGGGGAAGGTAGCATCTCCACTGAGTGGCTTCCAATCTGTCTGCACAGGGCTGGTGAAAGGAGATGGGGATAAGACTCATGTGGTACAATAGTGAATAACTGTTATCAGAACTTACTGTAAGTGTTAGAAATGTAAAGATAGACATTTTGTAACAAAAGTAGGGGAGTGGTTGATTTTGCAGTCCAGGAGTGTAGGTCCCTGGGACCATCAACAGAGAAGAGCGGAGTGCGGGACTCTACCCAGAGAAGCAGTGAAGCCCCAGAGATGGAGGCAGAGATGATGATGTGGAGAGATAGAGTGGTGGGGACTCTGGACTCAGGGAGGGAAATGATCTCTGTACTAATGGCCTGGGGGCAGGCTTGTGGGGTATACCCTTTGATTGAATGATGATGCATGGAGGGGATT
>NW_006408801.1:2891463-2892338 GCF_000296735.1 Chrysochloris asiatica | reverse complement strand
ATCTCTTGACTGCTGCTTCCGCAAGTGTTGATAGTTGATCCAAGAAGAATGAATAGAGGAATACAAAACAAAACAGCAATAAGATATCATCTCACCCCATTATTAATAGCAAAGTTCAAACACAAAAACAATGAATGCTGGCAAAGAAGATGTGGAGAGCTGGAAGGCTCTCACATTGTTGGTGGGACTGCAAACTGGTGATCTCACTATGGAAAATGGTATGGCACTTCCTTAAAATGTTGGAAATAGAAATAACGTATGCACCACAATCCCTCTACTTGGTATATATCCTAGAGAAATAAAAGCTATGGCACAGCCATGTTCATCTTAGCATTATTCACAATAGCAAAAAGATGGAATCAACGTAAACATCCATGAAAAGAAGAATGGGTTAGCAAACTGTGGTATATTTATTGTTGTTGGTGTTAAGTGTCATCAAGTCAATTCCTACCTAGTGACCCTGACAACGTAATACTAACAATGTTAACGAATAATAATGAATCTTTGAAACACCTCAGAACATGGATGAATCTGGAGGACATGATGCTGAGTGAAATTAGTCAATGACAAAAGGACAAATGCTGAATGAAATCACGAATGTAAAAAGTAAAGAAAAGGTTTTCACACTAAAATAAAAACAAAAACATTCTTTGATAATTACCAGGGGTAAAAGAGAAGGGGGAGTAATTCACTGGCTAGAGGGCAGACACTTGTTAACATGGGTAATTGTTGTTGTTGCTGATGTTGTTATCTGCCATGATGTCAGTTGTTGTTGTTGTTAGGTGCCATCGAGTCGGTACCGACTTATAGAGACCTTATGCACAGCAGAACGAAACACTGCCCAATCCTGGGCCAACCTCACTATTGTTGCCACA
>NW_006408801.1:2882383-2891109 GCF_000296735.1 Chrysochloris asiatica | reverse complement strand
CAAGCTGACATCTTTACTCTTCAACACTTTAAAAAGGTCTTGTGCAGCAGATTTGCCTAATGCAATAAGTCGTTTGATTTCTTGACTGCTGCTTCTGCGAATGTTGATAGTGGATCCAAGAAGAATGAAGTCCTTGACAACTTCAATCTTTTCTCTGTTGATATGAATGTTGTTTAATCAAGTCAGTACACATCAGTCTGAATGACCCTGAAACCAGAAAAACTAGATGGTCCCTGGCTACCACTACCAACTGCTCTGAAAAGGATCATAATAAAAGGCCCTGGATCATGTGGGAGAAAAGATGCAACAAAATTCAAAATCATGAAAATGCCAGGTTTACCGATAAGATGTACTCTGATTCTTGTTCAGTCAACTTTCAGCCTTGTGGCTCAATTTCCAGGCAAGCAATAGATAGCTGTATAAGGGAAAACAACACTAGTGAGGCCTGCACACCATAGGATGGCCAACTATTGAAGATCAAAAGGACGGCATTTACACAAGGGTCAAGTTCAGAAGGGTCGGGAAAGACTAACTTGATTAGGCTAAGTGATGTTGCACTGTTGTTGTTGTTGTTAAGTGTTGTCGAGTCGGTTCTGACCCATAGCGACCCTGTAACAGGGTTTCCGAGGGTGTAAATCCTTACGGGAGTAGAAAGCCTCATCTTTCTCCTGCGGAGCGGCTGGTAGTTTCGAACCACTGACCTTAAGGTTCACAGCCCGATTCGTAACCACTACGCTACCAGAGCTCCTTGAAGGAACTGAAATCATTGAGAAGAGGTGAAGTGTTTGGCTTGTTGAATGTAAAGCTGATGATCTGCTCTGTAAACCTTCACTCAACTCAAAATAAAATTAAAAGGAAAAAATTCATTGTTTTATTGATAAAATATGCGGGAGAATCAGTAAGAAAATAATTAAAGAGAGGGGTCAATATTCTCTCCCTCTATCCCTCTCTCAAAGGAGCTCTGGTAGCGTAGTAGTTACAAATAGGGCTGTGAGCCGCAAGGTCAGCAGTTCGAAACTACCAGCTGTTCCGTGGAAGAAAGATGAGGCTTTCTGCTCCTGTGAAGATTTACAGCCTCAGGAACCCTGTACAGGGTCGCTATGAGTCGGAACCGACTCCATGGCACATGACAACAACATCCCTCTCTCAAAGGAAAATAAAAGTAGACAATATCCAATAGTATTTTAACACGCCTCTCAATCAAGTACACAAAAGAAAGACAATGAAGAAAGAAGAGTTGTCTGAGAGTCAAATTCTGACCGAGAACACATCTCAATCTTTCATGAGTACACTCAGTCATTCATTAACACACGCCAGTTATTTATGAACATGCCTCAGTCACTCATGAACACACACCAGCCATTCATGAACACACTTCACTCACTCATGAGCACATGCCAATCATTCATGAACAGTCCTCAGGCTGTCATGAACACATCTCAGTCATTCATGAACACATGCTAGTCATTCATTAACAAACACCAGTCATTCATGAACATATGGTAGTCATTTATGAACACATACCAGTCATTCATGAATACATCTTAGTCATTCATGAACACATCTTAGTCATTCATGAACACATGCCAGTCATTCATGAACACTCCTCAGTCAGTCATGAACACACCTCAGTCATTCATGAATACACATCAGTCATTGATGAACACACCTCACTCATTCATCTACACACTGTAATGGAGGCTTTCATGCAATGGAAGTAGAATCATCATGATAAATCTCTACTTTCTGGTCCTTTACAGAAATTATTTACCAACTCCTGATTTGGAAAAATGTGAATAATACATTTTGTTTTTGTTGTTGTTGTGTTGTTAAGTGCTATCTAGTCAGTTCCGACTCACAGCAATCCTGTATAGGTTTTCCAAGGAGTAGATGAACCTTGTGATTCAACCCAGTGCTTTATGTAAACCTAATTTAAAAGATGCAGGCAGACCTCAGAAATATTGTGGGTTTGGCTCAAGACAAGCACAATAAAGTGAATATCTGAGTAAAGCGAATCACACATTTTTTTGTTTGTTTCCCTATGCCTAGAAAAGGTATTTTTATACTAGACTGCGTTCTATTCAGTATGCAATTGCATCACAAAAGCCTTTGAAAGACTATGAGAACCACAAGCATGGCACACAGAGACACCAAGGGAGTACATGCTGCAGAAAAATGGCATCAACAGACTTGCTAGATACAGGTTTCCACAAGCCTTGATCAGTGAACCACAATAAAATGAGATAGATCTGTGCTTGTTCTGCAAATACGGAGACTATTTGGCTTCCCAGCCTGGTACTGTCCTGGTATGATAAGCATTGCACTGCAACTTCGGTTTGAACAGAAAGGTCAGCAATTCAAACTCACCACCCACTTCTCGAAAATCCCATACAGGGTCGCTATAAGTTGAAACCAACTTGATGGCACCTAACAACAACAACCATCCTGGCACTGTAGGAGAAGTACTGGACTGCTAACAGCAAGGAAGGTGGTTCATTCCTTGGAAACCCTACAAGGTCGCAATGAGTCAGAACCAACTTGATAGCACTTAACAAAAACATCCTTAAAACTACCTTTAAGGCGACATAGAAAATCTCGAAATAAATTCTTAACAAAAGAAATGGTACTGGCTCTGTTTCCTATGGAATCCCATTGAGTTAGAATCAATTCCATAGCATTGGGTTGCTTTTCTATCCACATGAAATGAAACTAAAAATGTATAACAAAAGGAAAAGAGAACAAGAATCTTAAGAATTTGAAATTCTAACACCAGAGATACCATCAGATTTGCCCTTATATTACTAAAGTTAATATCAACAGCTAAATGTAAAAGTTAAGAGAACAAGAAAAATATAGATCAAAAATTTTACATATGCATAAATGTGAGGCAGTTTATTTCTACATTTATCCTAAAATAAAAAGTACCCTAAGGCTGATACTTCTGCAATACCCTAAATTAAGATATAATCTGATGTCTCTTTTATTACCACTTCATTGTAATTTTGTTTACAAAAGAAAATTAAGAAAGAAATGAAATATACATACCAAAAGGTTGGTTGAATGAGCTATGGTAAGCACAGACAAAGAAATTATACATCGTGTGTCATTAATGGCACAGAAATATGGCCAAAATTTTTCAATAACTAGAAAAGCAGACAACAAACCACTGACAATGCAATTATGGATCGTTTTAATTGTAATTATTAAAGTCTGAGTTTATTGAATTATTTCTATGAATGGATAAAAACATCTATACAAAGGGACTTCAAAAAGTTCGTGGGAAACAGAATTAAAAGATCATGGAGTGTTCCCAGGAACTTTTTGAGGCTCCCTTGTCAATTTTAACTTAAGCCTTAGCTTGAATCTCCAGAAAAAAAAAAAAAAAAAAAAGAAGAGAAAATAATCCTTTACAAGTCTCAGCACATAAAATACAACAGTGTCTTTGAATAACATACTTTAGTATCCATACAGCTATATTGAAATTTTTGAAAGTGAAAGTCATTTAAATGTAATATTGTTTGGATGTAATATGGTTTACGTTTGCAAGTAGCATCTTAACGCTAAAACAACTCCCTGCGGCAAAGAAAACACTGTTCCCCGCTGTATGAGTGTGACATTTTTCTTTAGAGATTGAAGAAATATTCACTGTCAGGAGCACTGGTAAGCTCAGATCCCCTAGTAAGTTTTCTGTAAGTTCCCCAAACAGGAGGACCTCTTTACAGGAGCTGAGGGTAGGTAGAAGGGGGATTCTGTAGTCAATTAACAACATTGTTGTGACTCATCTTAGGAATCCTCAAGTCCACCTGCAACTCTTAGTGACACCATGTGACAGGGTAAGAACTGCCTGATAGGGTTTCCTAGGCTGTCATCTTTACCTGAGCAGATCACCAGGTGTTTCTGAGGAGGCTTAAACCACCAACCTTGCAGTGCAGCCTTAACCATTGCACTATCAGGACTCCTGCACACAGATCACAACCTTGGGAACACTATGGTGGTGGCTGTGTGTTGTGGACTCGGTTCCGACTCATAGTGACCCTGTACAGGCTTTCCAAGGCTGTAAATCTGTATGGGAGCAGAACACCTCATCTTTCTACCGCGGAACAGCTGGTAGTTTCAAACTGCTGACCTTGAGGTTGGCAACCCGACTCATAACCACTACGCTACCAGAGCTCCAGTTCTAATGGATGATCACCTGGGCAGTAGTGAGAATTGGGGGACGGGTGGGAAGCTCCCTCCATATACATCACAGTCTTGGGAACACTAGGGGGCAGCAGTAATGGAAGATCAACTGGATAGTAGTGAGAATTGGCTATGGGGAAGGGTCTGATCTTCATGAAGCAGATGGTCAAGTCTCTTCTCTCACAGAGAAGCTGGGTAGCTTCCAACCGCCAACTTCTCTGTTAGCAGTCAAGTGTCTGTTTCATCACGAGGGTCCCTTAAAAATAAACAAAAACCCAAAACAAACTCACTGCCACTGAGTCAGTTCCTGCCCATAGCGACCCTGTGTAGAGTGTCCAAGGCTGTAAATTGCACTGGAGCACAAGTCCTATCGCTCTCCCACAGAGCATCTGGTGCGTGGAAAGTCCTGACCAGAGCTTGTCCGACAGAGCCACCAAGGCTCCTTATGAAATAATTGTGGAAATACTCCATTTTATGTGGTTTCTTTACTGCATAGAGTATGCCTCCGAATCTTAAGAAACTAAGAAGATATACTTTAGATCCCTGGAATCCAGGTGTGATGCACTTGGATTGTTAACCAAACATTTAGAGGTTCAGTTCTATCCGGAGGTACCTGGGAAAGAAGGCTTGGTGGTGTGCTTCCAAAATAAAATGATAAAACAATCATTGAAAACTCAACAGGGTCAGGAGAACCAAGACCTACTGTGGCACACGTGGAGATGCCGTGAGTCAGAATCAACTTCACGGCAGTTGACTCTGGTTTCTGTACCTCCAGGGAGGAGCTCAAGATTGCCAGCTAACTCGACACTTTCTGATTTTGCTTCATTATTATTTTTCCTTTTGTTTTGGATCCTAGACCCCAGTTTAATGACGGATCTCACAACAAACATGCTTTGGGAAACTCAGAATTAAACAAACGATTTGTTGTTGTTGTGTTGATAAGTGTTGTCAAGTCGGTTCTGATTCATAGAAACCAGAAGCAGCTGGTGGGTTTGAGCAGCTTGTTGCTTCGAACTGCTGGCTTTGTGGTTAGCACTTACCCTACAGTGCCACACTTGTTGTTGTTGTTGCTGAGTGTTGTGGAGTCGATTCTAATTCATTTTGACCCTGGGTTTCCAAGAAGCTTCTGTTTGAACATCAACCTTGTAGTTAGCAGTCCAGTCCTTCTACTGCAGTGCCACACCAGGACAGCCACTAAACTCCTCAAAATGCAAAAAAGATTTCTGGCAAGTCAAAAACATCAACAACATTAACAACAAAACTGTTTTTCTGGGTTTGTTCTCCTGCCTAGAATGCTTGCCCTAAACCTCGAATGTGTGTGTGTGTGTGTGAGAGGCAAGCATCCCACATAGCCCAACTAACATCAGGGATGCAATCTCAAGTTGACCATCCTTTGGTTAGTCCCATGCTGGTACACAACGAGTGGGTGTCAAGGGTTGCTTGACATCAAAACCTTCCCAGAGTCACATTACCGGCCTTGACATTTTCAGTGGCAAAGAACGTGTGCCAGCAGCCTGCAAACTCAGTACAGGACCGGATGGTGACTATCTTAAGCTTTGTGGGTCATGTGGCCTACATCACACCTACACCAAAGCCCCCACTGACCACACGTAACAAGCATTGTGGTTAGGTGGAGTCGAGTGTGACTTATCCTGACCCTGTGTACACCAGACAGAAACGCCGGTCCTGCAGCAGCAGGTCCTCAAGTTGTCACTTGAGACCATTGTTGCAGCCATCTCACTGGGGCTCTTCCTCTTTCCACTGACCCTCCACATTACCAAGCACGAAGCCCATCTCCAGGGACCAGTCCCTCCTGACAACTTGCATAAATGACGTGCAGCCAAGACTGGCCATCGTCACTTCGGAGCACCATTGAGAGCACATCATTTTCATTCCTAACAAAATGGTATTCTTTTGATTTTTTTTCAACCACTTGAAAATGAGCACCGCGTTCTCAGCTCTCGAGAGCCATCTAGACCAGGCAGCATTTATCAGTGTCTAAGGTAGGCATTGTGTCACTCTGAGAGCTCTTCCAATATGAAGCATGCACTACTCAAGACGAAAGTTGAAACTGTAGTCCTCACTTGTAAAATAGCACATGCATCTTTAGTTGCTAATTCTGCTCCATAAAGACAGCTTTCATAGAAATTATTCCAGACTCCATACCTACTTAAAACTGGAGGACTTTGGTGGTGGGGTTGTTTTGTTGTGGGTTTTTTGTTTGTTTGTTTTTTGTGTTGTTGTTTTTTCCAGCAGGAGGCATAGAAGAGATTGTCCCATGGGTACTGCCATCATTGTTAAATTCTTTTCAAAAAGTATAACAGTTGCTGGTCAAGCCATCTGAACCTTGAGTGGTGCCAGACACAATGGCCTGCTTTACTTAATTTGAAGAACCCCAAACACATAGCAGGTTAATGTGCTGGACTACAAAGTTGATTTGAACCACAAGGTTAGTGGTTCTAGCTTTCCACCTGCTCTTCACAAACCCTATACAGGGTCGCTATGAGTTAAAACCAACTTGACAGCACTTAACAACAACAATAAAACACATAGCAGAATTCCTGATCACCACTCGCCTTTTTAAATGCAGCATGTCTTTATTGAAATAAGCCCTTTTTTTAAAAGTAGACTTTTGACGTTCCTACATGCCAGAGCCCTGGTGTGGAGCTGTAGGATCAGCACTGGACTGCTAACTACAAGGTTTGCACTTCAAACCCACCATCTGCTCCCTGGAAATCCTATATAGGGTCACTATGAGTCGGAACTGACTTGACGGCACTAACAGCAATTCCTACGTCTCCCTAACACTTTCCAAGTTGTGTTCAGAGTGATGTGTTCTTTGATGTTCTGTGTTGTTTGTCACTTTGACTTTATAGGCAGGAGTTCAATAATGGGTAGAGTCTACATACCTGATGGCTTGTGAACAATGCATTAGTGCACAATGCTTCCCTGAGGAACACAGATAACACTCTGTCATTAGACTGCTAAACCATACCATTGGGTTGGGTATTCCTGGAGGTTTCCAGCCTCTTGCTCTTATAGAGTGTTTCTATGAATGCATTTATCCATCTTTATAAGAAGGTATTTCCTTCACACTTATTCCCTGAAGACCGTGGACTTTAAATATAGACACACTAGCAGGGCTGTTTCGTATTTTCTGCCTCCCCATCTTAACAAAGACTAGATCCATTCAGGCAGCAATGTTCCAACAGCCTTGGATTGTGTCCCCTGATTTATTTTGTAATGTATTTTGTTTCTTTATCTGCACCCTCTAGTTTACCTAAACATCTGTTCAGGTGGTTCTCTTGATCTACTTAAATTATCTCTAAGGTTATTAACACGCCCCAGCAATTGGCAGTAGTTTCTCAGAATATACACGGGAATGGTTCTGGAAAGTTTATTGGGAAATTATAGCTTCAGGGACCAGGTGTTCTGGGACTAGCATGCACCTTTTCAGCTGCCAAAACACAAACTCAATTCCAGATTTGGACTTTCTACCTAATAGCCCATTCCTGGCAGCTTTATCCACCAGCCAGTAACACACCAGATGGCTCTGTCCAGAGCCAGTTTCCTCTGCTCCACCGTGCACACTTTAGTTCAACTTTAGGCAGAGTTCATCCCAACACAACACAACTTACATGTGGTCACTCAGCACCTCATTGGGTCAACACCCATTACACAAGACGGTCAGTGTATGGTGGCCCACATGTAGCTGGGATGCTGCAATCTCTTCCAGAGTGGAATATCATGGCTGAGACAGACTAAGAAGAAAAAACTGGAGACATACTTCTGAAAGTTAACGAATAAAAACTTTATGGATAGCAACAGAGGACTGTCCAGCTGGAATTCTTTGGATATGTCATGACGAGAGATCATTGTCTGGAGAAGGACATGACACTTGGAGATGTGGAGGGTCACTGCTGGTCGGGGAGACTTGGTAACGTGGATTGGTACAATGGCTGCTGTGACCCACTCAAGCATGCAGATGGATGTGAGGCTATAGCAGGACTGCACAGATTTTGTCTTGTTATCCATCACTGGGGTCAGAGCCATCTTGAGGACAGCAGACAACCATAAAGCACAAGGTGGGAGCTATGGACGGGATGAGAGGAACATGTTCTTGGCTGTCACATCATTTGGGTTCCTCTCCTGACCTTACTGATAAACATAGGTCACTCACACACTCTGTAGAAGGACCTAGTCTATGGAGAGCCAGTGGTCTTGTCTCAGTCCTCATTCACATCAAGCTCATCAATTCCAGCATAGCTGACCACCATGTTATTCCAGAACCACTATCTTTATGTGACCCTGGACTTCATATTTCCTCTTCAGTCCTACCCCATGAGACAGACATCATGATAAAAGGAGAAAAGATAGAAATTGTCCAAGATTTCTTTTTTTTTTTTTTTTTAGCGTTTTATTGTAGACTATGTGATAGTTTACATGGGAGAACATTAGCTTTGCATTCATCCTACTGTATGTCGTTTCATTACCATGGTTACAATCCCCTCCATGCACCATCAACAAACCTGCTGCTCCCTCCTTCC
>NW_006408801.1:2876325-2877208 GCF_000296735.1 Chrysochloris asiatica | reverse complement strand
TGTGGTGTGTCTGTTCCCCTGTTTGTTCTTGCCATTTGGTCTTGCCCAAGTTGTGGGCTCCGGGCTGCCAAGCCCAACAGATTCAAAAGTATGCAATTTCTTACTTCCACTTCAAGTTCCAGTAGCTAAAAGCCTTCAAACTTTTTTAATATTTCTTCCTATGTGGTTCCGAGTTTTGGATCTCTGTCCTGGATCTGCTTTGCCTGATATTCTGTGGTATTGCTAACAGCGAACCTCAGTGCACCTCCACCCTAGCTGCCATCAAGCCATGCCTCCTCATTCCTGTGCCCATTTTTTAATTGGGTTATTTGTGTTTTTCTGATAGAGGTGTTGTAGTTTCCTATGTATTTTAGAAATGAGTCCCTTTTCTGCTTGTCATTGCAAATGATTTTTTCCCATTCTGTGGGCTTCCTTTTCATTCTTTTGGTGAAATCCTTTGATGTGCTTAAGTTTCTAATTTTTAAAATGTCTCAATCATCTATTTTGTCTTCCTTTTTTGTGTGTAATTTTCACAATGTTTGGTAGTCTGGGTTTGCCCTGAATTAGAGCCCTTAAATTTGTCCCTATTTTTTCATTGTTGACCTTTATAATTCTGGGATTCATATTTAGGTCTTTAATCCTTGCTGAGTTGGTTTTTGTATATGGCATGTGGTAAAGGTCTTGCTTCAATCTTTTACATATTGATTTCCAGTTCTGCCAGCATCATCTATTGAATAGACTATGTCTTTCCTACTCAATATACTTTGGCCCTTTGTCAAAGATCAGTTGGCTATATATGGATGGGTTCGTTTCTGGATTCTCAATTCTGTTCCATTGACCTATGTATCTTTCATTGTGCGAGGTTGTTTGGACCACTGTAGCCATGTAGCAAACTTTGAAATCA
>NW_006408801.1:2872891-2873950 GCF_000296735.1 Chrysochloris asiatica | reverse complement strand
CCGCTCTTCTCCCTTGATAGTCCCAGGAACCTTCACTCCTAGACTGCAAAGTTACTCACATCCCTCTTTGCTACAAAACGTCTATCTTTACATTTCCAACCCTCACAATCAGTCCTGATAACAATTATTCACTATTGTATCACAAGAGACCTATCCGCATTTCCATTCACCAGCCTTGCCTAGACAGATTGGATACTACTCAATAGAGATTCTACCTTCTTCCACGCCCTCAGGATCTAGGTTTCCTATTGAAAGCTTGTAAGTCAATCACTTCTTGCCTTTGTAGCCGCCCCCCCCCACACACTTTGGGTAGCCAATGTCCAAGTTGCCCATCCCTGTCTACTCTGTGTATGGAGGGGGTGGGAATGATCCTCAATGTAAAGATTTGTTCCCTCTTTTGAGCTACCGCATCCATAGTTGTAGGTCAAGTTCATCAAATTGTATCAGATTCCTCTTTTTCTCTTCTTTCTTCTTCTAGTTGAGCTCTGATCATCCAATCATTGAAGCTAGGTCAAGCGGGTATTATCTGCAAGTGCGGGTGTTTTTGTGCATATGCCCTCTCTTCTTATCAGCTGGACATTTCACTCTCCACTCTAGTCTTCTGTGGCTATGTCACTGACTCTGGGCTGAAGAGTCCCCAGGTCTTGCCACACTGCTGGCCAGCCAGGTCTCCACCTGGGTGCACAGGAGACTATTGAATGTTGTAGGGCTTAGCTCACAGCTCCATTGCTATTTTTCCCTCGTTTCCCCTTATCGATGACGAACATGTTCACTAATCAGAGCATGTATTTCCATTGAGTCTTAGTCTTGGAAGGGGGTTTGTTCTGAGGGGACCCGACCACTTGCCTTGATGTCTCCTGGGAGAGCTGCTTGCTTCTCTTGTAGTAATCAGTCAGTCTGTCTACATTGTTTTGTATTTTTCTGTCAGTCTTTCTTTCAAGAAGTATCTTCTCTTCTTATAGCCTCTCCAGGATGGTCTGCCCATCCTTTCAAGTGGAAATTACACATCTCTGAAGATTCTGGATACTGTTCAGGAGTCCACCTATGGTCTTATGTAAT
>NW_006408801.1:2849996-2872791 GCF_000296735.1 Chrysochloris asiatica | reverse complement strand
TGGGTGGCTGTTGTAAATGGTATTGCTTTCCTAATTTCCTTTCAGTGTTGTCATTATTAGTATAGAGGCATCCAACTGATTTTTGTATGTTGGTCTTGTACCCTGCCACTTGGTTGAATCTTCCAATGGGTTCCAGTGGGGGTTTTTGCTGAGTCTTTGAGGTTTTCTATGTATAAGATCATATCATCTGCAAATAGAGAGGGTTTTTACATCTTCTTTGCCAATTTGGATGCCTTTAATTTCCATATCTTGCCTTATAGCTCTGACTAAGATTTCCAATACAATATTGAATAGGAGTGGTGATAAAGGGCATCCTTGTCTGGTACCTGTTCACAAGGGGAAGGCTTTCAGGTTTCCCCCATTGAGAGTGATGTTAACTGTTGGTTTTGTATATATGCTTTTATTTATGTTGAGGAATTTCCCTTTGATTCCTCCTCTGTTGAGTTTTTTTTATCTGGAATGGATATTGGATTTTTGTCAAACTCCTTTTCTGCATCAATCAATATGGTCATGTGGTTCCCCAATGAAATTCTTATAGGGAAGCCCTTGTTACCCTTGCAGAATAAGCAGGTGCTCTGTCATGATGGAAAAACACTCCTTGGTACAACTTCATTGACTTTTTTCTCACCAGTACAGTCTTTAATTTTCTTAAAATGCACATGATCATCCTGTGTTCTTTGAGAAAATTTATCAATATGATTTCTTTAGAATTGCAAAAATCAATCACCTTCTGAGCTAACCTCTCTGCCTTGAATTGAATTGGCCCAGCAGGTCTCCTCAGAAGACACAGATTTGAGTTTTCTTTTCTTTTCTTTTTAAGGAAACTAAAACAAATCTATTACTGAGAGAACTTGTCTGCAGCCATCACAGATCACACAGACATGTCTGACCATGTTCTCTTTTGAATAAACTCATAAATGTATGATCTGGAACCCCAAGAACAATGCTTTGAGTCTTCTGAAAGTATGTGGGTGAGCATATTGTCCTTTTATGGTAACACCTGTGTGGCTTGGGTTGGACTAGCCCTTCTCTAGATCACAGTTAGATTCATACAGGTACAACCACCCGACAGGCCTGGAGAGTGACAGAAAGCAGGTTGAAACTGGAGGGGACTCTGCTGTGGACCTTTTGTCTCTCCAGAAGACCTGCTAAAGTCCTAAACCCAAACCTGTGCATGTAGCCCTATTTGGAAATATTGGTTTTCTTTTGTTATGAGGTCATACCAGAGTAGGCTAGCCTGATCCTTTCTGAGTGGTGGTTGTGAGCCGTCAAGTGGGTTCCGACTCCTAGTGACACTGCACAGGGTTTCCAAGGATGTAAGTCTTTACTGGAGCAGAAAACTTCATCTTTCCTTAGCAGAGCAGCTGGTAGATTCGAAATTCTGGCCTTTCAGTTAGCAGCCTATCGCATAACCACTGAGTAGACACTGAGTGTTGATGTTGCTAAGTGTCATTGAATCAGTTCTGACTTTTAGTGATCCTATATAGGATTTATGAGAAGCAGCTGGTAGGTTTGAAGTGGTTCAAAATCCAGTGCTGATCCTACAGAGCCACACAAACAGTTTGTAAAAACACTGCATATTTTGTAATTAAAATAGAAAAACACACAGAGACACATACAGGGGATGAGTGCGTGAGGAACCCTCTTAGGCCACAACCATCAAGAAACTGAAGCATCTTTCCCAGACAGCCAACAGAGAGAGTCTGACCCCAACCATGCCCTGTATTCAAACTCCCAGCCTCCAGCGCTGCCTGACAATAGACTGTTAGAGTGACACTAAGTAAGACAGCTGCCCTTCAGAGGGAAAAAAAGGGAGTTCTATAGGGAAGGATTTCGGTTTCTGTGGCTTTTCATCTGAAGGTGCTGCCCTACTGCAAGCGGGGGTGGCTGTAGAATCTGAGGAGTCAGGATAGAGCTTGTAGCTGTCAGGGTTGCTAGAAAGTGAGGGGCTGTCCAACAGAGAGGGGCACCACAGAAGAACTGCTGGAATGTCTGTGGGTGGGTGTGAAAGACAGAGCGTGTTTGTATGTCTATATTTATCTTATCCCAATTTGTGTTTCAAATGTTTAAATTTGACAATTAAGTTATCCAATGGTTCTCTTTGAAACTTCCCCTTCTACCATTCTTCAGAAGTTTGAATCATTTATACTGAAAGGAAAATATCACCACAGTCAGTCTCCCTTTAGCACCTGTCTGGTTCACTGGCCAAAGCTCCTTCATGGGCTTTCCAGAGCTTAGCTGCCTGTGCTGTTTATAATCATGAGTTTTAGGGGAAGTGAGAAAACAGGGAGCCAGACAGGAAAGAGTTCCCAAAATGAGGGGTTGTGAGAGGGAACTATAGGAGCCATTCATGATTTTGGCATCGCAGAGTCTTAGGACAGGTATATGTGCACTTACTGGATGCTGGGCTGCATGTGTTTCCCAATGCTCCAATATCATCTAATGGTTACATTATATCAAGACTGGACGGTCCACATAATGTCTCAGACTGACCGCAGTCTCTGTTTGGTAGGTCTCTCAGCAGTTAGAAGGTGGAATACTCTAAAATTCACTGATTTGCTTTGAATTAGCAGTTAGACCAGGACTCTCAGAGGTTTAGCAGTAGGGAGGTAGTAATCACTCCATGATGAGATCTAATATTACGTAATCAGCCCCCAGGAGGTATTCTGATGTAATTAGATCTAATCTGATGTAATTATCCTATATGTGTAACTCCTCACCTCTATAATGCTAACAAGGCAGATATAACCTACAGGACTGGGTTGTTTCTTGAGTCAATCTCTTCTGAGATATAAAAGAGAGTAAACAGGCACACAAACTCAGTGGAACTTACTACCACCAAGGAAAAATAACAGGGAGTGGGGTGTGTCCTTTGGACCTGAAGCCCTGCACTGTGAAGCTCCTAGGTCCAGAGAAAGATTGATGCCAAGACATGTGGAAACTGCCAAGGAATGTTGGGTCTACAGATGCTGAAAGGAGACAGACTTTCTCCAGAGTTGGTGCTCTGAGTTCAGACTTTTAGCTTCTTAAACTGTGAGAGAAAAAGTTCTGCTTGTTAAAGTTACCCCCTTGTGGTACTTCTGTTATAGCAGCACTGAAGAACTATGACAGGAGCTGGGTCCAGCAAGACTAGCCAGAGTCTCTGGAATCTTCCAACAGGGACCTCCTTCCACCTTCTTCACATAAATTCACAACTCCACAGTCTGTTGGAAGCCTAATCCACTCATGATCTAGTGATTTTCTGTTTCGATTTTTGTTGTTGTTGTCTCCATGTGCTTTCAGTCAGAAAAGCCATGCTAAAATCAAGGAAAAACATTTTTTACAGTAATATGGATTTTGATACAACTATTAAGGGGATGTTTGCCCCAAGTGGACTCTGGTGGTAGGACTGGTAGTGTGAGGCCTGTTTCTTCAGATTAATGCAGTGGCACAGTCTCCACCTTACAACAGCACATACTACAACTGGGATAGCAGCTTCCCAAGAAACCTGAGAGGCTGAAAATGTTGGTAAGTCATATATGTCCCAAGGGGTAATGGGTTTTCAATTAAATACTCTCTACTTCTGCATTCACAGTTGCACTTTTTTGTTTTATCTCTTACTGAGAAGTGAAATTCCTTAAGTGGTTAATGACAGAAACACCTTTAAGTAACAGATTTTTGGTAAAACTTAATTTCAACAACAACAAAAAGAAACCAGAATAGAAGTAGGAAGAAGAGGAGAAAGAAGGGGAAAGAGAAGGTTAAATACAGGCAGTCCCCAAGTTTTGAACAAGTTCTGTTCCTAGCCATGTCTTAAGAATTTGTCAGAACTTTGAACCTGTTCTCGGTTTGTTGTTGTTGTTGTTAAGTGCTGTGAGTCGGTTCTGACCTATAGGAATGCTGTATAGGGTTTCCAAGGAGCAGCTGGTGAGCTTGAACCACCGGTCTTGCAGTTCAAACAGCTTTGCAGTCTGGCGCATTAACCCACAGTGCCACAACTCCGTTTAGGCACCACCAAAATAAACCCAAAATTTTTAAGTTACAGTGGACTGAAAAGATAGCTGGAATGGAAAAAGCAGGTTAAAACCTTGCTAGAAACTTAAACTCCTTTTTTCAAAAGAAGGACAGTGTGCACATTGGATAGCAACCACTCTCTTGTCCCTTCATTCTGAGCACAGTCTGAGGCAACAAAGCCCCACCCAAGAATGGTGACACCCTGTTCACACATGCCACTGACACCTCCACTATGAATTGTTGGGCTATCCAGACCTCTGCAACAGGAGTCCCAGTGGCCTAGTAGGGTATGTGTTATGCTGCGGACTGCAAGATCAACAGTTCAAACCACCAGTCTTCCATGGGAGAAAGATGAGGCTTTCTGTTCCCATAAAGATTTAAAGCCTCAGAACCCATAGATGGTCACTATCGGTCAGAACAGACTCAGTGGCACAAAACAGCCATAAACACCAGAGTCCTGGTGCACCAGGGTCCAGTATGGGCTCCCTCTTCTGAGGCCCCCGTTCCAGCACTCTGATCTTTAATGTTTCCCATCTGGTTACTGTGCGGAATCTGCCAAGCTGTCAAACTTCAGGTCTGCTCCTGTTCCATGTCACTGCTCTTGATAGAACCAATTTAGAGGGTAAGTCATAGTTCTCTGTAAATTGGATGTTCATAATCTGGGGGCTGCCAATCTCTGGTTTTACTTTTTTCTCCTCTTTTTATCTATTTATGTGACTAGAAAACTCCACAAAGTTTGCAGTGCCCCTTGAGATGAGGAGAAAACTAATAGTGTGCCAACAGGCGACTTGAAGCCAAGACAAGATTCCAGTAATGACACAAATGGTAAAAAGAAAAAAAGAAAGAAAACACTGTAGGCATCTATCAAACTGATACTCCACTCACAAACACTGTTGTAATTGTATTTCCTCTGAGTTATTGCAATGCTGTTTCCCAAATAGAACTAATATGCTTCAATATGCAAAATTATGAGGACTGTTAAACTCTGAAAAATAATATCCTCAGGACCAACAATAAAAACGTAGAAATGTAAATAAGAATTGCTAAAATGTATTAAATTTTTTTTAATTATGTAAACAAGCCCATCCAAAGGGGTTTGGCCACAGCTTCTTTGCATTTTAATTTTGTTTTTATTCATAAAGTAATCAGGTAGGTACGTGCCTTATGGGCACAGAAAATAAAGTTTTAAATTAATAAGGGTGTAATAAAAACATAGAGCCTCAACAGAGGCTGCTGGCACGTTACAAAGAAAGGAAAACTCATAATAGGGTAGAAATATAGAAAACCAAAGACCTGCAGTTACCTTGGTTGAAACCAAAATTTCTTTATGTCCTGGACCATCAAACAGTGATTACACAGTATATGTGGAGCTGCAGGTTAATGCTTTGCACTGTAAGGTCAGTTTGAACCACAAGGTCGGTGGTTCAAGCTCATCAGCCACTCCTTAGAAACATTATACAGGCTCACTGTAGGTCAAAAGTGACTCGAAGGCACTTAACAACAGCAACAACAGGAAAATTAAATGCTAAAGTGCTTTTATCAAAAAATAAATGCCTTGAAAAGCAATATTTAGGGCATCCCTATTCCAGAAAACGCACCACAAAACCCTTCAAAGTTAAAGTGGAGACTCTTGTTTTCCAGGGAAAGTGAAGTATGGAAGTGCCATGTGACTGATGACATCACAGCTGCCCCTTCACCACCCTGCTGGGCCTGTACCCGGAAAGATTCCCAGGAAAGACATCTTTTCAAGTCGGAATTTCCTATCTCAGAAGGTTCTCATGAATCAAAATTGTGCAGAGACAGAATTCCCTAAACCCTCCCCCACTTAGAACAGAACCCCTGGCTTAGCCTGCTCAAGGCCTTTCCCAAAACTTCACTCTGAATGCATTGAATATCGCTGCTGTCTGTCAGCTTAGGGTTGTCTGGGAAACAGAACCAATACAGTATACATGGATATCTATATCTATATTTATATATCACTGTAGGATAAACACTGGACTATTAAGCAAAAGGTCAGTGGTTCAAACCCACCAGCTGCTCCCTGGGAACCTTACTTGGGATTGTTATGGATCAGAACCCACTCCATGGCACTTAACAACAACAACAACATACTCTGGATGCTGCCATGGCAACCTTGTATAGGGTTTCCAAGGAGCAACTGGTGACTTGGAACAACCAAGGAGCTCTGGTATTGATGTGGTTACAAGACAGGCTGCTAACCTCAAGGTCAGCAGTTTGAAACTATCTGTGGTTCTTTCAGAGAAAGATGAGGCTTTCCACTCCAGTAAAGATTCATAGCCTTGGAAACCCTATACAGGGTCACTATGAGTCAGAACTGACCACAGCACTCCACCACCACTATCACCAAATATATATATTGTTGTTGTTGTTAAGTGACTTTGAGTCAGTTCTGATCCATAGCAACCCTCTATAGGGCATCCAGGGAGTGTATGGTGATCTTGAACCTCCAATCTGGTGATTCAAACTGACTTTGCAGTCCAGCGCATTAAACATTGTGCCACACCAGGACTAGGTAGATAGATAGATAGATAGATAGATAGATAGATAGATAGATAGATAGATAGATAGATAGACAGATAGATAGATGATAGAGAGAAAGAGAGAGAAGATAGATAGGCAGAGAGAGAGAGTTGTTGTTGTTAAGTGAAATCTCCTTGGTTCCGACCCATAGCAAACCTGTGTAGGGTTTTCAAGGAATAGCTGGTGAGTTTGAACCACTGCGTTTGTGGCTCAGACAACTTTGCTGTCCAGCACATTAACCCACAGAGCCACACCAAGATGAGAGGGAGAGGGAGACATGAGACTGTTGACAGACATTAGATTGTTCTCAGGAATTGGCTCCTATGATTGAAGGGGGTTGATAAGCTCAAAATTCACAGGTGAAGAGTGAAAAGTGAGGGATCCTGGCACAATGTCTATCTATGTCTGAAGACAGAACACACTCAGGGGAAATCGCCCATTTTGCTGTAAGCCCACAGCCATAGAGTCAACTGTCACTCATAGCAACCCTATAGAGGGTTTTGAAGACTGTAAATATTTATGGGAGCAGATTTCATTTATCTCCCACAGAGAAGCTGGTGGGCTTGAACCACCAACCTCAAGGTTAGCAGCTCAATGCTTAAACCACAGCACCACCAAGCCCTCTTTAGCTTGCTTTAAGATCTTCAGACTGTTGGATCAGTGCCACCCACATTATGCACATTATGTAGGGTGAACTGCTTTACTTGCAAACAACTGATTTAATTCCATGAAACTATATAGCATGTGTACGGTTAATGAGAAAGAGGAAGACCCCCCCCCCCAAAGGGGATGAACTGATACAGTGGCAGGAACAATGGGCTCAAACGTTCCAACTGTGAGGCTGGTGCAAGGCTAGACAGTGTTTCATGCTGTTGTGCAGGGGTCATTGTGAGTCGGAACCAACCCAACAGCATCTAAAGACAACAACGTCATACTGAGTTCAGGCTAGTATGTAACAACCATGCACCATAGGCTGACGAAGGCCACACATGGGATTAACCTTGGTTCCTATCACAAAGCTTTAAACAGAGGAGACTGCAGGATCCAGGCACTCACACCATGAAACTACACTGTGCTAGAGAAAGAGTCCCATTAAGTTTAATTTTTTAAATGAACCCTGCAATGTTGTAAGGTGCCATCAAATCAGCTCCAACTCACAGCAACCCTATGAGAAACAGAGCAAAACCCTGCCCTGCCCTGCACCACCCTCACAATTGTTCCTGTTACAGTCCACTGTTGCAGCCCATCTCATTGAGGTCTTCCTCTCTTTCAGTGGCTCTCGACTTTACAAAGTGTGCTGTCTTTCTCTAGGGTGTGATAATAAGTACAATGTGAGACAAAACCTTATCAATTCTAAGGAGCTTTCTAGCTGCACATCTTCAAATAGAGATCTGTACCTTCTCATGGAAGTCCATGGGGATAGTTAATCCTCTTCACCAACACCATACTTCAAATCTTCAGTTATTCTTCCGTCTTCCTTATTCATGCTACAACAGAATCTGCTTTGGAAAGTTAATAGAATTAAAACTAGATTTTAAAGGATGTCTGTGAAATCATTCTAGGATTTTCAGCTCTACTCCGGTGTGGTGCTGTGGGTAAATGTACCAGACTGCAAAGTCATTTGAACTGTAAGATTGATGGTTCAAGCTCACCAGTCTCTCCTTGGAAACACTAGACAGGGTTGCTATGGGTTAGAATCGACTCAACGGCACTTAACAACAACAAATGTTTACACCCTACGGCAAGAACGGTAGATGGTACTAGGCGTGCCTGATGCTCAGGTGAGATAGGAAACTGAATTCAGTTCAAGTTCCTGACAAGCATGTCCTTCTACGTCTGGTTGTTCCAGGAATTAGGGATAATAACATAAAAGCCTCAAAACAAAAGTGTCATTAAATGCCATCCCAAACAGGTAGGGGTGGCTGAGTCTGGGTTGACATTCGGAGACAGACATGCTTCTGGAAACTTGGAAAGTTTTACAAATATATTTTGAAACCTAGGTGTATGTTTTTCCAAACCTGTCACTCAAATCTTTTAAGAAAATATGCCACCTATCTTCTGAGAAATCGAGCTGCCTTTTAAAGTACAGAAAATCCTATCTACACTTCAGAAAAGAACTCTGTAGGAAAATCCACACAGCAGACATAGGAAAGTCTCCCAGACAAGTTGGTGGAAGGTAAATGTTGTTGTGAAGTTCCATCGAGTGGGTTCCAACTTAGAACAACCTTGTACAGGGTTTCTGAGGAGCAGCTGGTGAGTTTAAACCACCGACCTTGTGGTTAACTATGCTTATTCTATAGCACAGCACACCAGGACTCTGGAAGGTAGATCATGAGTTAAACAAGAAATGGGTACCATGCGATTAGATTTCCTTTAGGAAATAAGATGTAAATAAATTAACTTTGAAATTAACCAATCTTTCTCCACTTAACAGTTCCATATTTATTAACCACAAGTGGCAGGATCTTCAAGAGTCAATCATCATGTTAGATGAACCGTACAGAATTCTAGAACTCCTGGAGTTGACCATCAGCACTCAACAGCAACAATGAAGGGAGGCAGATGAGCCCTGGTGGTGCTGTGATTAAAGTGCTTGGCTATTAATTTAAAGGTTGGTAGTTCAAATCCCTCAGCCACTCTGAGGGAGAAACACACTGCCATCAATATCACTTCCATGAATAATCAGTTCCGACTCATAGCGATCCTGTATAGGGCTTCCAAGGAGCGACTGGTGGATTTACACTATTGACCTTGCCATTAGTAATCCAGTGCTTATCCTACAGGGCCACACCAGGACTCCACGAAGATGATAGTGTAGGAAACCCTATGAAGCAGTTCTACTCTATCCTACCAGACCGTTGTGAGTTGGATTCCACTCAACAGTAATGGGTTTTTACAAGAAGACAGGGCAGTGGTTTAGAGCAAGGGTCAGTGAATGCTTTCTGCCCAGTCATAAATCCTTTAATGTTTACTCACCCTTTGATCTCTGTCACATATGATCAGCTCCACAGAGTGAAAGTCAGTAGATGAAAAGGCATGAGTGAGCACGGCTGTCCTGAAGTAAAGCGGCTTTTACAGACACGTGGTCGAGAGAAAACTGAGAAGAGGCAGCTGGGACAACATGACAGAAAACCGCGATGGACAGGAGGGGCTGGACCACTGGATTGGACCCTGGAGCAGTCGATGAAACCCAAATAGAGTCTGGATTATTGTCATCTGGTGTATCTGCCTCATGTCTTCAGCTTGACAGAGAGCCAAGGTGTTATAAGTAGGGAGGAGAGAGAATTCACCAGCAAGATGCTAGGCAGTTTCCTCATTTCTTTCAATTATATTTGTGTACATGTATATTGTTGTTGTTAATTGCCACCAAGTCAGTTCTGACCCCTAGCGACCCTGTATAGGGTTTCTGAGGAGCAGCTGATGAGCTTGAACCGTCAACCTTGTGGTTCACACCAACTTTGCAGTCCAGCACCACACTAGGACTATATATATACAGATATTGTTTGTTTTTGTTAATGCTGTCAAGCTGGTTCCGACCCATAGTGACCCTGTACAGGGTTTTCAATGTAGATATAGACATATATGCTGAAAATGAGGAAGTTGAGTGAGAAGAAGGTAGGAAGTCTCTCTATCATCTTTGTAAAAAAAAAAAAAAAAAAAAAAAAGTTACCATTGAGTCCATTCTGATCCTTTCCAACTGTTCTGAAAATCTGAAAATAAAAAGTGTATTTTTTTCAAAAGTCAACAGGCAGGATTTGGCCAGCAGGTCAGGCTTGCAGGCTTCTGATTTAGAGAAAGATACAACACGTTCTCTGCACCATGTGAGCGATGTGGCTGGGGACTCAGACAAAAGCCCTGAATGACAGTGAGACCTGAGAGGCGATAGTGCTCAGTCCCCTCACTCCCAACCTCTTCTACACCAGAAGTGTGTCTGCAAAGTCACAGCAGACGCACGAACATCTTCCCAGCTGTGCAAAATTAGCCTTGTTACTTCATCTCTTTCAAAAGCCTGGGCTCTCCAGACACTTACATCCTGAGGTTCTGAGAATTACAAAAGATGACCCCTAGAAGCCCATTAGCACAGCATCAAGCATGGCACATGTTAACCACTGACCCCAGAGGGCCTTGGCAAACCGATGGATGACTGGGAGAGGCATGTCCACAAATGAGGGAACACGAATAGAAAGAGGGGCAGGACAAATTGTGCCCT
This sequence comes from Chrysochloris asiatica, assembly GCF_000296735.1. Taxonomy (NCBI): domain Eukaryota; kingdom Metazoa; phylum Chordata; class Mammalia; order Afrosoricida; family Chrysochloridae; genus Chrysochloris; species Chrysochloris asiatica. The sequence continues at coordinate 2,862,047 of NW_006408801.1, read as the reverse complement.
CTCTTTGCACAGTCAGCCTGCACAACCGCAAAAGACCTTCTTTTAGCTACTTGAATCTTTTTACTACTCAAAATCCCTGTGACTGACCCCAATAGTGTTTTGAAAAGCTTCGTGGCTAAAACTTGGTGGACAGCAATTGAACTGTGCAAGCAACTTGCAGGGTATTTTACTTGTGAAGGCTGAACGTCTACTGTGAACTCATTTATTTATGATCATTGTTGCTAAGTGCCATAAAGTCAGTTCCAACTCTAGCAACCCTATACGTGCAACAGAATGAAGCGCTGCTCAGCCCTGCACCGACATCAGATACTGTTGTGTCTGAGCCCACTGCTGTAGCCACTGAGTCAGTCCATCCCCTTCACTGACCATCCACTTTACCAAGCATGATGTCCTTCTCCAGGGACTGGTCTCTCCTGACAATATGTCCAGAGTGAGACAGTCTCTCCAACCCTGTCTCTAAGGAGCATTCTGATTGTAGCTCTTCTAAGAGTTTATTTAGGGTGTGAGCCAGGATGGCCAAACTTCGTCTCTCATACTCCGGACATATTGTCAGGAGGGACCAATCGCTGGAGAAGGATATCATGTTTGGTAAGGTGCAGGGTCAGAGAAAAAGAGGAAGACCCCCAGCGAAATGGATTGGCCAAGTGGCAGCATTGATGGACTCAAGCATGGCAACTATTATAAGGCTGGCCCAAGATCAGGCAGTGTTTAGTTCTGTTGTGCATAGAGTCACTATGAGTTGGTACCAACTCAATGGCACCCAACAACAACAAAAACAACAAGTGGTGTTGTGGGATAAAGCACTGGACCTCAAGGTTGGTTTGAGCCACAAGGCCAGAGGTTCAAACTCACCAGCCGCTCCTCGGAAGCCATATACAGGGCCACTATGAGTCGGAACTGACTCAGCGGCACTTAACAACAGCAACAAAGGTTAACTAATTCTGCTGTAACAGAAATACCAGGTGAATGAATGGCTTTCACATACAAATGTCCTCTTTCACATTTAGGAAGTCCAAATTCCGAGTGCTGGGTTCTAGGGGAAGGTTTTCTCGCTCAGGAAAGGTCCTTGTCTCCTTTCAACATCTGTGGACTCAGCATCTTTTGGAGAGCTCCAAGGGTCTTGGCATCCTTCTTCCCATGGATCTAAGAGGTTCACAGAGCAGAGACTCTGTGTGCAAAGGTGTGCTCCTCTCCCACCTCTTCTTTCTTTATGGTAATAAGTCCCTCTCACAGTTCACTTCTTTCTCCTTATATGATTTTCAAGATGAAAGGTGTTACAAGCCATACCTCATGGGAACTCCCCTTACATGGGATCAGAGCCATGACAGAAATAAAGAAGTTATATCCCACCCTTAACACAATTATTGGTTTCTCACATCAGATGACATAATGGGTGGTCATCACCTAACTGCCACGTTACACCACTACCTACCTGCCAAACCACTGAGATTCAAGTTGACACACATTTTAGAAAACACAATTCAATCCATTTTGTTGTTGTGAAGTGCCATTGAGTTGGCTCTGGTTCATACCAACCCTATGTACAACAGAATAAAACATTGTTCAGCCCTGTACCATCTTCACCAACCCATCTCTTTGGGGGTCTCCCTCCTTTTCACTGTCTGTCCATTTTATGAAGCATGTTGTCATTCTCCGGGAGCTGGTCTGTCTGAAGTATGGAGACAAAGTCTGACCATCTTGACTTCTAAGGAATATTCTGGTTGTACTTATCCAACTTTTCCAACTTTGTTCTTCTGGCAGTCCATGGTACCTTTAATATTCTTCTCCAACACCATAACTCAAATGAATTAATTCTTCTACAGTCTTCCTTATTCATTGTCCAACATTCACATGCATATGAGGCTATTGAAAATACCTTGGCTTGGGTCAGGTCACATTAGTCCTCAAACTGACATCTTTGTTCTTAAACACTTTAAAGAGTTCTTGTGCAGTAGATTTTCTTAATGCAAAACGTCATTTGATTTCTTGACTGATACTTTATGAGTGTTGGTGGCAGATACATTCAAAATTAAGTCTTTGAAAACTTCAATATTTTCTCCATTTATCATGATGTTAATTGGTCCAATTATGAGGATTTTTTGTTTTCTTTACATTGATGTACAAACTGTACCAAAGGCTGAGGTCTTTGATCTTAATCAGTAAGCATTTTAAGTTCTCTTCACTTTCCGCAAGAAAGGTTGTATCATCTGTATATTGCAGGTTGTTAATGAGCCTTCCTCCAGTTGTGGTCTTCATATAATCCAGTTTCTCAGATTATTTTATCAGTGTACAGATTGAATTAATATGGTGAAAGAATACAACTCTGGTGCACATCTTTCCTAATTTTAAACTACTCAGTGTCCCCTTGTTCTGGTCAAATGACTGCCTCTTGGTCTATATATAGGTTTCTCATGAGCACAATCACGTGTTCCAGAATACTCATTCTCCACAATCCATGACAGGAAGTAAAACACTGCAATGTCTCTTTGTCAACAAAGGATTAACAAAGATCATCTATTGGAATAAGGAAGGTTGAAATCATAAGGTGCTAAACTGGTATAAACAACCTCTTCATAGCAGGTGAGGTTGTATCATGGCAGACTATTTCCCTTTAGGGAATGTGATTTGCTTTTCTCTCACAGACCTCAGTCCCAATGTTCGAAAATAAACCAATATCTCAACAGGTTTGAACAAGGATGAGGGAAGAGACTGCATTGACCCTGCAGCAGGTTGACCAGCTATAATCCTGTTTCTTTCCACATGGTACTGTATTCTGTAGTCGCCAGTCCCAAGTTTGCCTTTATTGAAATTATCCTGGAATTTTTCATGACCATAACAACAGGCTTAAACATAGTGATGGTTATGAATGTGGTAGTTATGAATGTAATGGTTATGAAAGTGATGGCTATGAATGTGATGGTTATGAATATGGTACAGTGTTGGAAATAGTCGATATGAGTCGGAGTCAACGTGACAGCACCTAAGGATCAGCACTGGACTGTGAACCACAAGGTTGGCAGTTCAAACCCACCAGCTGTTCCTCAGAAATCCTATACAGGGTCACTATGAGTCAATGGTGCTTAACAACAACCACAACATGGGTGACCCTGAAGGTATTTGAAATACCAGTAGCATAGCTTCCAGCATCATAGCAATATGCAAGCCACTACATGACACACTGACTGATGGGTGAAGTTTCAAATACCTTCAGGTTGTTAAGTGCTGTCAATTCCAACTCATAGCGACCATGTATAGGTTTTCAAAGAGCACCTGGTGAGTCTGAACCCCTAACCTTATGGTTCAAGCCAAACTTTCAGTTTGTGCTTTATCCCACAGTGTCACACCAGGATCACTCATAGTGGACAGGTTTCAGCAGAGTTTGCAGAGTAAGAACAGATGAGGAAGAAGGAATAGATGGTCCACTTGTCAGGGATTAGCTGCTGAAAACCTTATGACCAACAGTAAAACATTATATGATACAGTTCTGAAAGGTAAGTCCTTCAGGCCCTCAAAATATGTCTGGAGAAGAACTGTCTCCTCAAAGAAGAGTATGTGGAGCGAAGCTTTCAGAACCTTCATTTGCTGATGGAACTCAACTCAAAATGAGAAGAACCCACTGCCAATATCCATCAATAATTGGAACATGGGATTTATGAAGTAGGAACCTAGGAACATTGCAAGTTATCAAAATGAAACATAACCCATAAAGATGCCTATCTATGCATTAGTGAGCTGCCATGGACTGGTAACCGCCATTTTGAATTAGAAAATTATATGGGTCACTATGCCAAGAATGACAAATTGAAGAGAAATGGTGTCACATTCATCATTAAAATTAACATCCCAAAATCTATCTTGTAATACAATGCTGTCTGTAATAGGGGACTATCTGTACACCTACAAGGAAAATCAGTTAACATAATTATTATTCAAATTTATACAACACCACCAAAACCTATGGTGAAAAAATTAAAGTTCAAGAGCAAAGATGTCAGTTTGAGGAATAAAATGGGTCTGCCTCACCCATGGCATTTTTAACAGCCTCAAATGCATGTGAAAGTTGGACAGTGAATGAGGAAGATTGTAGAGGAATTGATGCATTTGAGTTATGGTGTTGGAGAAGAATGTAAAAGTACCATAGGCTGCAAAAAGAATAAACATATCTGTGTTGGAAGAAGTATAGTCAGTATGCTTCTTAGACGAGAGGATGATGAGACTTCATCTCTCATTTTTGGACATGTCAGGAGGCACCAGTCCTGGGAGAAGGACATCATGCTTGGTAAAGTTTAGCAATGATTGTGAGGTTGGCCCAGGAGCAGGCAGTGTTTCGTTCTGTTTTGTATAGAGTCACTATGAGTTAGTCCAACTACATGGCACCTAACAACAACAACAGCAATGGGCAAAATATTGAACAACACAGCAGCTAAAGGAGATGGAAGGGATACTCAGAGTCACTGTACCAAAAAGAATTGGTCAACCTTCAGACATTTCAGGATTTAGCATAAGGTCAAGAACCTATGGTATTTAATAAAGAAGTCCAAGGTGTACCAAAAGCATTAGGGAAAAACAAGGCTTTGAGAATTGACAGACTGAATCGAAGAGATTCAACAAACTATTTTAGCACTAAAAACATTTACTCCTTTGTGCTTAGCAATTTGGAATACAGCTACTTGGCCAACCAATTAGAATAGATCCATGTTTGTGTCCATTCCAAAAAAGCTGACCCTACAGAAAGCAGAAATTAACAAACAGCACCATTAATAACTCACAAAAGTGAAATTTTGCTGAAGATAATTTAAAAATATTTGTGGCAACACATCAACAAAGAACTGCCAGAAATTCAAGCTGGATTCAGAAAAGGATGTGAAACAAGAGATATCACTGCCGACTTCAGATAGATCTTGGCTGAGAGTATAGACTATGCTAAGGCATTGGAGTGTGTGGTTCATGACAAATTATAGGTGATGTGGCCAAGTATAGGTATTCCAGAGCACCTCTGTTTACACAGTCATTTGAATAGAATGCAGGGCATTCTATTGGAGAAGACTTCGTGGGGAGTGGCAGGAGGTCTCTTTCACTGGGCAATTTCTAGCCCCCTTTAAGGTATTCCAATCAATTATAGGCTGAAGACAGGCTTACAAGCTTTCTATTGTGATGTTTCTGGCAATTCCTACCCTCCCACCCCACCCCACCGAAAGTGTCTATTTCACAATGGTAGGCAAGGGAAACCAAGATTCAAAAGACAGCCAAGTATCTTAACATTATTCCCCTCTTCCCATTTCAACCCATGCCTCAATCCCTGTGTCCCAAAGCTCTGTTGTTCCAAGGTTGTGCACACATCATAATCTACCTCTGTCCCACTTAGCCCATGTGAACCTGTCTAACTGTTTTCCCAACTGCCTTGTTCTTCTATTTCTCTCCTCCTTCTTGTGTATTGCTCCCCACCCCCACCCCCAGCACCCAAGCTTTCCTGTGTCTGTTCCCTACCCTGTGCTGTCTTCCCTTCCCTCCCCTCCTCTCATCCCATACATCCCGGTGATCAGCAATTATATATATACAGTTTTTTGGGGTCAAAGAGTCTTTTGATGAAGAGTATGAAAATGGATTGTCAGTGCCTCCAGTTGCTGGAAGGAGAATAAACGGAACAAAACTTCCAGAGGCTTGGTTGGGCACAGCACACACTTATTGGAAACCATGGGGTTTTGTCTACTGTTGATGAATTGTTTTTTGGAAGCAATAATGGCAGGATGTCATCTCTCATACTCCAGACATGTGGTCAGGAGGGACTGGTCACTGGAAAAGGTCACTGAAAAAGAGGGAGATGCAGAGGAGCAGGATTGGCACAGTGTCAGCAGCAATGGGCTCAAGCATAGCAATGATTGTGAGGATGGCGTGGCCCACGGAGCTGTTTCATTCTGTTGTGTACTGGGTCTCTATGTGTCAGACCAGACTCAGCGGTCCCCTAACCACAACAGCCTAATGGTGAGTTCTGGTCTTTACAGAGTCCTGGCGGTGCTATGGTCAAGTTCTTCACTGCTAACTGACCCCACCAATCCCTCTGCAGGAAAAAGATGTGGCAGTCTTCTTCTGTAAAGATTCTTGTTGTTGTTGTGTGCTGTCGAGTCAGTTCTGACTCACAGCACTACTCCTAGGGTTCCCAAGGAGCAGCTGGTGAGTTTGAACTGCCGACCTTGTGGTTTGCAGTCCAGTGCTGGTCCTACAGCATCTCACCAGGAATTCTGCAAAGATTGCAGTCGTGGAAATCCTATGTGACAATTCTACTCTGTGAAATATGAGTTTGCTATGAATTAGAATCAATGCCACAACACAGAGTTACAACATTTAAGTAAGTATGGAGTGCTTTCTACAGGATAGACCCCCTCTGATGTGTGGTTATGGGCAATATACCAGGAGTGAGTTCACTGATGTGGCATGGCTCGCTGGTGAAAGTCGGTGTCAGTTCTGCAAGCATGAGTGTAAACTAACCTTTTGTGCAGGTGATGGGCCCCTGCTTTTGTTAGCAAGTCTGCAGGTAAAGTTTGAGCCAAAACACAGTTTTCTGAGGCATCCCCAGTCCTCTGAAGCTTCTCCCATACCGACTGACTCCTTAGTCCTTAAAAATGCCACTGAAATTCCACAGGGGCCATCTGGTGCATCTCGACTCAGAGGTTCCTGCTCGGTACCAACACTCTGTCTGTAGGGCTTCCGTGGAGCAAAATCATTTTAAATAACAGAAGCTGGCTTCTATGGAGCTGATAAGACATGTTGTTGTTGTCTGCCGTCGAGTCCATTCGGGCACATAGTGACCCTATATAGGGATTCCGAGAGCAGCTGGTGGGATTGAACCACTAACCTTGCCGTTACCAGTCCAGTGTTTGTCCTATGGTGCCATACCAGGGCTCAGACAGACACCCTCTTAGCTATATGAACATGAACTCTATCAGCTCTTTGAGCCTCACAGCAACTTCAACATCCACTTTCTGATTTTGTGACAAGCATACCATCGATAGGGGCCCAGAGAGGGGCTTATTGTTGAATAGCTGGCAAGTAGTAAAGCCAAAACTGGAACCAAGGACATCTGGCTTCAAAGCCTCTGCTTGTGAATCACTAAAAGCCAGTTGTTGTGCAGTCGACCCCAACTCATGGTGGCCTCACATGTGCAGAACAGAACTGTGCTCCTATGTGGGTTTTACTATGATCACAAGGGCTTTCTTCCAACATGCACAAAGGATGTATCAAGACAGACTGAAACTGCTCTGCATAGTGGGAACCATATAGGTGTCCACAGATCTCGGCACCACTCTGCGTTCTCTTCAGCGAAGGACCGAGATTCTCTCCAGTGACAATGCACAGTGATGTTCAGTTCCACCCTTTTACAGTGAAACCTGAGAACAGCTCTCCAGAGAGACTGAGCAGGGCACATCATAGAAACCCAATATAGCCCCATCCAACATCCCAAACACAGCAACCCAGCCATCACCTTCCAATCACACTAGTGAAAATGTCTGGTAGGACTCTCACACACACAAGCAACTGTCTCATTGTTTTCTTTGTTATTATTCATCAAGTATTCAAATGAATCATTTTAGAAGAAAGTGATCCCAAAAGGGGTGAATGAATGAATGCAAGAAGCAAAAAGTAGTAAGGACAGAAACGTACAAAATATATTGGGAATCTAAATAACTACTACCTAAAAATAGCATTACAAATAGGTAGCAGATAAGAAGAAATCATTAAAATACATTCTATCATTTTCCAAATAAAAATGCTTAAGATTCGTCAACACAACTTGATTCTCTTCTATATGGTTGTCGCTGTTTTGAAGTAACAAAGAAAACTGGGTCCCAGTGAGGAGGGGGAGAGACACCATCCTTCCAGTTCTCGTCTTCACACAAGGTGTGGGGTATTTCCTAAGGCTCATACCCCACACCTACTGTGATTTAGTAGGTGGATATATGTTAGTAAAAAGGCTTAAATCCATTTTAATTCCCCAGAGTCCCTTTAAGTCCAATCGTTTGAATGTAGGTCCATGAGAGTTGGAATTTTTGAGACATTTATAAACTGCATATTCACCCAATTAGACCTTGAAGGAGTTGGTTTTGTTTTGTTTGTTTGTTTTTTCATACAATGTCATAGAAGGTAAGACCCAGTGTCTACTGCACAGGAAGTACAATTCACAGTCAGGACGGGCACGTTAGCTTTGTCCAGCATATCACACACAGCACCGAGCACAGTGCCTAGCCAGTGAGGATCTGTCAGTACCAGGGGACTTCAGAACGTTCACGGAACAATTCCATTACCTTTCAACTCCAGTCTTCCACAAACATTTTTACGTATATACAAAAAGAGAGCAGAAGATATTAAGCAAAACATTATCTACTTGTTTGTTTGTTTGTTTTTATTTTTGCTTTTCAAAAAATAAGAGCTTTCTTTTAATTAAAGTTAGAGTAAAGGGGTTTATTCAAAATCTGTATGTTGAGCAAAGAATCTGGACTATATGAAGAAGAACATTGCATCAGGATTGGATGAAGACTCATTAATAATCTGTGTTATGAAGATGATACAACTTTGCTTGCTGGAAGGGAAGAGCACTTAAAATACTTACTGATGAAGATCAAAGACTACAACCTTCAGTATGAATTGCATCTCAATGTACAAAAAGCAAAACTCCTAACAACTGGCTCAGTAAATAACATCTTGATGAGTGGAGAAAGGACAGAAGTTGTCAAGGATTTTGTTTTACTTGGATCCGCATTCAAAGCAGTCAAGATGTACAAGGGCATATTACATTGCACAAATCTGTTGCAAAAACAAACAAAACAGGTCGCAGCATCCGCACCTCATTCACCTAATGCTCGCTTTGGTGTCTGCAGCTGCCTTCACTTCCTTCCTGAGCAACAAGAACCAGGGGCCAGAAAGTCACCATGTCCATTCTCAAGATTCACGCCAGAGATGTCTTTGACTCCCATGGAAACCCCATTGTTGAGGTTGATCTTCACACCACAAAAGGTCTCTTCAGACCTGCTGTGCCCAGTGGTGTCTCCACTGGTATCTATGAGGCCCTGGAGCTCCGGGACAATGACAAGACCTGCTATCTGAGGAAAGGTGTCTCAAAGGCTGTTGAGCACATCAATAACACTATCATACGTGCTCTGGTTAGCAAGAAGCTGAATGTTGTGGAACAGGAGATCAACAAACTGATGATAGAGATGGACAGAACTGAGAATAAGTTGAAACTTGGGGTCAATGCCATTCTGGGTGTGTCCCTTGGTGTCTGCAAGGCTGGGGCTGTTGAGAAGGGGGTCCCCCTGTACCAGCACATTGCTGACTTGGCTGGCAATTCTGAAGTCATCCTGCCAGTTCCTGCTTTCAACAGTGGCTCTCATGCCAGCAATAAGCTGGCCATGCAGGAGTTCATGATCCTCCCATCAGAGCATCAAACTTCAAGGAAGCGCATGGGAGCCGAAGTTTACCACAACCTGAAGAATGTCATCAAGGAGAAGTATGGAAAGGATGCCACCAACGTGGGGGATGAAGGCAGGTTTACCTCTAACATCCCGGAGAACAAAGAAACCCTGGAGCCACTTAAGACTGTGATTGGAAAAGCTGGTTACACTGACAAGGTGGTGATCGGCATGGACGTAGCCACCTCTGGGAAGTGTGACCCCAGCAGGTACATCTCACCTGGCCAGCTGGAAAACCTGTACAAGGCCTTCATCATGGACTATCCAGTGGTGTCTATCGAGGACCCCTTTGACCAAGATGACTGGGATGCTTGGATAAAGTTCACTTCTACTTCAGGAATCTGGGTGGTAGGGGACAATCTCACAGTGACCAACCCAAAGTGAATATTCAAGGTTGTGAGCGGGAAGTCATACAACTGCCTCCTGCTCAAAGTGAACCAGATCGGCTCCATGACTGAGTCTCTTAAAGCGTGCAAGCTGGTCCAGTCCAATGGGTGGGGCGTCATGGTGTCTCATTGTTCTGGGGAGACTGAGGATCCCTTCATTGCTGACCTGGTTGTGGGGCTCTGCACTGGGACAGATCAAGATGGGTGCACCACGCCTATCGGAGCACTTGGCCAAGTACAACCAGATCCTCAGAACTGTAGAGGAGCTGGGCAGCAAGGCTAAGTTTGCTGACCCCTAGTTCAGAAACTCCTTCGTCAGCTAAGCTCTGGGCAGGCAAGCCTACAGTCAGCTAATTAGACCTCTGCTCCTGATGCGGACAGAGCCTCTGACGTCAGACCAGTACAGCAGGACCTCTGGTAGTTAGTTCCTTTCTCCCCAACCTGCTGATGTTTTCACTGTGTCCTTAGAGCTGTGTCCAAAGCCAAGCTTGGCCATCTGGAACCCTGTTGGAAACCCTAACTGTGTAACCATGTGAGCAGCCCAAATCATTGTTTTTCTCACCATGCTTCCCACCAAGTGTCAGGCCACGTGTACTCCAGTGTGATCCCCCAGGTGCCAACAGGCAGCATCCCCAGTGGTTTCATGTGCAAAATAAAACCTCAGTAAGCCCCCCCTGCAAAAACAAACAAACAAAAAAAAAAAAAACCCTCTTTGCTAAAAAGCAAATATGTCACCTTAAAGACTAGGTGCTCCTGACCCAAGCCCACAGTATTTTCAATCGCCTCATATGCGGTTCAAGCTCACCGGTCGCTCCTCTGAAACCCTGTATAGGGTCGCTATGGGTTGGATCCAACTCAACAACACTTAACAACAACAACATATGCATTTGAAAATGAATAAGGAGAAAATTTGATTCCTTTAAATTACAGTGTTGGGGAAAATATTGACTATGTCCTGGATAAACTTAAGAATGAAGAATCTGTCCTGGAAGAAATACAACAGTATACTCCTTAGAAGCAAGATGGCAAGACTTCATCTCACATGTGTTGGCCATGTTGTCGGTACTGGTTTCTGGAGGGCTTCGTGCTTGGTGAAGTAGAGGGTCATGGGGGAAGAAGAAGACCCTCAGTGAGATGTACTGGCAGAGAGGCTCCAATAATGACTTCAAACTCAGCAAAGACTGTGAGGATGGTGCAGGACCACGCATACAGTTGTTGTGAGTCAGAACAGTCAGGACCCCTAAGGACAACAGGAAAACAAATTGTTGGTGTTCACAGCCACTGCCATCATTGTCTAACGCCAGCACCGCCTAGCTCGCCGAGCTCCAGCTGAAGGAGAAGGGGGATTTTTGTTTTTAATGCTTATAGGTTAAGTGAGGAGGTCTCCATACCATGGCTCATACAAAGCAGACTGCCCCCCAATCAACCAGTGTGAAAGCACCCAGGAAGCAACTGGCTACAAAAGCTACTCGTCAGAGTGTACCCTCTACTGGAGCGGTGAAGAAACTTTATCATTATAGGTGCTACTGTGGCGCTTCGTGAAATTAGATGTTCTCAGAAGGAGACCAAACTTCTGATTCGTAAACTCCCCTTCCAGCATCTGGTGCGAGAAATAGCTCAGGACTTCAAAACAGATCTGCGCTTCCTGAGTGCAGCTCTTGGTGCTTTGCAGGAGGCAAGTGAGGCCTAGCTGGTTGGCCTTTTTGAAGACACCAACCAATGTGCTATCCATGTCAAACGTGTAACAATGATGCCAAAAGACACATTGCATACATGGAGAATGTGCTTAAGGATCCACTATAATGGAAAACATTTCATTCTTCAAAAAAAAAAAAAAAATCTCTTCTTCCTATTATTGGTATTTCTAAACGTTGGATTCCCCCCACCCCCTTGGGGTCAAAAGGTACCTAAGTATATGATTGCGAATGGAAAAATAGGGGATAGTAATCAGGTATTAGCAGTTTTTTCATTTTCATTTGTGTGAATTTTTAATATAAATGTGGGGACATAAAGCGTTAATGCAAGTCAAAATGTTTCAGTGAACAAGTTTCAACAGTTCAACTTTACAACAATTATAAATAAACTTATTAAATTTTTCTGGACAATGCCAGCCAGCATTTGGATTTTTTTTTAAACAAGTAAATTTCATATTGACAGGAACTAAATGGTGTTTGTAGCATTTTTATCAAATGGTAGATTCC
>NW_006408801.1:2842317-2848493 GCF_000296735.1 Chrysochloris asiatica | reverse complement strand
AATGGACACCTCACCCCGACCCCTGGAGGGTTCTACTATGCATGCACACAGATTTCCTTGAAATTTAAAGTGACAGTTTCCACTTAAAAACCAAACAGCCACCACTCATCTGTCAGCTTGTTGTACTGTGGTGGCTTGTGAGTTGCTGTGATTCTGAAAGGTATGCCACCAGTATTTTAAATACCAGCAGGGTCACCCATGGTAGACAGGTTTCAGATGAGCTTCCAGATAAAGACAGACTAGGAAAAAAGAGTGATGAAACCTTCTGAATAGCAGAGAAACACTGTCAGATATAGTGCTGGAAAATGAGTCCCTCAGGTTGGAAGGTACTCAATATGCGACTGGGGAAGAGCTGCCTCCTCAAAGTAGAGTTGACCGTGATGACGCGAATGGAGTAAAGCTCGTTGGAGAAAAGCCCACGGGACCTTCATTTCCTGAGGGTGCACAGCTCAAAATGAAGAGAAACAGCTGTAAACATCCATTGAAAATCAGAACATGGAATGTGCGAAATATGAATCTGGGAAAATTGGAAGTTGTCAAAAATGAAATAGAATGCATAAACATCGATATCTTAGTCATTAGTGAGCTGAAATGGAATGGTATTGGACATTTTGAATCTGAAAACCACATGGTTTACTATGCCGGAAATGACAAATTGAAGAAGACTGGTGTTGCATTCATCATCAAAAAGAACATATCCAGATCAGTCATGAGGTACAATGTTGTCTGTGATAGGATAATATCTATGCACCTACAGGGAGCCCAATTAATACCACTATTATTCAAATTTATGCACCAACCACTAAAGCCAGTGAGGATGAAATAGAAAAATTCTACCAACTTTTTAAATCTGAAACTGGTCAAACATGCAATCAAGATATATTGTTCATTACTAGTGATTGGAATGCAAAGGTTGGGAGCAAAGAGGAAGGATCAGTAGTTGGAAAATATGGCCTTGGAGATAGAAATGATGCTGGAGAATACATAATAGAATTCTGCAAAATTAATGATTTGTTCATTTCAAATACCTTCTTTAGACAGCATAAGAGATGACTATACACATGAACCTCACCATATGAAATACATAGAAATCAAGTTGACTACATTTGTGGAAAGAGATGATGGAAAAGCTCCATATCATCAGTGAAAACAAGGCCAGGGGCAGACTGTGGAACAGACCATCAATTGTTGTTGTTGTTGTGAAATGCCATAGAGTCGGTTCCAACCCATAATGACCCTGTGTAGGGTTTCTGAAGAGCAGCTTGTGAGCTTAAACTACCGACCTTGCAATTCAAACGGCTTTGCAGTCTGATGCATTAACCCACAGCGCCATACCAGCACTCCAGACCATCAATTACTCATATGCAAATTCAAACTGAACCTGAAGAAAATGAAAACAGGTCCACAAGAGCCAAAATATAACCTTGAATATAGCCCACCTGAATTTAGAGATCATCTGATGAACAGATCTGATACATTAAACACTAAAGACCGAAGACCAGAAGAGTTGTGGGATGACATCAAGAACATCATACATGAAGAAAGCAAAAGTCATTGAGGAAAGAAGGAAAAGGTCAAAATGGATGTCAGAAGATACACTGAAACTTGCTCTCCAGCATAGAGATGCTAAAGCAAAAGCAAATGGAAGAAATGAGGAGGTCCAAGAGCTGAACAGAAAATTTTGAAGATCAGCTCGAGAAGATAAAGCCAAATATTACAACAAAATGTGCAAAGATCTGGAATCAGAAAACCAAAAAGGAAAACCCAAAAAACTCAGCATTTCTCAAGCTGGGGGAACTGAAGGAAAAATTCAAGCCTCAACTTTCGTTATTGAAAGATTCACTGAGCAAATTATTGAATGATGCAAAAAGCATCAAAAGAAGATGGAGGGAATACACAGAGTCACTGTACCAAAAGGAAATGGTTAATGTTCAACTATTTCAAGAGGTAACATATGATCAAGAGCCAATGATACTCAGGGAGGAAGTCCAAGGTGCATTGAAGGAATTGGCAAAGAACAAGGCACCAGGAACTGATGGAATAAAAATTGAAATCTTTCAAGAAAGTGAGGTGGCACAGGAGGCACTCACTCATCTCTGCCAAGAAATTTGGAAGACAACTATGTGACAACTATCTAACATGCAAGTACATGTTTTTAATGTTGTCTGTCTTCTGTGCTGTTCCTATAAGTTTGCATTAAAATGCATTAAACTATAAAAAAAAGACAATTGTTAAAATTGTTACTATTATCTAAAAAAATCTGAAAATGACACTCTATTGTAATTTTTAAATTCCAACAGTTTCAAAATTGGTTCCTTTCAAATGTATGAAAATTGATTTTTTTAAAGTGAAGATTTCCATAATTCATTATGATGTGAGAACAGTGAGGGCAAGTCCTTGTTACTTGCTCAACTTATATGTGATCTTGACCTTTTTTTCCTAGTTCCTGCTACAAATTCTTTTCTTAACAATACTTTTCATGAATAAGCACAGGGCAATTTATTCTTGACCTTCTTGCTGGGAACATGAGAATTGTGAAAATAATAATCTATCCTCCCATGCACTTCCTAGCAAGTAAAAATGGAACTAGCAAGAGAATATTTATGAATGACAATGTTACCAAGTGTTCATCAACAATAGAATGGATAGATAAGTGCCAGTATGCTCCTACAGCAGAATTTTACGGCAACAAATCAGGGACCCTCTGATGCCCATGTTGCCAGCTTCCATAAGAAGCGAATAGGAGCAGAACAGAACGTTGCCCAATGTAGTGCCAGGAGATGAGCCTGTCAGGTTGGAAGGAACTCAAAATGAACCTGGGGAAGAGCTGCCTCCTCAAACTAGAGTTGGCCTTAGTGACGTGAATGGACCAAAGCTTTCAGGAATTTCATTTGATGATACAGCGTGTCTAAAAATGAAAAGAAACAACTGCAAACATCCATTTAGTAAATGGAATGTGGAACATACAAAGTATGAATCTAGGAAAACTGGAAATCATCAAAAAATAAAAGGAATGCATAAAGACCAATGTCCTAGGCATTGTTGCTGTTGTATGCTGACCCATAGAAACCCTGTATAGAGTTTCTGAGAGCTGCTGGTTGGTTTGAAACAAGAATCTTGCAGTTACCAGTCCAATGCTTATCATTAGTGAGCTGAAATGGACTGGTATTGGTCATTTTGAATTAGAAAATCATATGATCTGTTATTCTGGGAATGAGAAATTGAAGAGGAATGGTAGCTCTTAACTAAAAAGAACAATTTCAAGGCATTATCCTTCAGGATATGTACAAGGCTCTTTGTGATAGGAGAATGTCCATATGCCTACAAGGAAGACCAGTTATTGTGACGACTATTCAAATTTATGCACCAACCACTAATGCCAAAGATGAAGAAGTTGAAAATGTTTACCATCTTCTACAGCCTGAAATTGATCGAATATGCTATCGAATATGCATTGATACTTACTTCTTCATAATAAGCCCCAGTAATTGTCTAGTGTCCTTCAAGAAAATCTATCACGATGAAAACTTTGGCATGCCAAGAAAGCTACCATAATCGTCCGAACTGATTTCTCTGCCTTGGATTTAACTAACTCATCAGATCCCCTCAGATCCCACTGTTTTGATTGGATCTTGTTCTCAGAATTGTCTTGGTTTCTCCAAGTTTCCTCTGCATTATGATTTGTTTCATAAAATCATCTTCCTTAGCTTTGATCTTGCTTGAAAGATTCATGGAAAGATCAGCTCTTTGCACTAGCTGACCTTCATAAAACACTTTAGGCACCCATTGAGTCAAAAGATAGTTTTGGCCAAGATACCCACTTAACACTGAAAATGCCTAACTGTGTGACATCTCAACACCAGTTGCTATTGATTGAACCAATAGGAATTCAACAGTCTTCTTCTGAATACAGCCACCATTTCTTTGCTCATCAAGGTTGACAATCTTCACTCTTTTGGTTCATCTTTGAGATCTTCCTGACTTTCCTTAATCCTTAATCTTTGACAGTATTGGAGGACCCAGAGTCCCACTGCCTCCTGTATATCCTATACATTCAGTCTTGCTTGTTTTGCCAGATCCTTGTCGCTCAGTACTGACTTCTTTCACAACTTCAGGAGATGCTGTTCTATGGCAACAATTTGGCCTTCCTGGGGTGGGTCTTGTGGCTGCCTGAGGCACCGTGGCCCCACAATGGGTTGGAAAATGTCATCCATCTCCTTTCAAGTGGCCCATGGGAAATTTCTCCATGGAGAGTCCCCGACCGAGCCCAATTTGCTGAGGCACCACCGGCCTCCATCGACAGCCAGTCTGGGGTGAGTAAGCAAGGCTTGGAATTCCACCATCTGAGAAAGATCGGGGCAAGTTTATAGCCTCTTTCTGTGACACTCCAGAACCCAGACAAATTAAAATACAGTTTTGTGCTATCTCTCTATTGTATGGAGTCCCTGTTGTCCTTAATGGGTTAGACAGGGGTGTAAGAGTTCCTAAGACCTTTATGGGTTGGACAGGAATGTAAGTTGTTGTTCCATGAGTAGAGTCACCATTCTTATAGAAGGACTCCATTAGATTTTGGAGCCTTAATGCTTATGGAATGTGAATAAGATAAGTTTATGTGAAGGCATTTTATTGTGTTTTGACTTGAATTTTGTTTTGTCAGTTGACATTGATTTTATGTTTTCACTTGAATTGCATCTTGACCATTGAAAGATAATAGTGCTAAGATAGTCTTTCTCTTACTGAATGTGTAAAGAAATTACAGCTTAAGATAAACTTCTGCCCCCAACTGAATCCAAATAAAAAGTACATAGTCACATATGTGTATGACTATTGCTTTGTTTTATATCCTGTTGTTTTAAAAGATTAACTATGATAATAAGGGAAACATTAGACTGTTTAATATTATTCTTAGAAATATAGGTCCTGGTTTCCCTATACTCTGTTTACAATGAGGCTCACATCAAGAGTGCTCTGTAAAAAATCATTTATTCTAATTGATATGTAATAAGGAAGGACGACTCATGAACAACTTGTGATCTGTAGATGATACAACTTTGCTTACTGAAAGTGAAGCAGGTTTTTAGAT
Source organism: Chrysochloris asiatica (assembly GCF_000296735.1). Classification (NCBI taxonomy): domain Eukaryota; kingdom Metazoa; phylum Chordata; class Mammalia; order Afrosoricida; family Chrysochloridae; genus Chrysochloris; species Chrysochloris asiatica. The sequence goes on along the minus strand of NW_006408801.1, from coordinate 2,843,410 downwards.
ACTAATGAAGATCCAAGACTATAGCTTTCAGTATGGATTTCACCTCAATGTAAAGAAAACAAAAATCCTCACCACTAATGATAGATGGAAAAAAGATCAAAGTTATCAAAGACTTCATTTTGCTTGAATCCACCATTAACACTCATGGAAGCAAGAACCAAGAAATCAAATGGTATATAGTATTAGTTAAACCTGCCAACAAGACCTATTTTAAGGGTTCAAGAGCCAAGGTATCAGTTTGAGGTCTAAGGTGGGCCTGGCCCAAGCCATGGTATTTTCAATAGTTTCATATGCATGTGAAAGTTGAATATTGAATAAGGAAAACCTTAAAAGGATTGATGCACTTGAGTTGCAGTGTTGGAAAAGAATATTTTTTGAAAGTACCATGGACTGCCAGAAGAACAAACAAATCTGTGTTGGAAGAAGCACAACCAGAATGTTCCTTAGAGGCCATGATAGTGAGACTTTGTCTCTCATATTTCATACATGTTCTCAGGAGGGACCAGTCCCTGGAGAAGGACATCATGTTTGGTAAGGTGGAAAGTCTGCAAAAAAAAGAACAAGACCTTCAATGAGATGGTTTCCACAGTGGCAGCAGCAATGGGCTCAAGTGTAACAATTGTGAGGATGGTGCAGGACCGTGCAGTGTTTGGTTCTGTTGTGTATCAGGTCGTTATGCGTCACAACTGACTGATTGGCACCTACAACAACAAGACTTTCTAAAGTAGCATTCATAAAAGTATGATTTTGCCTCCAGATAGTATTCCATTAAGAATACCTTGAACTCCCTAAGAAGAAAGAAAAGGGAAAAAAGCGTCATCTGATACAATTCGATAAACATGACCTACACCTATAAATGCAGTAGCTCAAAAGAGGAAACAAGTCCCTGCTGCAAGAACTATACCCACCTCTGCCACGCAAAGGGTAGACAGGGATGGGCAACTTGGACATTGGCTACCCAAAATGGGAGGAGGGATACAAAGGCAAGAAGTGACTGGCTTACAAGCTTTCAAGAGGGAATCTAGATCCAGAGGGTGTGGAGGAAGGTAGAGTCTCCAGTGAGTGGTGTCCAGCCTGTCCAGGAAGGGCTGAT
>NW_006408801.1:2840185-2842012 GCF_000296735.1 Chrysochloris asiatica | reverse complement strand
GCAGGTTTACAGGGTACACCCCTTGGTTGGGTGAGGATGCATGGACAGGATGATAACTATGCCAACGAAATGATGGATGATGGAATGAATGTAAAGCTGATGTTCTCCCATGTAGATTATCACACAGTTCACAATAAAACATTTTAAATAAATAAATAAGAATACCTTGAGCTATATTTTAATCTTTTTTCCTACATATTTGTGCTTATGGCTTAAGTTATTTTAACATTACAGATAATAAACGAAATATTTTCATTCAGATCTTGGTGTCTGCATTGCTACTGGTTTTGTTGTTTGCTTTGTTAGAAGAAAGCTGTTAGGTCATTTTAGTGACTGAGTTAAGTACATTGGGTACCCCGATAGTTCTTTATTTGCTGGATGGGGGGAGGGGTGTATGTCATTCCTAAGTCCTTTCCTGGCTGGATGGGAGCAAGTTCCTAGGTCCTTTACTGGATCAATGGGCACATGTGTCAGGGAGCAGCTTCCTGCTTTGCTAGGGAGTTAAATCTGCTATCATTTGCTCTCTTGCTTTGTCAGTCTTGGTTCGGTTTTCTTTCAGGACTTGTAGGCTACCTGAAAGATAGAGTCCTGGCACCAGGCTACTAATGACAAAGTTGGCAGTTCAAACCCACCAGCCATTCTTCTGAAATGTCCAGCCTGAAATTCTGAAATGATGGGCCACATAAGGCCTGTAAAATCACTGGGTCTGCTCATGCCAAAGCAAACAGAGTTCCAGGCATCACACTGTTGTTGTTAAGAGCCATCAAGTCAGTTACAACTCAGAGCAAGCGACCCTCTGTAGGGTTTCCAAGAAGTGGCTGGTGGGCTTGAGCCAGAGCAGTCCAGTGCATATTCTATAGCAACACACCAGGATTCCAGACATAACATTGTTGTTGTTGTTGTTGTTAAGTGCCATCAAGTCAGTTCTGACCCATAGCTACTCTGTATACGGTTTCCAAGGAGCAGCTGGTGAGCTTGAACCACTGACCTTGCAGTTAAAACGGCTTTACAGTCTGGTGCATTAACCCACAGCACCACACCAGGACTCCAACCATAACATTAGAGCTGAGTTAATTAAAGGTTTGACCAAATATAGCAGGCTACTTCTTAAGTTGATAATTTTGTGTGGCCCACAAATGATGTTATAAATATACAAATGGCCCCTAGCAGAATAGAAGTTCCCCACCCCTGCTCTATTGGGTCACTATGAGTCAGAACCAACTCCATAGCACCTAACAACAACATCTAAAAATTGTTTCATGTGGGGCAGCAGTCCCATAAACTTATTGCAAAGCTTAATGATTTGGGAAGATGTCCACTTGAGTTTTGCTAAAAAATTGATATTAGCCCTGAACTCAAAATTGCCTTTTCCACCCATGGAACAAAGAGTATTCCAGCTGCTCCTTGGAAACCCTATACAGGGTCGTTATGGGTCAGAACCAACTCAACAGCACTTAACAACAACAACAACAACAAAAGAAGATCAAGAGAAGTGTATTACTTAGAAAACTTACCTATAGTCGTCCACTGATCAGAGAGACATGTTTAAATAAGTTTGGTTTGGAATAAGCCCAAGGATATATAAACTGGAACCCAAGCACCAATACTTTTGACTTATTGCTTGGGGAAGAAAAGCGCACAGAACCTGCATTTGCTGATGGGCAACAACTTAAAATGAAGAGAAACAGCTGTAAACATCCATTGAAAATTGGAACATGGAATATACGAAGTATAAATTTGGGAAAATTGGAAGTGGTCAAAAATGAAATGGAATGCATAAACATCAATATCTTAGGCATTAGTGAGCTAAAATGGACTGGTATTGGC
>NW_006408801.1:2831938-2837709 GCF_000296735.1 Chrysochloris asiatica | reverse complement strand
GAGATGGATCAGCCAGGTGGCATCATTGATGGCGTCAAGTGTGGCAGCGGTAGTGAGGTTGGCCCAGGATCGGACATTGTTTCGTTCTGCTGTGCACGGGGTCACTATGAGTCGGTTCTGACTCAATGGCACATAACAACAACAACAACCTATTAAGAAAACAAGGCTTTATAGAGATCCTAGCTGGATGAAGAAGGGATTGTTGTTGTTAAGTGTCATCGAGTTGGTTCCGACTCATGACGACCCTGGATAGAGTTTACTGGGTGCAGCTGGTGAGCTTGAACCACTGACCTTGAGGCTGAAATCGACTCTGCAGTCCAGCACTGTAACCCACAGAGTCATGCCAGGACTCCGAAGAAGATAGGGAATCCAAACCAGAGGGTCTGATCCATTGTTACTCACAGACTCCAGTACCTGTCACCTGAGCCACCACATCTGTGGCTCACATTTATGACCCAGGCACAATACTAATTTCTCAGTGCTTTGATGAGCCAGATACTACTTTGAAAACTTGGCTTTGCAGGACATGTGAACTGATGAGTTACTAGTTCATACTCCCTGCAAAGTCAAATAAAATTGCCTTCTAAATGGGGTGGGCTCCACACCAAGTTTGAAGAAACACCTCATGACTCACTGCCTCTTAATCACCTTTATCAATAGCTGAAAGGATGGAAACAGAGGCTCAGCACTAGTGCCGATCGATGGTCTTTAAGACTCACAAGGCCAGATGCAGTGAATGCCGTGTGAGCCAAGTTGAACTGTGTAGAGTACGGAAAGAGAGAGGTGTTGATTTTTAAACTCCTGAGGCATAGAGAGCACTCTGGTTTGGGTTTCTTCAGTTGATGGAAACATATGGATTTTTTTAATCAAATAAACCACCCCCAAAGTTTCCAACTTGGTGGCATTGGAAAATGTCACCAAATCAAAAAATCTGTCAAAAATGCATAAGATCCTGTAGATTTTTGACACTTGCTGAGCTGAAGGAAGGTTCAGAGCTAAAATCTCATTCAACACAATGTCTGAGAGAATTATTCCTTTGCAAATTATAGGATTTAAATTGTGTTCCCTTATGACTTTCTCATACATGGATTTCCCTTATGGTTTTCAGTTTTGTTTATTTAAAATCAATGTCTTCTCTTTTAAAAACAAAAATCTTTTTCTTACAAATTGAGTGCAAGTTTATAGACAAGATCATCAGTTTTACATTCAACAAATCACTTGCTTTGTTTCATCTCAATGATTGTAATCCCTTTCATGTAACAGCAGTGATCCCACTTCCTCCGTGTGGTTCCTACTTCCATTCCACCGGCCCTCCCATCCCTTCTCAACTTTCCTTAGGTAAGTGTTGCCCTTTTGATTTTACATAATTTACTATCCCATGGAGAGCATTCCTAACTAGTGTTGTTATTTCCCTATACACTTATCTACTGCTTGGCTGAAAGTTGGGCCACAAGGCTGAGTTCCTTTCCAACCTGAAGTGTGGTCATATATTTGTGGGATATATATATATTTTTTGTTGTTAGGTGCCATTGAGTCAGCACCAACCCATAGTGACCCTATGCACAACTGAATGAAACACTGTCTGGTCCTGTGCCAACCTCACAATAGTTGCTAAACCTGAGCCCATTGTTCCCACCACTGTGTTAATCCATCTCGTTTGGGGTCTTCCTCGTTTTCTTTTGTTAAGTGCTATTGAGTCAATTCTGGCTCAGAGGACCCGGTATAGAGTTTACAAGGAGCAGTGGGGGGTTTGAACTGCTGACCTGTTGTTTACAGTCCAGTGCCACACCTGAAGGATATAAATATATATCCCACTGTTCCCCCCATTCCTACTCAGCCTTTGTCTCTGTCCATGTAGCTACCCACAGAATATTGTTGTTTCAATGTTGTGCATTCATCACTATTTACCTCTGTCCCCTTTATCCCTTACACACTTCACTGTGTCTTCACTTGTCTTCATTTGTCTGCCATCCTCCCTGTTCTTGAACTTTTTAATATAACTAGTAAAAATTACTTCAGTGAATTCACATCTAATAATGTTCATAATAAAGGTGTTATACACTTGATGGCATGAAATAGGAAACTTCACCACCACAAATGCCTACTGGGTATCTGACAGTGCAAGTTAGATATTCTATACCAACCCAGTAATATTGATGCTTTAAGAAAGCTTATTATATGTCAACATTGTTATTAATCTAGTTCACAGATGAAAAGACTGAGGCAAAGAGAGACCAAAGTCACGTACCTAGAGCACACCGTGAGAAAACTGCACTTTTGCTAGAAAGTCAGTGCTGGTAAACACATTACTCCAACTATCTCTCTTGGATGTCGGCATTTACTTGTACATACCCTTAGGTAAGGTTTTTAATGATGTCTTATGTTCAACAAATGTTTGTCAAGACCCACTAGGAAGAAAATTCTGGAGGCCAGTTTCAGAAAATCAGCCGATCAGGACCTTATGCGTCTTGGGAATGGTGCACCATGAGCCAGCCATTTTGTTCTGTTATTCATGTGGTCTCCATGAGTCAGGAGTGGCTGGCAGCTAGCAACTATGACAGCAAAAGGGTATGACTCCCCACATGTCTAAGAAACACAACAGGGAAAAGAGTGTGTCTACAGCACATCTTTGCTCTTCAACACTATAAAGAAGTCTTGTGCACACATTTGCCTAATGCCATACGTTGTTTGATTTCCTGACTGCTGCTTCCATGAGTGTTGATGGTTGATGCAAGCAAAATGAAGTCTTTGATGTCAATCTTTTCTCCATTTATATGGGTGTTATTCATTGGTTCAGAGGTGAGGATTTTTGTTTTCTTTACATTGAGATGCAATCCATACCAAAGGCTATGGTCTTTGATTTTTATTAGTAAGTATTTTAAAATCCTTTTCCCTTTCAGCATGCAAGGTTGTATCATCTACATATCACAGGTTGTTAATGAATCTTTCTCCAATCCTAATGCCATGTTTTTCTTCATCTAATCCAGCTTCTTGGATTATTTGTTCAGCATACAGATTGAATAAGTATGATAAAATAATACAACTATGGGGCATACCTTTCCTAATTTTAAAACATTCCATGTTCTCTTGTTCTGTTTGATTAACTGTCTCTTGGTGTATGTACAGGTTCCTCATGAGCACAGTTATTTTCCGGAATACCCATTCTTTACATTGTTGTCCATAGCTTGTCATAATCCATACAATCTAAAGCCTTTGTGTAATCAATAAAGCTACTCGATGGTACTTCACAACAATCCTTTTCAAAAGAATTCTGCACTCTTTAATTTACACAACATCAAAACATTAGCTTTGGAATCAGTGTCCCAACAAAGCAAGAAGAGAACTTGGGCAACACATGGGGACTTCCAAAACTAAAATCTTATGAAAGAAGCTCATCCAGCTTCTGACTTACTTTCAAATTATTGTTTTCAAAAGCAGTTAAAAATATCTGATTTTTGCAGATTGGCTACCCAGAATGGGGGTGGGGGGAGGGCTACAAAGGCAAGAAGTGACTGGATTACAAGCTTTCAAGAGGGAACCTAGCCCACTGAGTAGTATCCAATCTGTCTAAGCAGGGCTGATGAAATGAAATACGGACAGGTCTCTTGTGAAACAATAGTGAATAATTGTTGTCAGGAATGCTTGTGAGGGTTGGAAATGTAAAGGTAGACATTTTATAGCAAGGAGGAGAGTGATTAACTTTCCAATCTGGGAGCGGAGGTCCCTAGGAGCATCAGTGGAGAAGAGTGGAGAGCGGGACCCTACCCAGAAAAGCAGTGATACCTGAGATGGAGGCAGAGACGATGAATTGGAGAGATGAAGCAGCTGGGGACTTTAGATCCAGAGAGGGAGAGGGACTGTGTGCTGAAGACCAGGGGTGTGTGGGGGGCAGGCTTGCAGGATATACCCTTTGATTGGCTGATGATGCATGGAGGGTGTTGACACTATGGCAAGGAAACAATATACGATAGAATGAATGTAAAACTAATGTTTTCACATGTAAACTATCACATAATTCACAATAAAATATTATATATATATGATTTATGCAGTGCTCAAGGGGAAAAATATGAGATTATTGGAAATACCATGGCTTGGGTCAGGCACACCTTACTCCCCAAGATGACATCTTTGCTCTTCAACACTTTAAAAAAGGTCTTGTGCAGCAGATTTGCCTAATGCAATACATCATTTGATTTCTTGACTGCTGCTTCCATGAGTGTTGATAACTGATCCAAGAAAAATGAAGACCTTGACCACTTCAACCTTTTCTCCATTGATAAGAATGTTGTTTATTGATCCAGTGGTGAGGATTTTTGTTTTCTTTACATTGATATGCAATCATATGCATGTGAAAGCTAGACAGTGAATAAGGAAGACTGTAGAAGAATTGATGCTTTTGAGTTATGGTGTTAAAGGAAAATATTGAAAATGCCATGGAATGCCAAAAGAACAGATCTATGTTGGAAGAAGTGCAGCCAGAGTGCTCCTTGGAGGCCAGGGTGGCCAGACTTCATCCTTCATATTGTCAGAAGGGACCAATCACTGGAGAAGGATATCATGTTTGGTAAGGTGGAGGGTCAGAGAAAAAGAGGAAGACCCCCAGTGAGATGGATTGGCAAAATGGCAGCATCAATGGGCTCAAGCGTGGCAAGAATTGTAAGGTTGGCCCAGGACTGGGCAGTGTTTCATGATCTGAGACACTGTAGATCCGCCATGCAGAAAGGTCTTCTTCTCAACATGGAGGGATTTGCTTGGGAAAAAACAATTTATATGTGCTCATCTAAGAACAAAGGAGCCCTGGTGGCAAGTGAGTTAAGTGCTTAGCTGCTCTCTGAAAAGTCGATAGTTCAAACCCACCAGCTGCTCTGAGGGAGAAAGTGAAACAGTCTGCTTCCTTCCATAAAGCTTGGGAACTCTACAGGGCTGTTCTACTTACCCCATTGCATGAGTTGTTATGAGTCAGAACTGACTCTGCCACAATGGGTTTGGCTTAGGGTTTGGTTTAAGGTAGGGACAAAGGTCAATTGTTTCTCGCTGTCTGAAAGTAAAGCCAAGGTTAGCCATCTGCTGAGGCCACCTGGTGAGGCTCCCTCATGCCACAATTGGGCAGGTGGAGAAAAAAGTACTGGCTAATCATCTGGCCAATAATCTGATGAGCCAGGATAGGAAGCAGTCAGCCCATTAATGTCAGTAGCCTGCTTTTCTCTAAGGGAAGGTCAATTTGCCTAATAGGTTCTGTTTTCTCCCATCCTCTAAAGTTCCATAGGTGGTTTTCAGATTCCAGCCCGTAGACTTCCCAGCTCTTCCAGTACAAGTCCAAATTACCTTCCTGAAGACTGCTTTCAATGTGTCCTTCCAAAGTAAAAATCACTTTGATGGCTATTGATGAAAATCTTTACCTACTGTTGTTTGTTGTTGTAAATTGCTGTCCAATAGGCTCTGACTCATAGTGCCTTGTACGCAGGGCTTTCTACTTCTTTGTGGGATCAGACAGTCTACTCTTTCTCCAAGAAAGTCTCCCAGGAGTGGCTGGTGGTTTTGAATTACTGTTCAGATAGCAACTAAACACTTAACACACTGCATCACCAGGGCCCTTTCATCCTTAAATGAACATATATATACTAATGCGTCTATATAAGGAATACAGAGAGTCACTGTACCAAAAGGAAATGGTTAATGTTCAACCATTTCAAGAGGTAGCATATGATCAACAGCCAAATGATACGGAAGGAGGAAGTCCAAGGTGCATTGAAGGAATTGGCAAAGAA
>NW_006408801.1:2763552-2829227 GCF_000296735.1 Chrysochloris asiatica | reverse complement strand
CCTCAAGTCACTGCCTTAGGATTTGAGCCAAAAAGGTAATTTATAATAGTTTGCTTGAATTTTTGGAAAATTAAGAGTGTTAGATTATTAAGACAATTTGCAATATATATTTTTGAATTTGTTCCTGTAAGTCATTGTGTCCTGTTTTGAATGATTAATCACATTTCATTTCTGTACCCTGTGTTAATAATCCCCTTCTTCCTTTGTGTAAAATCCCTCCCTGAAATAAAAAATGGATGCAGGTTGAATCCTGCATGCATTACTGCTTGCAGGGCCAAGCTTTACAGCCATGCTGCTTGCTATGCAGAGACTGTCTGCCAGTTTTGCATCCACTCTGGTCTCAGGGTGTCTCTTTTTTTCTCTCATTACATCTTTGTGTATATTCTTTTTCTATTTCTTTTGCTGCCAGATCTCCCTACTTCGTGAACCAAACTTCCCTGTCGAGGCTGGTCCCTGACATATATATATATATATGAATGTGTGTGTATATATATATATGAGAGTGTTGTATATATATATATATTCCTGGTGTGGCACCGTGGATTAATGCGCTGGACTGAAAAGTCAGTTTGAGCCACAAGGAAGGTTGGCAGCTTAAGCTCACCAGCCATTCCTTAGAAACCTTATACTGGGTCGTTGTGAGTTGGAATCTACTCCAAGGCACTTAACAACAACAACATATATATATATTAGAATGCGTATGGCGGTGGTGGTATACTGTGAAGTCGATTCAGACTCATAGAGACCCTGCATGGGATTTCAGAGGCTGTAAATCTTTACAGGAACAGAAATCCTCATCTTTCTCCCCTGGAACCTCTGGTAGTTTTGAACTACTCACCTTGAGGTTAGCAGCCTGGCTCATAACCACTACACTACCAGAGCTCCTTGGGTGTACATATATGGGAATGTATATATATGTGTGTGTGTGTGTGTGTGTGTGTGTGTGAGTGTGTGTGTGTATGAGAGTTTTTAAGTGCTGTCCAGTTGGTTCCTACTCATAGCAAACCTGTATAGGGTTTCTGACGAGCAGCTGGTGAGTTTGAACCACTGACCTTATGGTTAGCTGTCCATTTGTATGGAGTCCTGGTGTGGTAAGATGAAGCAATGGACTACAAGTTCTGTTTGAGCCATAAGATCAGCAGTTCAGACCCATCAGCATCTCCTCAGAAACCCTCTACAGGGTCACTATGAGTCAGACCCAGCTCAATGGCACTTAAAAACAGCCAATGGGCAAACTATTAAATGACTCAGGAATACCAAAAGAAGGTGGGAGGGATACAAAGTCACTGTACCAAAAAGAATTTGTCAGTGTTTGGCCATTTCAGGATGTACCATATGATCAAGAACTGATCGTACTGAGGGAAAAGGTCCAAGCTGCACTGAAGACATTGGTGGGAAAAAGCTCCAGAAATTGATAGAATATAAATTGAAATCCTTCAACAAGCTTATGCAAACCTGGCAATGCTCACTCATCTATACCAAGAAATTGGGAGACAGCTACTGGGCCAACAGATTGGAAGAGATCCATATTTGTGTCCATTCCAAAGAAAGGTGACCCAGTGGGATGCAGAAATCATGAAACAATATCACTAACATTACATGCAAATAAAATATTGAGGAAGTTCATTCGAAAACCATTGCAGTAGCACATCAACAGGGAACTGTCCAATTTCAAGCTGGATTTAGAATAGGACATGGAATGAGGAATAGATATCATTGTTGATGACGGATGGATCTTGGCTGACAACAGAGAACACCCAAAATATGTTTGCTTGTGCTTTAATGACTATGCGAAGACATTTACCTGTGTGGATCATGACAAATTGGATAATATTGTTATCCAGAATGGGTATTCCAGAACACTTCATTGAGCACATAAGGAACTTGTCTATAGACCAAGAGACAGTCTTTAGAACAGAACAAGGAAATACTGAATGATTTAAAATCAGGAAAAGCGTATGTCAGGGTTGTATCCTTTCACTCTACTTACTCAATCTGCATGCTGAGCAAATGATCTGAGAAGCTGGATTAGATGAAGACAAATGTGGCATCAGAATTGGAAATAACTCATTAACAACCTGTGGTAAGCAGCTGTCACACCTCGCTTTCTGGACATGAATTGGACTTGAAATGCTTATTGATGAAGATCGAAGACTCCAGTCTTCAGTATGGGGTGCACCTCAATGTAGAAAAAATGAAGATCCTCACAAGTGGACCAAAACATCATTTTTGCTTGAATCCACCGTCAAAATTCATGAAAGCAACATCCAGATAAGTAAATGTCATATTACATTAGGCAAATCTGCCACACAAGACCTATTTAAAGTGTTCAAGGGTAAAGGTGTCAGTTTGAGAACTAAGGTGCACCTGCTCCAAGCCATGGGTTTTTCTTCATATGCATGTGAAAGTTGAACAACGAATAAGTAAGACCATAGATGAACTGATGCATTTGAATTACGGGGTTGGAGAAGAAGATTGAAAATAACGTGAACTGCCAGAAGAACAAACAAGTCTGTGTTGGAAGAAGTACAGGCAGAATGCTCCTTAGAAGCCAAGATTTTGTCTCTCCGACTTCAGATAGGCTTTTAGGAGGGTGCAGTCACTGGAGAAGGATAACATGATTGGTAAAGTGGAGGGTCCACAAAAAAAGAGGACGACCCCCAATGAGATGGATTGACAGCAGAAGCTATCGGCATAACGGCAATTGTGAGGACAGCATGGGACAGGGCAGTGTTTGGCTCTGTGGTGCACAGGATTGCTGTGAGTTGGAACTGGAAAGTCCACAAAGACCAGAAAGACCCTCAATGACATGCATTGCATGCTGGTAGTCACAATGGGCACAAACACAACAACGATTGTGAGGAGTGTGCAGGACCGGGGTCACTAGGGGTTGTGCTTCACTCAATGACACCAACAACAAAAACCCTAACACTCACCAAATTTCTGTGAGTCTTTGACTAATTTCCATAGTTCTGAGAAAGTTGATTCTGGCCATTTTACAAGTTTCTTATTGTTTTTTTGGATTGTCATTTTCCAGAAGTGCTTACCCCACCATATTCACAGAAACCACTCAGAATGTTAACTTTGAATGACTAAGTTAACCCATCAGATTTGTTCTAAAAAGAAGTCCTTCACAGATTAAAATCAACACTGGTGGCTTTTAAGAACAGATTGGGATTTCTGAATGTAGGCCCACTCCTTGACGATCTCCAAACTTTTCCATCTAATGAGTTTGATATTTATAAGTGAGTAAGGTTGAAAATCTCCCAGCAGTTCACCAAAGTTCTTTGACTCTGGACCACTTTCTGAGCTTTGTTTAAAAACACAGAGCACATCCTGGCCTAGCTTCATTTCTCCTAAAATAAAAATCTCCAGAATTTTGTCCTGATCTCTATTTTCCCCAAGCTTTACAAGTGTAACTGACATAAAACAAATTTGAAAAACCATTTCTGCACACCACTAATTAATAGCTCTATTGCCACATGTAATAAGCTCTGGTAGCGTAGTGGTTACGAATCGGGCTGCGAACCTTAAGGTCAGCGATTTGAAACTACCAGCTGCTCCGCGGGAGAAAGATGAGGCTCTCTACTCCCGTAAAGATTTACACCCTCGGAAACCCTGTACAGGGTCGCTATGGGTCGGAACCGACTCGATGGCACTTAACAACAACAACAACAACAACATTGCCACATGTCTGGGTGTTGAATATTTTAGGTGCACATAACACAGACTTGGCAAATCACAGTTGTTATTCATGACACTCAACATCAGCCTCTGTGTTTGCCAGACTTGGGTAATAATGGTTCTTTTCATTGAAAGTGGAAGACGATCCCTGTACTTCTCATAGTCAGTGCTAGGACTGCAGGGCTGATTGCCGGTATTACTATATTAGCAAAGGCCAGGGAGGTACAAGAAGGGAGGAAATCAGACTCTAAGTCTTTCCAGGGTCAGACCCAAAAAGGACCAAAGATAATTTTTCTCTTCCTTGGTAATTTCTCTCCCTTTTGGCACTGAGGAATAATGCACTGGACTGCAAGGACAGTTTGAACTGCAAGGTCGGCAGTTCAAGCTCCCCAGCCACTCCTTGGAAACCCTACAGGGTCACTATGAGTTGGCACCAACTGGACGGCACTTAACAACAACAATTTGGAACTTGATCCTGATGCTACTTTCTCAGACACCCACTTATGAACTTAATTTGTGGATTTACTGATGAAGATTAAAGAGCACAGCCTTTGGTATGGATTACATCTCAATGTAAAGAAAACAAAAATCCTCAATGCTGGACCAATAAACAACGTTCTTATCAAAGGAGAAAAGATTGAAGTTGTCAAGGACTTCATTCTTCTTGGATCAACTATCGACACTCACGGAAGCAGTAGTCAAGAGATCAAACGACATATTGCATTAGGCAAATCTACTACACAGGAACTTTTTAAAGTGTTGAAGAGCAAAGATGTCAGCTTGAGGACTAAGGTGCCCCTGACCCAAGCCATGGTATTTTCAATAACTTCATATACATGTGAAAGATGACAGTGAATAAGGAAGACCATAGAAACATTAATGCTTTTGAGTTATGGTGTTGGAGGACAATATTGAAAGTGCCATGTGCTGTCAAAAGAACCAATAGATCCGTGTTGGAAGAAGTGCGGTCAGAGTGCTCCGTGGAGGCCAGGATGGCCAAACTTCATTTCTCATTCTTTGGACATATTGTCAGGAGGGACCATTCGCTGGAGAAGGATATCATGTTTGGTAAGGTGGAGGGTCAGAGAAAAAGAGGAAGACCCCAGTGAGATGGATTGGCCAAGTGGCAGCTTCAATAGACTCAAGCATGGCAACAATAGTGAGGTTGGCTCAGGATCGGGCAGTGTATCGTTCTGCTGTGCATAGGGTCACTATGAGTTGGTACTGACTCGATGGCACCTAACAACAACAACGACATTTCTGGAGGAATAAGAACCTGGTCTTCTGTTTGCAGTTATTCCCTGACATTGTCAGATCCAGGCAATTTCACATCGAAGCTGTTCCAAAGGATGCTTCCTGATTGTCCAAAAGAGAAAGAGAGTCCAATTGACATCTTTGTATCGCTAACTTTTATCCATTAAGGTAATACAATCGTCTTGAATTCGTGTTTATGCAACACAGTCTAGTAAAAGACAAATAATAGTGACTTATAAATGCAACACGAAGCATTAGCTTATTCTTTAATTTCACAATAATTCATCGAATGTGTCTTAAGATATGTGAGTATTTCATCTACCCCTATTATACACCTCCTCTGCAGAATTATATTCCTGGAATTCATCCTCTTCCCACTTCTTGAAAGGATGAACGTTGCAAGGACTCTCATTAGGCATTTTGTCTAGATAAGGGACCATCAAGTATGAGCTGTAATTAAGTTAGACTTCGAGGGTGGAGTGCCTTGTATCCATACTAATACCTTGATTTCTAGTCTTTACAAGCAGTTTCTCCTCTCACTGTGAGCCCCATAAAGTTGAATGTTCTCAAATCACATTTTATGTAACAGTATAAAAGTCAATCGCAGCATGAAGTGAGCCAATTTAGCATTTTCCAATGGGAACCGTAGACTTACACATATAATTCTCCCGAACACCCTAGGCAGAGGGAAAGATAACTGCCAACATGCAGCTATGGTACAAGGACAGCTCTGACCTGGCCCTGGGAACTGTAGAATCCTGGAACCTTCTGGAAGCTTGAGTGGAAGACCACTTAAAGGGCACATTAAGACAGCTGCACCAGGGGTCTCCGGAGGCAGAGACAGACTCAAACCTTCAAGCCCTGTTGGTAACATCACTAATGCGTTAGAAATACAGGATGGAATGTTAGGTCCCTGCATCTGCCCAAAGTCTCCCAGTGATAACAGTGGTTGAAGATGTCACAGGAGAAGGCTCATTCCCATTCCTCCCACCAGCGCGAGCTTCTCAAATGTGCACAGTGATTGCTTTGAAAGTCCCAGATACTGGGCTGAACCTCTACCTGGAGGTGAAGCAGATGGACAGATGGACAGATGGGCAGGTGGCAGGTGACATAGCATCTGGGATGAGTATAAACCATATAGGACAGGCCCTGGTTATCAAGGAAGACAAACCAACCTAAGTTCCTAGTAGGGTCTGGGAGATGCCACCATGACAGAAACATGGTAGTGAGATGTATATAGTATGGATCAGTGAGGTGAGGGGGTGAAGACAGAGGCATGGTGGGCTGGGGGGAGGTAATCAGTGAGGTGAGGGGGTGAAGACAGAGGCATGGTGGGCTGGGTGGGGGTAAGCCGTGAGGTAAGGGGTAATGACCAAGACATGGTGATAAGGGGGTGTACTCAGTATGGTGACAGAGAAGACACACCTTGTTGCAACATAATCCCATGGATGGCTGCTCCTAAGTGTGCCTGTGTAGCACTTTATGCCCCTTAGTTTAAGTATTCCTATGATACCATTGTCTCTGGAATTTTCCAGTATTAGATAATAGTTTACAATACCATCAACTATTCCCTCAGCCTAGGGAAAAATTAAATTGGAGTGTTGTTTTTTTATTGCTGAGTTGATTAACTGTTGACACAAGTCTGGAGTGTTGTTTTTTTATTGCTGAGTTGATTAACTGTTGACACAAGTCTTTCACCTGCAGGAAGCAGAAATGACTCACTACTGCTCCTCACGCACCCGTAACCCTGCAGTGGCTTCATGTTTGTTTCTAAAATGATGTTCTTAGTGGATTACAACTAGAGACCAAGAGCTTTTCTCTCATCAGTTTAGAGAAAATCATCTCAAAGCCTGAAGGAAATCATGCAACGGGTGGCCCCCCAAGATAACACACCAGACTTGGAGCAGACAGTACTCAGCAGCATCACTGTGCTCAGTAGCACCAAAGTTCTTATCATCAGGAGGAACTGCAAAGGGGACAAACTGGACACCCCTGGGGCCATCCCTATGAGTCTGTGACAGTGGGCAGGTCCCTCACTTTAGGACCATGAACAAGTCCCATAATTTGGAGCCGGTAAAGTCTGAAGTTGTTGCAGTTATCAAGTTCTGTTTGGAATAGCACTGGCTGTAGACTGAATGGGGTCCCTAGGTGGTTCAGCTGCTAACTGAAAGATTGGCAGTTCGAGTCTAACCTGACGCACCTTAGAAGAAGTGCCTGTGATCTGCCAGTGAAAACCATACGAAGGACAGTTCCACTCAGATACATGGATCATCCTGAGTTGGAGGTGGCAGCATTTGTTTGGGTGTTTCTCTTTTCCATTTTATTTTATTAGTTCTCATCGTATAGTGCCATTGAGTCTGTTCCAAATTATAGAGACCCTGTATAAGATTTTCAAGGAGCAGCTGGTGGGTTTGAACCACCTACTTCATGGTCATCAGTCCAGTGCTTATCCTACATGTCACACCAGGACTTTATTTTTGGGTAGCCTGAATAAATGACAAGCGCTCCTTCCTTCAGTGCACACGAATGCTGCTGTGATCATGGACAGTAGCTCTCATCACTGAATGTGTTTGTATCAGTCTTGGTCCCCGCTGCTTTGCTGGGCATTTCTGTTCGTTCAAGAATTATTTTTTTGTGGACCCTTGGAGCTTCCTATGTAACAACGATGTCAGTTACAAAGAAGCTTCCTTTGTAATCTGGAAGCCTTTTATTTCTTTCTCTTGCCTTATTGCAGTGACTGGAACCTTCCAAACTATGCCGAACATGTATACTTTGTTTGAAATCAGTCTTTCACCAGCAAGCATGATGTTCCCTATGGTTTCACTGTAGATGCCCTTTACGAAGTTGAGGAATGCCTCTGCTATTTCTAGTTCACTGGGAGTCTTTAATTATGAAGGGATGTTGGGTTTTGTCAAATGCATCTTCTGTGATGACTTATCTGATTGTATGATTTGCCATAGTTAGCCATGGGTTTGATTGATTTTCAAATGTTGACCTCGCCTCTGTGGAATGACCTGCAGTTGACCAGGGTGTGTGGCTCTTCGTGTGTTGCTAAATTTGTTTGCTAATATTTTGTTAAAGAATTATTTTATCTTTATTCATGAGAGATATTGTTCTTTTGTTCTTTTCTTTTTGATTTATATTTTCCCTAGCAATATATATTAAAAGTACAATTATTCTGATGTGAGAATTTGGTAATTATGCTAAAAAAAAAACTCAAAATGGTCCATATACTACACAGAGTTGTGACTCACCAGGTTAAGTGATCACTAAATTCCTTTCATTTTTACAGAATTATAATTCCATTTAATAAGAATACTCAGAGTTTAGAGAATAGTGAAAATATATTTGAATTTTCCGGACATGAAAGTAACACCTCCTAGACCCTACCCCAGGTGGTAGCATGAACCAGCTACTAATACATGAGACAATCTGGGGGAGGGGGGGCGGGAAGCATGCATTTAAAATTAAAATAAGCAAGTGACACCCTAAAGCTAGGAGTGGGGTTGGGCAAATTGTTTCTCAGGCATGAGAGCAGCAAACAAGTATTCTCAAACAGCAGTTACTTAAGAACAGATTACACTGGAGACCTTTTGAGGAATGAGAAAACATTTAGTGAGATGACTTCAAATAAAAATTTCATAAAAGGATAAAATTATTACCAAAAAGTAGCATATTGGCAAGACATCAATTTAAATTCAGAATTAACTTTTTAAACGGTAATTTTATTGGATAAGGGAAGAAACAATGACTAACAAAATCAAGCAGCTCTGCCATCTTTGTGGTTTTCAATGTCCAAACTGTCAATCCAACACCAAAGCCAAATCCGATTCCCACTCCTAACATCCCTCTCCGGCACAGTAGAACTGTGTCTCTAGTTAAAATATCAAGTCTTAACTCGCTCAGTTTTCACAATCTTTTTTTTTAAAAAAACTTAATGGCAACCAACTATTTAAGATTTAGCAATTCTCCCCATTTCACTTCATTTTATTTTTTATCTGTTAAATAAAAGTAGAATCAGTGTTGATAATTTATTTTTCAATAATGTGCATAGTATGATCCCATTCTTCTACAAAACCCTTCACCTCCCCCCATGCCTATCTTGCATCCTTATTTTTTTCTACTTATGATCTTTCCCAAAATGTCCAGACTGATATTCAGAATGTGGCGGTAAAGGGGATTTCTTCATAATGAAATTTTGAAGCTGTGTTTAGTTCCTTCTTCGTAATTTCCTGTAGTAAACTTGTATCAATTTTCACAAGCAATAGACATTTATATTTTTAAACTATAGAAGGGAAAAG
Source organism: Chrysochloris asiatica (assembly GCF_000296735.1). Classification (NCBI taxonomy): domain Eukaryota; kingdom Metazoa; phylum Chordata; class Mammalia; order Afrosoricida; family Chrysochloridae; genus Chrysochloris; species Chrysochloris asiatica. The sequence goes on along the minus strand of NW_006408801.1, from coordinate 2,819,988 downwards.
AGAATAGGAGGAAAAATAAATTTACAAATATGGGTGCCGATATTGCAAGAAAATAATTCATCTGTATTCTCTACAATGATACCCAGCAATAAAGAGTGTTTTTATATTGTTTCCATATGCTTTGGGAAATTATTTACAACATGTTGCAGTTTTGCTTTGTTTGAAAAAGCACACTCTAACATTAGAACTCTTTCATAAACAAATTTTATTTTTCAAGGCAAGAAAAAGGACCCTAATCGCCAAGCCCATGTACCAGGCAGAAGACAGTGGGAACACGATTTAGAATGGCTGCATTTGGTGCTAAGCGGATTAATACAAGCTTTCAGTTTTGGTTTTTGGCTTTGTAAACTTATTGATATTCATGCTAGATGTATACATGATGAGATTCATTATACAGTCAGCTCTTTAAAGAATAATTGTAACAGTTTCAGATTTAAGAAGACTCATGTTCAGCGATTATTTACTAAGCAATCTTTAAACAAGAATATTACTCAAATAGAAGCAAGATGCACATAGATTTTCTTCTTTATCCAAACTCATGCTACTAGGAGAGATGTTGTGGAAAACTTTAACTACAGATCCAGTTACACTTACCTCTTAGAAATAACAATATACTTAAAAATAGCCATCGCAGACAAAGACATGCACAAACTTAATTTTAACACTGAGTTAAAACATTGACTTCAAAAACTCATATGTCACAATTTTGAATACTACTTTTAAATCTATTATATATTGGGAGAACAAAGCAAATGTATAGGCATACCTTTCCACCAAGCTACTTTGTTTTAGTCTTTTAAAGAAAAAATATGATACTCTGAAATCCTTATATGTAATTAATACATGATTAAATTTTTTACATATCTGTAGCATGTGCAATATTACAGTTGGACAGCACTTTATGACACCATGAAAATCTGAATGATTTTGATCCCAAATAAGCAATTGTCTCCCCAAAGAGCCATAGTAGTTTAGACTTGTAAAGGGACATTTACACATTTTGAGTAGTTGTCAATTTGGGTTGTGAGCCTGGGTCCTTATAAGAAGAGGAAAAGGAAGCAGAAGAGAGGAGGAGTTGAAGAAAAGGTAGACGAGGAAGAAGAGGAAGGTGCCCCGTGTGTCAGAGTAGAACTGTGCTCACAGGGTTCTCAGTGGATGATTTTTCATAAGTAGATTCCACTCACGGTGCCCCCGTGTGTGTCAGAGTAGAACTGTGCCCCACATGGATTTTAGTGGATGATTTTTCATAAGCAAATTCCACTCATGGTGCCCCATGTGCGTCAGAGTAGAACTGTGCTCACAGGGTTCTCAGTGGGTGGTTTTTCATAAGTAGATTCCACTCATGGTGCTCCATGAGTGTCAGAGTAGGACTGTGTTCCACAGGGTTTTCAGCAGATAATTTTTGATAAGTAGATTCCCCTCACGGTGGCTCCGTGTGTGTCAGAGAGGAACTCACTGAGCCCCACAAGGTCCTCAGGAGTTTCATGGGAGTAAACACCCAGGGCTCTTTTCTGAGGCATCTCTGGAGAGACTTTTGGTCAAGCATGTTTATACCTGGACACCCAGTTGTTCTCCAAATGTGGTCCCTGGACCAGCAGCACCTGTACCACCTGCAGATTTCTCGTTGTTGTTAAGTGCTGTCGAGTCGGTTCCAACCCATAGTAACCTTGTATAGGATTTCCTAAGAACAACTGGTGAGCTTGAACCACCGGCCTTGCAGATCAAACCAACTTTGCAGATCAGCACATTTACCCACAGCGTTATACCAGGACCCCTAAAAGCCTGCAGCACCCAGTATTCCCAGGCGGTTTCCCATCCAACTACTAACCAGGCTGGACCCTGCTTAGCTTCGGAGATCAGATGAGACTGGACGCTTTCTGAGTAGAATGGTCATAGAGATGCAAATTCTTGAGCCACCTCCAACCTGAAGACTGTGTGGGTGAGCCGATCAGCGTGGTATTAGCAGGCCCTCCAGGTCCTTCTGGAGTTCAAGAATATTTGAGAAGCACAACTCTATGCTGCAACCAGAGCTGAAGCACATTTTACAAAACTATCCAGCTCAGTCAAACGTGTAGTCAATTTTGAGACCCCCTTCATCTAGTCCAAAGTCTTCTCACATATGAGGACATAAAGCCAAAGTTTCCAATAACATTGTATCAACAGAATCTAAACCTAGTGCCCTATGGTTCTTATCTGTTCTGCGGTGCATCCGAGAGTGCTCTTGCACCTCACTCCAATCCTGCTTCATCTATGCCACTGTGACCAGAGAGACTGAAGGCTTGTGCAATACCATTCAGGAAACTGGATTTCCATCTCACTCTTGTCAAATTTTCCACCTTTCTAGGACTCCTGGTGTGGTGCCATAGGATCAGCCCTCGACTTCCAGGTGGGTTTGAACAGCAAGGTTGGTGGCTCAAACTAACCAGTCGCTCTTTGGAAACCCTATAAAGATTCACTATGAGTCGGACCCCACTCGACAGCACTCAACATCAATGACTAGCATTGTTGATGTTGTTAAGTGTTGTCGAGTCGGTTCCAACCCATAATGACCCTGAACAGGGTTTCCGAGGCTATAAATCTTTATGGGAGCAGAAAGCCTCATCTTTCTCCTAAGGAGCAGCTGGTAGTTTCGAACTGCTGACCTTGTGGCTCTCAGCCCGATTCGTAACCACTATGCCAGCAGATAGATAGCAGTAAAAGTTGACCTTTATTAAGCCAATATATTAAAATAACATTCACTGGTCTGTTTCTAACTAATGACTATTTCTCAATGTTGTTTTGGTGGTTAAGTACCATCAAGTTGGTTTCAACTCATAGCAACCCTGTATAGGGTTTCCAAGGAGCTGCTGGTGGGTTTGATACACTGACCTTGTGGTTCAAATTGACCTTTTCATCCTGTGCTTTTATCCCACTGTACCACACCAGGACTCCATGGAAACCTCATTTTATTTCAAGAGGATGATTAAATGTGACGATTTAGTCACACTCACCCTACTTTGACAGAATGCAAGTCTAGGTGTGGGCCCTTGCACTTGGTGAGTGTTGAGTGTGTAAAGTCCCCCTCTGGGGTCTGTAAGGTTTCAAGGAAAACCAGGATACAGCTGCCTGAAGAGTCTTTGAAATCCCTTCTTTTGTTACCAGCTCTGCAATCTTGCTCCAGCTGCGTCTCCACACCAGCACACCTGTTACAATCTTAAATAACATCCTCCCTAGACAGGGTTTCCTTGAGTAGATACAGCCCACAGTAAAGGTTTTCTTAGCATTTTAAATAGCTCTTTAGGCTCAACTTTTCTACCCATTTTTTCTAGAAGAAAAAAATACGAAAATGCAGTTAAATTATAATCAGGTTACCATTTTGTTACAAAAAATTCCAAACCAGTAAGTAATGATCAGAATTTTAGGGCACATACTCTTATTACAGGAGTCCCTGGTGGCGCAAACAGCTAAGTGCTAGGCAGGTGACCAGAGGTTAGAAATTCAAATGCACCCCAAGGTGCCTCAGAAGAAAAACTTCATGGTTTACTTTTGAAAAGCCAACTCTTGGGACCCCTACAAAGCACATTCTACTCTAATGCGCATTTGGACCATCAGAAGTCAGAACTGGCCATTTGTGTTTTGGTTTTACTTACATTACGCTGTTGTTGATGTTAAGTGCTGTCAAGTTAATTCCGACTCATAGTGACCCGTATAGTCTGAGGAGCAGCTGGTGGACCTCAGGGCTCTGAGTCCAGTGCTAGTCTTACAGCACCACATCATGAATCTTATTACAGTCTACACAGCAAATAACCTAATGTACCACCTTTTCTAAATAGTCAACAAGAATAAATTCCTTTTACCAAAAAGCCACTTCCAAATGGAAGGCCAGAAAGACATTTGAAACCAACATGGATCAAACTTAGCAAGTTTTAGACAGTGAGCTTCAGAGAGGTTAGTACCTGGACGTACTTACCCAGTTTGCACGGCTATGTGGTTCACATGCATGGGCTCTGTTTAAGCAAGAGCTGTGGACACTGTAGAGCTACATGGCTTCCTACTTCCTACCTGCCCCGTGGTTTTAAACAGCGCTTCACAAAGTGTGGGAATCTCTGGCTACCAGTGAATGTTCAGAGCAGTTGTTCCACCCACTCAGCAGCAGTCCAGTCTTGGTTCCAGACAACAGATTAGAATCATCATTGCCTGTCTCCATGCCTGGGGAGGATTCAGCAAATGCAATCAGCCCCAGATCCCAATGTACTGCTGAGTTATCAGAGACTCTGAGCCTTCACTGACAGGCAGTTTAACAGCCATCTCTCCTCACCACGGCTACTGATCCCATCTGGTTGAGGGAATCATTTATGATAAATAGTAGAATGCAGAATTCCTGATCGAGGTATCTATCTTGTTTAGCTGAGGAGTGGGGCTGCGCAGGAAACATTGGGTTTACTCCCAGTGTGTACAGACAGCAACGGAGTTCAAAGGAAAAACACCGAGAAGATGATCTGTGCCACAGAGCTCAGCGTGTACACAGAGAAAACAGAGAGAAGGTACTTAAGAATGTGGAGCAAGAAAGTATTCCCAACCCAGTCTCTATCTCCGCTGTCTTCATTAATAGGAAAGCTGAATTTCCATTTATTTAGGCACGTGAAGCATTACCCCTCTTGGTGATGTAAGTCACCCAGAGCCCCTCTGCTGATGTGAAAGCAAAACATTCCAAAAAAAATAGCAGCTGGGGCCAGAGACAGCTGTGTCTAAGAAGAGTCACCCATTCTCTTTGCAGTTTGCTGAAAAAGATTAGGAGCCAGACTTCCCAGGCACATGGCCATCTCCTGCAGATGGATTTCATGAGCTGTCCATCTCAATTCTATCACGTTTAGTGCTGTGGAGTCTGTCCCAACCCACAGAAACCCTGTGTAGGGTTTCCGAGGAGCAGCCGATGTGTTTGAAGGGCTGCCCTTGTGGGTCGCAGTCCAGTGCTGACAAAAAGCTGGGCGGGAACCAACCCCTTGGCAAATACAAGACCCCGCTCTGGGGAGTTTGATTCAGTTACACGTTCTCCCCACTCAGGAAGTTCGGCTCCAGGACCTTCACTAGATGTGTCACCACTAGGATCTACATTTAGTCTGGAAATTGCATAGGCCTAGATGTAGAATTAAGCCCCCGTATGGCACTGTTGAATGAGCCCTGGACTGCAAGTCAGTTTGAACTGCAAGGTCGGCAAGTCAAACTCACCAGCTGCTCCTTGGAAACACTCTACAGGGTCGCTATGAGTCATAACCAACTTGACGGCACTTAACAACAAATGTGGAATAAACTTATTTAAATGGTGGTGCATGAGAAAGAATAATCTATCTACCTCTGAAACACCTACTGCATTTCCATTTAGGGACTCTGGAGCTCCAAGATTCCATCTATGACTAGTGCTCTGCCTCAGGCTGCCAGTATTCCAACAGAACCTGGGAAAGACCAAAGAAGAACCAAGTGGACATGACATTCCCAAGCGCATTTCCAACCTACTTCTGTGAAAACAGCTGCATCGCTTACTTCAGATTTTAATACGCATCCATGTATGTGTCTAGGACGCAACGCATAGCACCCTCGGGCCAGGGGGGAGAAGGGGGAGGAAGTCAAGGACAGGAAGTGACGTCCCCCAACCTTCAGTCTCTGGCAAGTTCAAAAAGCAAATTGAAGCAGCTCTTTGCCTAGTTGTTTGAGTCCATACACAATGGCATGGCTCTGCCATTTGCAAAAGTGATTTCAAGTCCCACCACCAATCACAAGAGGTATTGTTTTCAGGATAAAATGCCCTGCTGCTGTATTTGAATAAAGTGCAAAAGATATGTCATGCAAAAGACATAATGTTCTTTAAAATACTTCTACACACAAATACACAATCCCACCACCCTCCCAGCCCTCCCCTCCCCCCACACAGAGAAACATATGAAAACGCAGGATCCCCCATTCTTTGTAACAAGTTCTCCTCATCTGCCCAGAGAATGACTTACATCATTGCAAATGTAAACACTGTTTGCAGAAAGAATATAGTTACCGAAAAGAAAGGGAGCTACTGCAAAGTGCACCGCCAAAGGCTCACACTGAGTTGGGTTTTTATATCCAAATGTCCTGTTTCAGATGGAGCCTTGATTTGATAAAAGTGTAAGATACACAAAATCCTGTCTTTAGAAAATCTTCTCCCTTTTTAGCTTCTTCTGGACTCTATCAGTGACCTGCAGTCTAAGGATCGCTTTCCTAATCTAGAGTAATTTCACATTTTCATATTATTTTTTAGTTGTAAACACAAATAAATATAAAATTGTCATGCAAGCTACATTTAAAACTCAAAAGGTGATGGTATTAACCTCAAATTGATATTTCCAGGGGGACTAATATTTGGGGGTGATATGCATTTAAAAATTATAGTGCAATAGAAGCCTGTTGGTATAAAAGAGGCTAAGAAGGAGCTCTGGTGGCGTAGTGGTTACGAATCGGACTGCGAACCTTAAGGTCAGCGGTTCAAAACTATCAGCCGCTCCGCGGGAGAAAGATGAGGCTTTCTACTCCCGTAAAGATTTACACCCTCGGAAACCCTGTATAGGGTCGCTATGGGTCGGAACCGACTCGACGGCACTTAACAACAACAACAACATCCAAAGATATATTCATCCTCAAGATTCAGTTTTAGCTGAAGCAAATGTTGGACCATGGCCAACAAGTCAATTCTGACTCACGGCGCCCTCACGTGTTGCAGAGTGGGACTGCTCCTTACAGTTTTCTTGGACGTCGCCTTTACGGAAACAGATGTCTGACTCTTCCTCTGTGGGATCGCTAGATGGGTTAGAACTATCAACCTTTCTGTTAGCAGCTTTTGCACCATCAAGGACCCTCGCCGAATAAATGCTTAGTCTGACTGATTCATGTAGTATGGTCATCAGTTACTGTCTCTGACTCATCTTCGGTTCCACAGAAATTACTGTCTAGACGTCATTCTCACAGACAGTTCTTTCTTTGGGGTGGATCCTGTTTGAGGAGACGTGTGTCCTAAGACTGTGGATGCTGTCTTTCACTCACAGCTTCCCTGCCTCGAGCGCTTGCACTCAGCATTGCCCCTGGTTGTGCCGAGTTAAATCTGTGATGCCAGCTTCGCAGGCGGGCATTAGTCTGCAGGCCTAGCAGCTGATGGCAGAGTTGATGCCTCCAAGAGACTTTTGCTCATGGTCTCGGGCAGAAGCCACTCAGCTTCAAGCTGCCACTGTTTACAATGGGGACATTGTTGACCTGTGCAAGTCAAGCCCTGTTCCCACCTAAAAGGTGATGTCTCCAATAAAGAACCAAAAAATAAAAATCCAGGTGAGTCTCACATTCTGGGCCCATAGATACATTCACTGTACAGCACATCACCTCCTTTTGTAAACTGTAAGGAGTAAAAATTCAGTTGCTTTCTAAATAAACTTGCTACAAGATGGAGGTCACAAATACTCTTAACCACACTGAGGGGACCGATACGCTTTCAATGAAGAATTGAACCCAGGCTTCCAACTGGATTTGCTCAGTTCAGTCATGGCAGACAAAGAGAAATAGAAAGGAACCGGAGTTTGAAAACTGTGGGTGCCCCTAATGGTAACCGAAACACCCTGCTGGAGACTTACTCTCCCTCTTAGAAAACAAGGACGCATGTGTTGCATAGCAACCAAATCTCGTGCCCCGCGCAGTTGGAAACAATGGTGACCGGTTCAAGGATGGCAGTAGACCTGCGTTACTTTAACTGTGTGCCACCGTCCACAGGCCTGGCTCGGATCCAATCTCCCACGTCAGGCCCCTGAAGGGCCTGCTGCACCTCTTCTAAGTCTCTCATTCCAGGGCTCCCACCCAGAATTATTTCTGTGTGGTTCTCACGCCAGGCACCCACATTTCATAAACTCCAGTCCCCCCCCTCCCCGGACCCCCCCGATTTCATTTACATGGCTGAGCGGATTCAAATGGATTCAAAGCCCTGAAGTAAACATATGTAGAGAATTGAGACTGAAAACTAGATAGCAGTCTTGTGTTCCGTTTCTGAAATACAATTTAGAAATAAAATCGAAGTCAATTTCCCTTTAAAAGAATCTTCACGAGACTTAGGAATGCCCTAAATGAATTGAAGTTCTCTTTAACCCAAGGGGGATTAATTAGGATCATATGAGTTGCTGCTATTAGGGTGACGTATTGCACCTGGTTCACGTGTGCGGAAACCCCGCCCGGGGGGGCGTGCTACCACGTTTTACACGTGCGTGCAGTTGGTGGACGGGGGCGTGTCCATACGACTCCTGTTGTCTTTCGTGTCGTTGAGCGGTGACGCGTTGCGCAGCGGACACTTGAACACTTGCTTGTAGGCCTTCCTGAAGTTTTCGGAGAGAAACGCGTAGATGATGGGGTTCACAGAGGAGTTGCTGTATGCCAGGCAGTGCGCTGTGATCCTGAAGATGAATGAGGCAGGGGTCAGGGGGAAGACTCCAAACTCAGCCCAGAGATGGATGACATGGTGCGGCAGCCAGGAGATGCCAAACACCACCACCACCACCAGCACCGTCTGTGCCGTCTGGAGAAAGGAAGGGAGAGGAGACGCATTGGTTACAGCACGGTCATGTCTGGACTGAATCTGAACTCCATGTCTCAGTTCTATCAGCACGTCCTCAGGCCCTGCCATAGCGCCTTTACTCAGCCCTGTGTGAGCACAAAGCTCAGAGGAAGTGCTCTGTGAACCGTGGGGACACGGTCAGATGAAATGAAACCCTGGGCAGTGCAAGGGCTGAGAGTGCTTCACTGCTAAAAATAATAATAATAATAATAATAAAATGGTGGAAGTTTGAGTCCCGTGAAAGGTACCTAGGAAGAAAGTCCTGGAGATCTACTTCCAAGAAAGCAGCCATTGAAAACCCTCTGCAGCATAGTTCTCTCCTGACATATGTGGGGTCTCCATGAGTTGGAGTCAACTTCACAGCAACTAGTCCTGGTAAAGACAAAATTCTACACCTCCTGTGGTAATTAAGTACAGTCCAATCACTTCAGGCTCGTGGTGACCCTGTATAGGGTTTCCAAGAGCTGGTGGTGGATTTGAACTTCCAACATTGTTCAATGCTATACTACAGCGCCAGTAAGAACTCTCCATGCAAAACCAGTGTTGTGGTGACATCATTAGTGACTGTGCTAACTGGAGTGTGGGTCTGATGAGCACTCGGGCCCCTCCTCAAAATAGGCATCACACACAGGACAAGTAGGTTTCATTGCAAAGTAAACAAAAGTCCTCACCGCAGGACCGGTAGATAGCATCATGATCAATGGAGAAAAGATTGAAGCTGTCACACTGCAGTTTGCTTGGATCCACAACTAATGCTCATGGGAGTAGCAATCAAGAAACCAAATGGCGTATTACATTGGGCAAATCTGCTGCAAAAGACCTCTTTTCGGCTGTGACTTTGAGGACTAAGGTGTGCCTCACCCAAGTTATGATAGTTTCAACGCACATGAAAGTTGGACAATGACTAAGGAAGACCATAGAATCATTGATGCATTTTAATTATGATGTTGGAAAAGAATATTAAAAGTATAAACTGTTGAATGATGATGCATGGAGGGGATTGTAATCATAGCAAAGAAATAAAATACAATAGGATGAGTGTAAAGCTGATGTTCTCCCATGTACACTATCACTCAATTCACAATAAAAACTTTAAAAAGTACAAACAAATCTGTGTTGGAAGTAAGGTCAGTGTGTGCCTCAGAAAAGAGAATGTTGAGATTTGGTCTCTCTTTCTTTGGACATGATGTCAGGAGGGACCAGTCCCTGAAGAAGGACATCTTGCTTGGTAAAGTGGAGGGTCAGTGAAAAAGAGGAAGCTCCCCAAAGAGATGGACAGACCAAGTGGCACCAATTGTGAGGACTGGGCAGTGCTTCGTTCTATGGTGCATGGGGTCACTATGAGCCAGAACGAATTCAAAATCACCTACCAACACTTTTTACTGGAGCAGGTTGTTAGATCTTCCTGGAGCCGTTGGTGGGTAGGAACCGCAGACCTTTGGGTTGGCAGTCGAGTGCTTTACCTTTGAGCAATCTGAACTCTTTACTCCACCCTGTTGTAGTTGTTAAGTGCCATCAAGTCAGTTCTGATTCATAATGACCCTGTACAGGGTTTCTGAGGCATTTTTAAATATTTGCAGGAGCAGAAAGCCTCATCTTTCTCCCACAGAGCAGATGGTGAGCTTGTACCATGGACCTTGTGGTTCACAGTCCAGTGCTTATCACATGGAGTCTGTTGTTGTTGTTAAGTACCATGGAGTCAGTTCTGACCCATAGCATCCCTGTATAGGGTTTCTCAGGAGCACCTGGTGAGCTTGAACCACCAACCTTGCAGTTCAAACTGACTTTGCAATCCAGCCTGTTAGCCCACCAGGCAGCATACACTAGCTGTCACTACTGACCATTATGAAAGGGATTACAGTAGAAGACTTTAAATAGAGTAGGACAAAATATGGAAGAAAACTCAAAATCATCAGACAGACCAGGCTTCTGGTATGATTGAGACTGGAGGACCCCCAGAGATGATGACCCCTAGCCACCCTCCCAGCCTGGAACTGAACTCACCAGCTCTGTGGCTCAACTTTCAGTCAAAAACAGGTAGGCCTGTCAGGTGAACATTAACACCAGGGAAGTAGGCACACCTCAGAACAGTAACACACCCAACCCAAGGGGCAGCATGTGCCCAGGGATGCAGTGGGGAAGGCAAGAAGGGATGAGAAGAAGGAGGAAGGAGACAGAAAACCCAGGAGGAAGTGCACAAAGTGCTGGTTCGGTGTGCGGACGGCAATCCATATAACAAAGTAAAATGTGTGTGAGTGGTGGGAGGGAAAACCATTTGCTTTGTTAGCTTTCACTCAAATCCCAACAAGAATTAATGGCAGTACATACTGATGCAGTGATGCATTCTTGGAGTCTCCAGTTTAGGTTTGCAGACTTCTTAGCCCCTTTCTCTAACTTTCTTCTCAGCCTTCCTTGTTGATTCCAAATGAGGAACTCCCAAAGCAGAGTCAGAGTTCCCCTCAAGAAGGGTGTCTTTACTGATGAAGGAGCCCAACAAGAGGCACCCCTGTCTTCTCCATTGCCTCCTCTACACAACTGTCCATTAGTCCAAGGGGTGGGGATAAAGCCTCTCAGTGACATCTCACACCCTGATTCCAGTCCATCTAGTACAAAAGGCCACCAGTCTCTAACTTGGGGATGAATCCAAGACTCTGACGCTGTGGATCCAAACTAGCCACAGTGATGGAGTTTATTGAAATGCCTTTGTCAAGAGAGTCTAATATTTTCTTTGAACTGGGATGTTGGCAAAGAATATTGAGTATACCATGGTCAGACAGAAGAACAAACAAATCTGTCTTGCAAGAAGTACAGACAGTGCTCCTTGGAAGCAAGAATGGTGAGATGTTTTCTCACCTGCTCTGACCACGGTGTCAGGAAGGACCAGTCCCTGGAGAAGAACATCAGGCTTGGTAACGCAGAGGGTCAGTGAAAAGTAGACCCTCATGGAATGGACTGACACAATAGATGCAAAGTGGACATGGTTTCATTCTGTTATACATGGGGTCTAAAGGTTGGAACTGACTTCCCCAGTACCAACAACAACCACAAAAAATACTTTCTAAACTGAAAATTACAAAGCAATCTGTTGGCTCCTTCCATGAGAAGGTCATGAACGAAGAGAAGCCGAGAACTTTGGTGTTTGGGATGGACCTGATGCTGCGTGGATGGCTAGCTAGCTGATTGGGTGTGACGCTTCCTGCTGCTCCTCATAGACCAGACCCTACAATGATCCATGATTGAAAATGAGAAAAGGGGCATTAGAAGAATCAAGACAAATGCTTGCTGTACCACAACTGAACAGAAAAGTGCTGTTAATTGACATTTGTGTTCCCCAAATATGGGTTGGAATCCTAACTTCTATAGCTGTGGCTAAGGGTCCCTGTTGGCTCCATGGTTAAGTAGTCACCTGCTAGCCCGTAAGTTTTCGGTTCAAACATGCCCGTTGTTTCTGCAGGAATAAAAACAAGAGCTCAGGGTCCAGAAAGATGGCAGCCTAGAAAACCCTAGGGCACGGTTCTGCTCTGACACAGGTCGCCGTGAGAGGAAAATGGATTCAGTGACACACAACCCAACACATGGTTTCTTTGTTGTGCTCACAAGACCCTATCTGTGTGCGTCCTAAACCTATTCACTTCCGGGATGTAAAACAGTAGGTTAGACACAGAGGGTTTACTGAGAGGGTGGGGGTTGCCAAGTAAAGATTGTGATGATTTGTAGGAACTCAAAACAGACAGAAAGTGAGCAAGACTTGGTTCAAAGCCCCATGAAAGGTGCCCACATGCTGTTACTGAGCACTGGCTAAGTGAGACATCAAGTTAGAGCTGCCCACTAGGCTCTGCTCCCAAATCCAGGCTCCCAACTGGAAAATACAGAAGAAACAGCTTCCAGCTCCTGCCTGGTTACTGCCCACCACATCGCCCTCTGCTCCCTACACAGTGCTGCCGAGGATTGTGTGGGTGAGCCAAGACCCATAGGACAACAGCTGTTCAGGTCTCAGCTTCACCACACAGCAAAGCTTCTTCAATCTCCACTTCTCTTGGTTGAGCCAACTCCCAGTTCACTTGACCAGGGAATTCGATAGTAATACAGATCACAGCCACCAATCGTCCTGACTCACAGAGACCCCGTAGGGCAGGGTACAGCTGCCCCATAGGGTTTCCCAGACTGGCATCCTTGCAAACTGCCTCATCTTCCTCCTGCAGAGTGGCTGTTGGGTTCAAACCCCCGACCTTTCAGTGAGCAGCTGAGTGCTTAGCCATTGTGCCAACAGAACACTGTCCTCCTAAAGTAGGCATGAGAAACCCAAAACCAAACCTGCTGCTGTCAAGCCGACTCTGACTCCCGGTGACAGGTCAGAGCGTGCCCAGGAGAACGGCCCCAGGTCCCCAAAGATGTAAATCTTCATGGGAGCAGATTGCCTGCCTCGTCTGTCTCCTGCAGAGCTGCTAGGAAAAGCAAACTGCTGACATTTTGGGTGGTGGTTGTTGTTATATGCCGTGGAGTCAGTTGACTCACAGAGACCTGGTATAGGCTTTCCAAGGAGGGGCGACTGCTGGATTTGAACCATTGACCTTGCAGTCCAGCCCTCTTCCTTCAGTGCCACACCAGGACCTTTTGTTAGCAGTTGAGAATTTTCTCCAGTGAACCACAAGGACCCTGCAATACTCACAAGAAGGAGACATGTTAGGAAGCATATGCTTCCACTGTCCTGCCCAAAAGCTACAATTTGAGGCAGCAGTGTTTTCTCAGATGTACTACTGCCGTCTTTTAAACCGTGTGTTTGACTGTGTGGAGAGGAAGTGACAGCATCACAGTGAGACCCCTCAGAGCCTTACAAGGACCAGGAAAGTGTGTGGCAGACATGTCTCCTCAGATCCCAAACCCCCATGCTGCTGTGGAACCTGGTGTGGACAGGCTCTGGTGGCCGCCGGTTCTTTTCCCTTCAGCACAGAAATACCCCTGACAAGAGTGGACAGGAAGGGAGGGGCGCCGGTGCTCACAGTGACCTAGAGGACCCCAGAGTAGAACTGCCACTAGGGTGTGCTAAGCTGCCATCTTCACTAAAAGGACATCTGCTGGCACAGGGAGTTAAGTGCTGGGCTGTTTACTGTGTTTACTGTTAACTGTGAGGGCGCTGGTTTATATCCACCAGCTGCTCAGCAGAAGAAAGACGAAGCTGTCTGCTCCCCTAAAGATTTCGTCTCTGAAACTCTGAGGAACTGTTCCGCTCTGTCCTACAGGGTCACCAAGAGTCAGGACAGATTCCACAGCAGTGGCCTTGGTTTTATGAGCCTCATTTTTTTAAAAAATGTTTTATTGTGAACTATGCGATAGTTTACATGGGAGAACATTAGCTTTACATTCATCCTACCTTATATCATTTCATTGCCATGGTTACAATTCCCTCCATGAATCATAAACCAACCAAAGGGTATAATCTGCAAGCATGCCCCCTGGTTGTCAGCACACAGCCCATCTCCCTCTCTGGATCTAAAGTCCCCAACTGCTGCATGTCTCCATGTCATCGTCTCTGCTTCCATCTCTGGTGTCACTGTATCTCTGGGTAGGGTCTCAAACTCCACTCTTCTCCCTTGATGGTCCCAGAGACCTCTGCTCCTAGACTGCAAAGTTAATCACTCCCCTCCTTGCTAAAAAACATCTACCTTTATATTTCCAACCCTCACAATCAGTCCTGATATCAATTGTTCACTATTGTATCACAGGAGACCTATCCACATTTCCTTTCATCAGCCCCACCCAGACAGATTGGATACTGCTCAGTGGAGACTCTACCTTCCTCCACACCCTCTGGATCTAGGCTCCCTCTTGAAAGCTTGTAATCCAGTCGGTTCTTACCTTTGTAGCCCCCCGCACCCCATTTTGGGTAGCCAATGTCCAAGTTGCCCATCTCTGTCTACTCTGTGTATGGAGGGGGTGGGAATGATCCTTGCTTTAAAGATTTGTTCCCTCTTTTGAGCTACTGCATCCATAGGTGTAGGTCAAGTTCATCAAATGGTATTAGATTACTCTTTTTTTCCTCTTCTTTCTTCTTCTGGTTGAGCTCTGATCATCCAATCATTGAAGCCAGGTCAAGTAGGTATTATCTGCAGTGTGGGTGTTCTTATGCATATGCCCTCTCTTCTTATCAGCTGGATGCTTCACTCTCCACTCTTGTCCTCTGTGGCTATGTCACTGACTCTGGGCCCAAGAGACCACAGGTCTTGCCACACTGCTGGCCAACCAGGTCTCCACCCGGGTTCACAGGAGTCTATTGAACATTGTGTGCTTAGGTGGGCCTCATTTTTATTGGAGCAAATCACCTGGTCCTTCTCAGGTTCACAGCACCAACAACACAGGAAAGGTTCCTTTCCTGGTCCTGTGATCTCACTCTAAAGGAAGAATGAGACACAAGAATATAAGCTCAGAACAGGAAAGCCCGGTTCCACCAGGGAGTCTAGGGTTAGAAATGCAGCTTTAGACTCTTGAGGAACCAGGGAAACACCTGGCCCTATGGCTCAGTGCTATGAGGGAAAATCCTGTAAGGAATCAAACCAGAGGCCTTCATGCACGAATCCCTCCTGAACAGAGTCCTGCTGTAGTGGAGACCATCTGGTTTACTGTGTACATGTAAAGGGGTTGATGCTACAATGAAAGAAAAATCAGAATCCAGGTATTCAGAACCAAGGAGGCAGGGATGGCAGAGGAGATAATTAGAGTCCTTCAAGATGAAGACAGAGGAGCGTGGTCCATATGGGCACAGGATGACTTTCAGGTATTCCTTGGCAGGTGCACAGGTACCAGCAGGTTGGCCTTCATGTCAGGATGTGCCCAGAATGTACATGCCGACCTGCCGACCTTTGGAATAACGATGGCCCCGCTGAGCCCCAAGTTCCTCATCTGTGAGGAGGACGGACCCCAGCCTCTACCTAATGCACTGAAGCACTAAACATCACTCAGGTATTAAATCCTGGCAACAGGGTTTGTATAACGATCCGTTTACATCTGAAAGCCACTTAGCGCCAGGCACACCCAGCAAACAAATCATTTGTTCACGTGTATTAAGGGAGTGTCTGTTAGCAATCCATTTACTCGATGAGCTTAGGAGAAGTTCTATTCTGAGATGATTTAATCAAAACAATCTAGATATAATGACACCAAAAAAATAGAACTAAAAACATGATCTCTACTTTCTAAGACAATAGGGACATCTCTCTACGTCACAGAAACAAATCAATACCTTCTGAATAATTGGTTCCGTTGCTACTTGGGGACATTTTCACTAAATATAAAGCTTAGGGCAGCAATAGACTCCCACAGCTTATTAACAAGAGTCCCGGCCTATCATGCAAGGTTCACAGGTCAGAAAGCAGTGTTCATGACTGTGTTCTGTTTCCTGTGGCCATATTTGCTATTGTGTATGTTTCATTCATTCAAAATGCATTGCTATATTTTCCCAGTCTTGCCTGCCCTCTCAAAACAATACACCAGAATCAGGGTGGAACCAACAAACTTGCTGTCCAGTTAGCAGCCCAACACCAAATCCAGTGTGACCCCACAGCTCCGAAAGTGAAGAAACTGACACTCGTGTATCAGTCTGTCATACTGTGGTGGTTTGTGTGTTGCTGATTCTGCAAGTTCTTCCACCAGTATTCTAAATATAAGCAGGGTCACTAATGGTGGGTAGGTTGAGCAGACCTTCCAGACTAAGAGAGACTGGGAAGAAGAAGAGCGGGACCATTTCTGAATGGTTAGCCACTGAAAACCTTCTGAACAGGTGCAGAACATTGTCTAATAGAGTGCCAGGAGATGAGCCCCTCAGGATGGAAGGCACTCAAAATATGCCTGGAGGAATGCTGACTCCTCAAAGTGGAATTGACTGTGGTGATGTGAATGGAGTGACGCCATCAGGACCTTCATTGGCTGATAACATGAATGGAGTAACGCCATCAGGACCTTCATTGGCTGATAACATGAATGGAGTAAAGCCATCAGGCGCTTCATTGGCTGATGGGGCACAACTCAAAATGAGGAGAAACACCTGTAAACAGCCATTAATAATCGGAACATGGACTGTACGAAGTATGAATGTAGGAAAATTAAAAGTGGTCAAAAATGAAGTGGAATACATAAAGAGTGACATCCTCCACATTAGAGAGCTGAAACGGATTGATATTATGGATTTTGAAACTGACAACCACATGGTTTACTATGGAGGGAATGAAAGGTTCAAGAGGAATGATGTTGCTTTCATCACCAAAAAAACCCACAAAATTTCAAGATCTATCCTGAAGTGCAATATTGTCTGCAATAGGATAATATCCTTACATTTACAAGAAAGGCCAGTTAATGCCACTGTCATTATTCAAATTTATGCACCAACCACTAAACTCAGTGATGATGAAATTGAAGAATTCTACCTTCTTCCATCTGAAATTGATCAAACATGCCATCAAGATGTATTGATAATTACTGGTGATTGGAATACAAAGGTCGAAAACAAAGAAAAAGGATCAGTAGTTGGAATTTATGGCCTTGGTGACAGAAACAAAGCTGTAGATCTTAAAACAGAATTTTCCAAGACCAATGAGTTATTCATCACAAAGACATTATTTAAACAACATAAAAGGTCACTACACTCATGGACCTCACTAAGTGGAATGCACAGAATATAATTGACTAAATGTTTTTCACTGTACTGGGGGAAAAAAAGGTTGATACTCAGCCATTTCAACAAGCAGTATATGACCAAGAACCCATTGTACTGAAGGAAGAAATGTAAAGTGAAAGTTTTCAAAAACCCAGACTCTAGGAATCTTTGGAATACAAACTGCAATCTTTTAACAATCTGAGGTAGCACTGGAGGAATTAATTCATCTTTGCCAAGAAATTTGCAAGGCATATACCTGGCCAAATGGCTGGAAGAGATCCATGTTTCTGGCCAGTCTAAAGAGAGGTAGCCCAATGAAAAGTGGAAATGATCTATCATTAATAATACATACAAGTAAAATTTTGCTAAAGATAATTCAAAAATGGCTGCAACTGTATATCGACAGAGAACGTTAGGAATTTACAGCAAATTCAGAAGAGGATGTGGAACTGGGAATATCCTCGCTGATGTCAAATGAATCTTGGCTGAAAGCATAGACTACCACACTTTATTAACTATGCAAAGGCTTTCAACTGTGTGCATCATAACAAGTTATGGGTAACATTGCAAAGAATAGGAATTCCAGAACACCAAATTGTGCTCATGAGTAACCTGTACAAAGACCAAAAGGCAATTGTTAGAACAGAACAAGGGAACACTGAATGGTTTAAAATCAGGAAAGGTGTGAGACAGGGTTGTATTCTTTCACCATACTTGTTTAGTCTGTATGCTGAGAAAATAATCCAAGAAACTGAATTATATGAAGAAAAAAAAAAAAAACATGGTATCAGGATTGGAGGAAGACTCATTAACAACCTGCAATATGCAGATGATACAACCTTACTTGCTGAAAGCAAAAAGGATTTAAAACATTTACTGAAGAAAATCAAAGACCACAACCTTTAATATGGATTGCACCTCAATGCAAAGAAAACAAAACTCTTCACAAGTGGACCAATAAATAACACCGTGATAAATGGAGAAAAGATTGAAGTTGCTAAAGATTTCATTTTACTTGGATCCACAATCAGCACTCATGGAAACAGAAGTCAAGAAATGAAACCACATATTACATTAGGCAAATCTGCTGCACAAGATCATATTAAAATATTCAAGAGCAAAGATCTCCATTTGAGGACTAAGGTGTGCCTGACCCAAGACATGGTGTTTTCCACAGGGTCATACACATGTGCAAGTTGGACAAGCAATGAATAAGGGAGAACCTGGAGAATTGATGCATTTGAATTATGGTGTTTGTGGAAAATATTGAAAGTGCCATGGATTACAAAAACAAACAAATCAATCATGAAAGAAGTACAACCCGAATGCTCCTTCGTAGAAAGGATGGTGAGATTTCGTCTCTCTTATTTCAGATATATTATCAGGAGGGGCTAGTCCCTGGAGAAGGACATCATGCTTAATAAAGAAGAGGGTCAGTAAAAAACAGGAAAACCTCCAACAAGATGGATTGGCCCAGTGGCAGTAGCAATGAACTTAAAGTAACAACAATTGTCAAGATGACACAGGGTCATCGGGTCACTGTGAGTCAGAGCCCACTCAATGGCACCTAACAACAACAAAATATATAGAAGCTGTATGTATGTGTGGCTATAGACATGTGTACTGTTGTTGTTGTTAAGGGCCACCGAGTTGGTTCTTACTCATAGAAACCCTGTATAGGGTTTCTGAGGCTGTGCATCTTTATGGGAGCAAAAGGCCTCATCTTTCTCCTGAGGAGCAGCTGGTGGTCTCGAATCACTGACTTGATGGTTCGCGGTCCAGTGCTTATCGTACAGTGCCACCATGCACCCATAGATATAGGAGTCCTAGTGTGGTGCTGTAGGATAAGCACTGGACTGCTAACCACATTGTCGGTAGTTTAAACTCACCAGGTGGTCGCTATGAGTCAGAACCAACTTGACAACACTTAGCAACAATTTATAGATAGATGCTGTTGGTATTGTTGTTAAGTGCCATTGAGTCTGTTCTGACTCATAGAGACTGGTATAGGGTTTCTGAGGCTGTACATCTTTGCTGAAGCAGAATACTTCATCTTTCTCCCATGTGGTGGCTGGTAGGCTCAAGGTGTGGTTGGTAGTCCAGTGCTTATCGTACGGAGCCACCACACTTCTGATAGACAGATGATAGATAGAAAGATAGATAGATAGATAGATAGATAGATAGATAGATAGATAGATAGATAGATAGATAGATAGACAGATAGATAGGTGTATTAGTACAATAGGTTCAGCACTGCACTGTTCACTGAAAGGTTGGTGGCTCAAAACCACCAGTAATTCCTCAGAAACGCCATACAGGGTGGCTATAAGTCAATGGCACACAATAGCAAACTAACTATATTATACATATATATATGTTGTTGTTGTTGTCAGGTGCCATCAAGTCGGAACCGACTCATAGAGATCCCATGCACAGCAGAATGAAACAATGTCTGATCCTGGGCCAACCACACTCGATGCCATCAATGATGCCACCTGGCCGATCCATCTCGTTGGGGGTCTTCCTCTTTTTCGCTAACCCTCCACCTTACCCAGCATGACATCCTTTTCCAGGGACTGTTCCCTCCTGACAATACGTCCAAAGTATGAGAGACGAAGCTTAGCCATCTTGGCCTCCAATGAGCACTCTGACTGCACTTCTTCCAAAACAGATCTATTGGTTCTTTTGGCAGTCCACGGCACTTTCAGTATTCTCCTCCAACACCACAACTCAAAGGCATCAATTCTTCTATGATCTTCCTTATTCACTGTCCAGCTTTTGCATCCATATGAGGCTATTGAAAATACCATGGCTTGGGTCAGGCGCACCTTAGTCCTCAAGCTGACATCTCTGCTCTTCAACACTTTAAAAAGTTCCAGTGCAGCAGATTTGCCCAATGCAATACATCATCTGATCTCTTGACTGCTGCTTCCATGAATGTTGATAGTTGATCCAAGAAGAATGAAGTCCTTGACAACTTCAATCTTTTCTCTGTTGATAAGAATGTTGTTTATTTCTCCAGTAGGAGTGGTAAATGGTGGTGGTGGTTATGTGCCGTGGAGTCAATTCCGACTCATAGTGACCCTGTACAGGGTTTCTGAGGCTGTAAATCTTTACGGGAGCAGAAAGCCTCCTCTTTCTCCCACAGAACAGCTGGTAGTTTTGAGGTTAGCAGCCCGATTCGTAATCACTAGGTTACCAGAGCTCCATTTTATATATATATATATATACTGTTGCTGTTGTTAAGTACCATTAAGTCAGTTCTGACTCACATATATGTGGAGTCCTGGTGTGGCACTGCAGGATAATGCACTGGACCCCAGGTCAGTTTGATCCAAAAGGTCCACAGTTCAAACTCACCAGCTGCTCCTCAGAAACCATATAAGTCGGAACAAACTTGACGGCACTTAACACAAGGGAACTTCAAAAGGTTCATGGAAATGGAATTAAAAGGCAGTGGAGACCGAGATGATGATGTGGAATGATGAAGTGACTGGGGACCTTGGACCCAGAGAGGGAAAGGGACTGTGGGCCGAAAACTGGGGGGATGAGGGGGGAAGTGTAGGGAGCAGGTTTCTGGGATATACCCTTTGGGTGGTTGAGGATGCATGGAGGGGATTGGAACCATGGCAGTGAGATGACATACGATGGAATGAATGTAAAACTAAAGTCCTCCCATGTAAACTATCATATAATTCACAATAAAACATTAAAATAAAATAAAAAGTTAGTGGAAAAGTTGAATTAATAGATAATGGAATTTTGTAACAAAAGGAGGGGAGCAGTTGTTTTGGCAGTCCAGGAGTGGAGGACTCTGGGACCATTAAGGGAGAAGAGCTGAGTGTGGGACCCTACCCAGAGAAACAGTGACACCAGGCAGAGGTGATGACAAGAGAGTTGGAGCGGCTGGGAACTCTGGATTCAGAGGGAGAGGGGGCTGTGTGCTGACACTTGTGGGGTGTACCCTTTGGTTGTTTGAATGGTTATATATTCCTGAGTGCTTCGGTGTACATCCAAAAAACCAGAGGGAATGGAAGCAGATGCTGTTGAATGATGATACATGAAGGGGATTGTAATCATTGCAATGAAACGAAATACAATAGGATGAATGTAAAGCTGATGTTCTCCCATGTAAACTATTACCCAATTCACAATAAAAACTTAAAAAAAGAAAGAAAGAAAGAAAAAAGGCAGTGGAATTTTTTCAGGAAATCTTTGAAGCCCCTCGTGTACTTCACAGATTCAGGTACAGGAACAAATACATATGTGACCCGAACAATTGCTTGACTAAACGCTAATCTTCAAAGTCTTTCATTGTAAAACAAAAGACATCTTTCCTAAGCATTTCCTGCAAGACTGATGTTCATTCCTTTGGTCACTTGGTTCTTTTCTGAGATTTTGACAGTTTCTCTTCAGCACTTTTCAAATGTAGAGACTGAGACTAGTCCTTGTTTTTGTTTGTTAAGTGACTTCACGTTGTTTCCGACTCATAACGACCCTGTATAGGGTTTTCACGGAGCAGCTGGTGAGCTTGAACCACAGACTGTGCAGTTCAAACCGACCTTACAGTGCAGCACAGTAACCCGCAGCACCAGACCAGGACTCCTAGTGCTAGCACAAACCTAAGACCTGGAAGACGTTAAAGCAATGTGTTTTTCTTTCCTTCTGGGAAACCGGGAGCCTTCTCGTTCCGGAATAATGTCAGTATTAGTCTCCGCCCTCTAGAGCACACTTCTGGATTTATATGTTTACACAATTATGTCTCATCTGCTACAAGGTTAACTCCTATACGGAGCCGATTCAATTTCAAATCCTCTGGGCTAGCTCAGCCCGCAACTCAGGTATTCTATAAATAAATGTCCAATCATTGTGGGTGAGAAATAATTGTCTAAGGGACAATTCTTAATTGTCCTGCATGAATCCTCTTCCTGTGGATGACAGACGTGTCTCCGAGGAAACTCTGAGGAGCAGATGGAGAGAGAAGAGAGAAGAATGCTGTTGTGCATGGGGCCACTATGAGTCAGAACCAAGTCTACGAGCCCTACCAGGAATAACAGGCATAAAGCACATCACTGAAAACAGAGGGCCAACTCAAGCTTTAGGGTGGCTTTCTTGTTGTTAAGTGCCATAGAGTCAGTTCTGACGCACAGTGACTCGTGTAGGGTTTCCAAGGAATGGCTGGTGAATTTGAACCACCGACTTTGTAGTTCAAACCTGCCTGTGGTTCAATGCTTTATCCCCCAGCAGCACACCAGGGATGCCAGCTGTTGGACAGAGGGAACAGAAACACCAAATAAAGCCTGTGTCTAAAGTCCTGGAGCTCTGGTAGCATAGTGGTTACAAATCAGGCTGTGAAGCTCAAGGTTAGCAGTTCGAAACTACCCCTGTTCCGCAGGAGAAAGATGAGGCTTTCTGCCCCCGTAAAGATTTACAACCTCGGAAACCCTGTGCAGGGTTGCTATGAGTCGGAACCGACTCCATGGCGGTAACCACTAGTACTATGAAGTCCTGTTGTGGCGCTGTGGGATAAAGCACTGGGCTGCAAGGCAGGTTTGAACCATAAGGTGGTGGTTCAAATGCACCAGCTGCTCCTTGGAAATCCAATATGGGGTGGCTTTGAGTCAGAACCAGCTCTATGGCCCTTAAGGACAACAACATAAGCTCTGTACTGATGAGTCAGGAGGAGCTCTGGTAGTGTAGTGGTTATGAGTTGGTCTGCTAACCTAAGGGACCACAGTTTGAAACTACCAGCTGTTCCACAGGAGAAAGATGAGGCTTTGTGCTCCCGTAAAGATTTACAGCCTTGGAAACCTTATACACGGGTTGCTACGAGTCGGAACCGACTCCACAGCACATCACCACCACCACCAATGAGTTAGGTATCAGAGAAGGAAGCTGCTAGATGATCTAGTTACATATTATTCTTAGGTCGTTATCCTTAAAAAACATACTATTGTAACTCTATTACAAGTTGATTTTTGTGTTTGTATTAATACTTGCGCTTTTCTAACCATGTATCTTTCCGGGTCTTCTGTTAGTTGTAGGAACTGATATAGAGTGTTTATAAATCAGAACTTCCAGCAGGTTTATTCTGGCTCCACCTCTGCTGGTCATTTGCATTTCCAGATACTCAGAATCCATATACTAGAAAGATCTCCAGGTGACTCTCAGATATAAGTTGGAATCACTGGGGATCTTGTTACGATGTCATTTCCGATTCAGTCCATCTGGGGTAGAAATGTAAATAATCAGCAAACCCGGCATAGACACAGAAAGTCAGAGAAGCTGCCTTTCTTTAAAGTAGAATTCTCCACAGTTAATAGGATTATCTGAGCTATAATTTCTCCTAACCATGTACATTATAGATCATGACAAATATGTAGAAGGAAAAACAAGGTATTTTCAGATTTTATTACTAACATTGGTGGGTAAAAATGTCTGGTTATAATCTTCCTTCCCTAATCACATTGGGTAGTAATCATATTCTACTTTCTAAAATCAGAAATGACATAAATATTATCTGAGTAACAGCTGAATTCATCCAGGCTTGTAACATCGGTATGTGGAATGTGTAAATCTCAATATGCTGGCATATTAGCATTAACTCAGAGGAGCTTTGGTGAAATCAGAATTCACCTTTATTTTCAAAGACTGTGAGAAGGGGATAGTGTTGCCTTTTAAACGGCCCTCAGTCTTTGCTTAGGTCCCCTTTAGGCACACATAGAAGCTACGTAGAAGAGGTGTTATATCTGCTCTTAAGGCTCTAGGAGTGGTTATAGCAAATTCTTCTCAAAAGAAACTCCGCCAGGGCCCATGGAGTCCCACAGAAATGGAAAATGTACAATAAAATGCCTGCAGGGTCACTCCAAGCAGCAACGCTATACTCTGCCTCAGTCTCCCCAACATCCCTCCAATGGGGCTGCAATCCAACATAGGCATGTGGCTTAAAGCTTCGTGCATGCACCAAAAGAAGCCATCCGAGAACTGTTTTCTCTTACCCAGCTGCCCTAACCCTAAGAAGTTTATTTGAAATCTCTGTTCCAAGGGACCTAAATTTCACAGGCATTGAGGTGTGCAGATAATCGAGGGTAAACATGAGCCCCGTTCTGCACAACAGCACGCATGCAACTGTTACCTTCTTCTTAGATGCTTCCGACTTCTTTGACACGTTCTTCAACTTTTTGTGCAAATGATTAAGCACCTAAAAGACACAGATGAACAAGAGGGGTTAGCCTCCCAACTTGCCATGGATTTGCTACTTGGTTTTGACCATGTAAGATGGTAATATCATAACATAATGTAAAAGCATTATCTATAAAAGAGAGGGCTTAAAAGAAAAGTCCACAATAAACAGAAATTGCCAAATACACCTGCTTCCCAATGTTTGGAGATGAAAGGGAATGACCAACGCCACTGGGTATTTTGTGTTCAGCACCAATGTGCCAGGAGGGCCTGGTTCTTTTTCAGAAAACATCCATGACCACTCACAGGCACGAGATAGCCACTTTATGCCAGACAAGTGAATTCTATTCTTCTTGTTAGATGCTGCCCAGTCAGTTCCAACTCACAGGGACCCTAAGTTGTTCTCGAGGCTAAAATCTTCACAGAAGCAGGTCACCAGATCTTTATCCTGCTGGTTAACAGCCAAGCGTTTATCCATCGTGTCACAAGGTTCCTTATTATATAGCTCCTGTTGTTGTTAAGTCCCACTCATAACAACCCAGTGCAGGGTTTCTGAGGCTGTAAATCTTTGCAGGAACAGAAAGCCTCATCTTTCTCCCAACATAGCTCCTAGATACATCAAAACATTAGAGCCCATCTCCCGGTCTCAGGGAGCGCATCACACAAGGAGGAATGAAAGCAAATAAATGTGGACAATTTCACCTCAATGCTCCAAGGCATCAAGGCTGAATTACGCCAGCGTACACATCTATAGGTTCACCTGTTTTCCCAATGTGCACTGTCTCCACGCCCAATTCCTTCTCCAGCTCTCTTTCTTCCTGCACTCAGGTATCTCCCACTGCACTGGGCTTCTAAACCACACCCATGTTAGGGGCTCAACACCACAAGGTGGACACCATGCACAGGATTTGCAATTAACGACCCTGTCAGCAAGCCTCCTTGAAGATGAGCTGGCTTCTAATTAGAGAAGCTATTTCTGTCTTCCCTCGTCACGGTCATCTCAGGAGATCCGGCATAAAAGTCTTTGAGTGTGCACAGGAATTTCCTGCTCAAAACTGGCGTGACTAAGAGTGCTGATAATGCTATGGTTCTGGTACCTGGTGTCGACTGTATGCCCTATCAGAGGGAACCCTCACAGAAAATTTAGTTCTGGGTGATGACACGCTTTGGGTGACTGTCTCAAGAACCAAGAGCCACGTTCCAGCTGTGTCTTTACTTCCTTCCAGCCCAGAGGCATGGAACTTATTTAAAAGCATTGGACCTATTGGAGGTCTAGCTCCCTGTTCCACGGGAACAGCCTTAGTCACACCAGAACTAAAGCCTCTGGGGGCACACTCCCCATTCAGGCCAGGCAGCCAGCCTGGTGGTGTGGCTCTCTGACTCCAAGTTCTCTGGCCGAGGAGGATACACCTCCATTCCTCAGAGGGCTCCACATCACCAGCAAAACAAGCCTTCCACTGGCAGGAGGAGTGCTGGAAGGGATCTGCACACACTAACAGCCAGTCATTGCCTTCTTTTGCCTGCAAACATCGAGGCACTAAAAATGGACTTCATTGAAGGTACAGAGAGAAGCTTGTGTAGGAGCAGGACAGAAAAGCACTGGGCAAGGCTGGGGGGGGACCTCTTGGAGAGGACAGGCCTGGCGACATGCACCATGGGTTCTTCCCAGCAGAGGACCACAGTGGACTCTGGTCCCTGGAAAAAGAAGCAAGAAGGAAGGAGCTAGGACAGCAGCAAGGAAGCCCACAGTCAACTGCCTGGTAACTCTACCTACAGGTCTGCTCAGCCTTCAGATGAACTGAACTGGATACCTCAGAAGGGACTTCTGATTGAATGGTCAATGGAGAAAATACACCCGAAGCCCTGCTGTCTCTCTTCCTTGGTGTGTGTGGAGGCCTTGCCATCACTATAGAGCAGAGAGCAGGGAGGGGGAAGGTCCGGCCTGAAGGCCCTATAAGGCCCGGGACATTGTTTGGTCTGCCCCTGCCAAAGTTACCACCGTTCCCGCCGTTACATTAGGGGTGAGTTCATTCCATGTTTGGACAAATCTAGCAGGCTAACTTTTAAGTTGATGATTCTGGATGGCCCCTATAAATGATTTTATAAATTCTGGCAGAGAAAAGGCTCCCCACCTGCGCTGTAGAGTATAACCTCGGAAGGCTTTCAGCCTGTGAACACTCCAGCCAGGCCCAGCTTCATTCCATCTGTGCCTTGGTTTAGGAGCTCAGATGTCAATTTTTCTTGAGTCTTACATGCACCTCTGACAGCTGAACTGCCCGAGTTTGAAGCAAAGTCAATTTCAAAGGGGGCTTGGGGCCACTCTGGAAGGAGCATTCCAGAGACCATGGGTTTTCCTATCTGCAATCATTCCCTTCCTGCTATCTGTAGGCCCGGCATGTGTCCGCCATGGTTGTAGAAGGAGATTGTGAACTATGAAAGGCCACCACATGGGGACAGAACTTTGGAAACTCATCATGGTCTCTATGTTTCCCTCACCTGGGTGATCTCTGTTGGTTTTTGTCTTATGTTTAGTCCTATCTCTATAATATTTATATATTCAAAGTTGGTGTCTCTTTTCTCCCCTATAACAACATCAGGGGAGAAGGAATGGAGGTATTCTGATGTGTTAAGTTTACATGGAGTGGCCCCTCCATCTGTCCAGATGTTCCATCAGAGGCTGTGCAGGAAACTACCTGCTCAGCCTTGGGCCCAGGTCACCCTGTCTGGATTCAGCCTTCTCTGGCCACTTGGTGAAGTGGGTACATCAAGGATAATCTTACTGTTAGACAAAGAGGGGTCCCAGACCATAATTCATCCTAAGGGAATAGTGTGTAACTTTGTACAGGAGCAACAGTTAGGCCTCAGAAGGGATGGGTTTAGCAGTGCTCTGGGTCTCCCACAGAGGATGTACCCCGGGGGCTCTAGGCAGCTGGAGCAGCGCTCAGGTAAGAAGAAACCTGAAACTACCATTCATTGTAAATATGTAAGCTATGGGACGTATCAGGCAATCCAGAACGCAATCCTGGTTGATACAAATTGATTTATCTACCCCCAAAATGTGCTGCAAATCCTAAGCTCTAAGCCTGTGGTTATAAAGGGGCTATTTTTGCTATTAATGAGGCAACATCAGTAGGATACGTCTTAAATCAATATCTGCTTTTTTTTTCTTTATGCCAAGTGACCTTTGTATCCCCAGAGACTATGATATTGAGCCTCCTGACCCAACAACTCATGCCTTCAAGGTGTTGCAGCTAAAAACCTGGTATCACTTGGCTCCCTGGATGCTCAATCAAATATATGCGTAGAAACACTCTCTGTCAAACCTATATGTATGTATACACACACACACACACACACACACAAGGTTATAGTCCACCTCTTTCACGCTGGAAAAAAGATAAAAAAGATTAAACAAGCAAATCAGTGAAGCAGACACGAGCGAGGAAGCATGTCAGGCCCCATGGAGACCGACCATAAGCTAGAAAAAGACAAGCCCCTTCCTCGTGGCCCACAGAGGAAGAGCCATGTCCTCCAAGTCAGCACCCTAAGTTCAGACTCTAGCCTCCTCAGCTACATGAAAGAATAAGTGACCATTTGTTAAGGCTGTCCACTGTGGTCTTTCTGTTACAATTGCTCTAGAGAACTGAGAAATTATGTTAGATTTAAATGTGAAAGAAAAACTCACAGCGTCATCACAGATGCCTCTCTGACCATTTGTGATTTCTCATTTCAGCTGTTAGACCTGGACCTCGGAAAAACCACTGACCAGAGACCCACGGAGCTGGGCCTCCACAAAACTGCTGACCAGTACCCAACACACAAGTGGTCACATCCTTAAATGAGAAGCAAACACTTAATGATTACATCAAAGGAAAGCACCTTGAAGTTGCCTGTCTCCACTTAGACCTGCAGAGGATTTCAAATCTTACCTTGAATCCCAAAGATCTTCTGATTATGCTTAGGATCAGACTGTGTCTATGTAGGAAGCATCTCAGTGAATTCTAGAATTTCTGGAAACCATCATTAAAATGAAGGAGCTCTGGTAGCGTAGTGGTTACGAATTGGGCTGCTAACGTCAAGGGGCTTTCTGCTCCTGTAAAGACTTACAGTCTTGGAAACGCTGTATAGGGTCACTATGAGTTGGGAACGACTCCAGGGAACATCACCACCACCACAACCATCATTAAACTGAGCCCTATGTATGCCTTTTATAAATTCCCAAATGACAGAACATAGCCGACCATCCTCCCTGAGGTTTACCTCACAATCTGCACAGAGAAAATAACTTTTAGTGAAGGAAGACATCATCTGCTCCTTTTGCTTATGTCAAACAGTTGGCTGGGAAAAATAAGAATTGTTATTGTGTCTTCCACTACCCTCTGCCTAGTCACAGTCCTCTAATCATAGCATTAGCAGAAACAAAAGGACAGAGAGATGAAGACAATACGTTTGGGAACATTAGAGGGTAGCTCACACATCATCATCATATGGTGTACATAGGAAACCTTGGAAGAATATTCTGTTCATCAAGGAGCTGGCCAGGGTACCGACAAGACAAGACCCATCTCCTTTAGTTAGAATCTGATTTAGAGAACTCTCTAAATCAGAGATGCAGACCCAGGGAACCACTTCTAATGGCTTCAGAGCTTTCTGCGAAGACTCAAATGGTCCCGCTGCAGACTCCTTCCTGGACCCACCTGGCAACACCGTGGAGCAATGCTGCTGCTTAAGACTTGGGAATTTTTCACTAAACTTCTGTGAGCCACACCAACTGTGCTGTGCCCCCTGCAGCAGCCGGTTCCCAGAGCCGCGTTCCCACAGAGCCTCTCCTGGTGAGGTGCCCCATGCAGCGCACCCTGTGACCACACAAGGTCATCAGGACAGCACCGCGAGGTCCCCACCTCGCCCTGCCATCCTGGACTGGGAGTCAGGAAGCAAAGTGGCTTCTCATCATTTGAGGGGGCGCTGAGTGCGCCTCTAGGGCTAGGGTTGCAGGGGGTGGGGACGCGAGGGGAGGTCTGAGAAAAGATGGGCACACAGTTCCTGCATTTCTCCAACTCTCAAACTCCAAGTAACTTTCTTGTGCACCCTCCTGGAACGAGGGCAGCACCGCAGCGCGGGTGGAGCAGGGTCTCCACGCAGAGAAGCCCCACGGACGCCCAGCGCCCCCGCCCACCTTGGCGTAGCAGAAGCAGATGAGCAGCAGCGGCAGCAGGTACCCAAAGACGAAGGTGCACACCACGTAGGCCTTCTTGTGGCGCTGGTTGAGCCACTGCTCCCAGCAGAAGGTGTGGTTGCTAGCGCCGCGGTGGAAGAGGCGCTGGTGGTAGGCCACCGGCGAGGCCATGGCAATGGACAGCGCCCAGATGACCGCGACTCCCAGCAGCGCGTTGCGGGACACCCGCAGCGAGGAGGCGCGGCGTGAATGCACTATGGCCACGTAGCGGTCCACGGACATCGCGGCCAGCGTGAAGATGCTGACCAGCATGGAGACCGTGAAGAAGTAGTGCGTGAACTTGCAGATGAAGGCGCCCAGCACCCAGGTGGGCAGCGCGTACACGGTGGCCTGGAAGGGGATGCAGAAAAGCAGGTAGGCCAGGTCTGCGATGCTCAGGTTGAGAATGAACAGGTTGGTGGTGCTTCGCGGCTTGCCCGGCTTGCTGCGCGCCAGCACGGTGATCACTAGGCTGTTGCCCAGCACGCCCAGCGCGAAGATGAGGCCGAAGACCACCAGCGTGGCCAGGTTCTCCACGCCGATGCCCAGCAGCGGCCACGGCTCAGGGCCGCCCGCCTCGGGCCCGCTCGCGTTGCCCTCGCTGCCGTTGCCGACCGCCAGCTCCATGGCCCGGCGCTGGGCGCGCGGGGACGCCGGCCGTCCCAGCGCAGAGCCGCCGGCGGGGGCGCGGGCGCGGGCGCGGTCCCGGGAGCGCTGGAGGGACTTGCCGGCGGTGGCCGTGGTAGAACCTGCCTGCTACACCTGTTGCTGAGAGCTCCCGGTTTCCCGCGGCCCGCGGAGAGCTCCCTGCGCCCTACCGGCTCCCTCCTCGGTGTTGGTGGCGCTGGGGGAGTAAGGCTGACCAGCGCTCTTCTGTGCTTTCCAGTGGTGGTGGAGTGCGTAGGGGCTCCGGAGCTGCAACTGAGAGAGGGAGCGAGGACTGCGGCGGCTCGGTGCCTCCCTGGTGCCCGGGGGGAAGTCGCCTGGCGGCAGTGACCGGACGCGTCCTAATGGGATGGGTGGGCGCCCAGCTGAGAGATGGGCTCAGCCGCGCCCTCAGGTCTCTGTGAGGCGCGGAGCTGAGGGGCCGCCTGCTGCGCTAGTGGCCCTGCGGGCGGGCGAAGGGCTAGCGGAGCTGAGGCGCTCAGACCTCCCCATCCTGGAGACCTGCTCCTTCTCGCCCTCCTTCCTGGGTGGCCGTCAGTGAGAGCGCCGCCTGTCCAGAGAAAGCCAGGGCTGGCCGTGTCCATGTGCAAAAAGGAAATGTATCCTGGCGCTGCCACCTGGAGTTTTGTTAAAAGTGCTGCCTGGTCCCCGCCCCCACCCCGCCCACTGGAAAAATAGACCTTCCCGAGTGAGTTATCTTGTTACAGGTCTCAGGGAAGATCCACCCGATGAAGTCTGTTGACATCAGCTAATGGGAGATCGTCCTTAGGGCATTCTCCTGGTGCCCTAAGCAGAAAGGCGGGTGTAGGAAATGTCTGCAAAGTTGCTGAACTAAGATGTGGGCCTGGAAGTGGGGCGTGCTGGGAGCATTATCCCAAGTCAAGAACTGAAACGGAGTCATTGATTTGCAGTTTTAATATGACTTGTCTACACCCACTTTCAATAAGGAGCTTTAGTAGCGTAGTGGTTACAAATCGGGCTGCAAACCTTAAGGTTAGCAGTTGAAATTACCAGCTGTTCCGCGGGAGAAAGATGAGGCTTTCTGCTCCCGTAAAGATTTCCAGCCTGGGAAACCCTGTACAGGGTCGCTATGGGTCGGAACCGACTCCACAGCACATTAACAACACAACAACAACAACAACAACAAGGGAGGAGTCCTAGTGTGGTGCCATGGATTAATGTGCTGGACTACAAAGTTGGTTTGAACTACAAGGTCAGCGGTTCAAGCTCACCCGCTGCTCCTCAGAAACCAACTTGACGACACTTAACAACAACAACATTAACAAGGGAAGTCCAGGTGGGGAACCGTAGGATAAGCACTGCAATTTTAGAACCCACCAGTCACTATTTAGAAATGCTATACAAGCTAGTTGTGAATTGGAATGGACTCTATGGAGCTCTGGTAGCTTAGTGATTATGAATCAGACTGCAAACTGCAAGGTCAGCAGTTCGAAACTACCAGCTATTCCGCCGGAGAAAGATGAGGCTTTCTGCTCCCGTGAAGATTTACAGCCTCGGAAACCCTGTGCAGGGTCGCTATGGGTCAGAACCAATGCCACGGTACTTAACAACAACAAGAAGACCCATTTTCAATAGCACCTGTATGTTTCCAGAGCTGCCCGGTGACTATGGAGTGTCCACGCAGGATAACACCCCAGGGGACTCCCTGTCACCTGAGACAAAGACATCTAGAAATAGAATGTGGCAGCTACTGGTGGGCACTGTAGGAGAACCACTGCACTCCAAGGTTCGTTTGAGCTCAGCAGCCCTTCCTTGGGAACCCTGTACATGGTGCATGTAAATTGGAACTCACTCAACGGCACTTAACAACAACAACAACAAAGTACTGGTGCCTGAGCTAGGGACCAGTAGAGGCCACACTGAACTTCAGCTAAGAGTGATGAAAAATTTGGAAAAGATAAGAAAAGATAATGATGATAATAGAACGCTATGATGAGATTTAATGTCTCTGAGGACACATTAGAAAGGCTGAAATCATATATAAGGAAGCTTCAAAATGTTCTTGGAAAATTGAATTAGAAGATAGAGGATTTTTTACAAAAACATTTTGAAGCCATCTCGTATACAGTTGGCCCTTGACTACCATAGGAGTTGGGGCACTGACCCACAACCAGTCAAAAATCCATGCGTAGCTTTTGACTCCCACACACTTAGCTGCTAATAACCTACTGTGGTCCTGAAGACATACTGACAACATGAACAGTCCAATTTATAAATATTTTGTGCATGATAAATACTATACATTTCAGAAACACAGAAGCTGCATTTTCAATATGACATAAAAGTCAATACGACTTGTAAAAACCTTCAGGGTCTCACACCTGCTGGCATAGCTTCAGTGACAACTTCACGAATTTTCTATCTTTTCTATGGCAACCGCAGCTGCAGACCTCAATCTAGGGTACACTCCATGCAGTTCAACTTTTCTTGTCACGTCAGGAGTCCTCTCTGGTTCTTAGGGGCACTTCCAGCATCTCCAGTGGCACTCTGTAAGGGTCCCATGGTGCTAACCAGGGTTACAACACTAACAGTGATGAACAGTACACGAGGACTTTATAAGCTGCTCACTGCAGAAACCATGGCTCACTCAAAGATAAGCAGCATCACAATGCATTTTAGTTTTAAATCCACAAATAAGTGGACCCATTCAGTTCAAGGCCATGTTGCTCTAGGGTCAACGTTTTTAACACAATAAAAAATCAATCTCAGGAGCCATCTTTGCCTTGGTAAGTTTGGGCAGTGATGCTGTCTCGTCTGTGCTTCATTTCCAGAAAGACTGACGCAACTCACTGAACACACACTGCGTGCCAGACGCATTCCTTGTTTTATTTAATCCTCACAATCCCCTGTAGGGGACATGTTATATTCATCCACATCCTGCAAAGGACAGAATTGAGTTTAAGTAAACTGCTTATCCAGGTTTCTTACTAAACTCAATAATGTGCCTTTCGTTGTTATTGTTAGGTGCTATTGAGTAGGTTCCAACTCATACTGACCCTACGTACAACAGAATGAAACACTGGCCAGTCCTGTGCCATCCTCGCCATTGCTGCTGTATTTGAGCCCATTGCTGCTGCCACTGTGTCAATCCATCTCATTGGGGGGTCTTCCTCTTTTACACTGACCCTCCAATTTACCAAGTATGAAGTCCTCCAGTAACTGGTTGCTCGTGATAACATGTCCAAAGTATAAGAGACAAAGTCTGCCCATCTGGCTTCTAAGGAGCACTCTGGCTGTACTTCTTCCAGTACAGATTTGTTTGTTTTTCTGGCAGTCCATGGTACTTTCAATACTCCTTTCCAATACCATAACTCAAAAGCATTGATTTTACTATGGTCTTCTTCCCTAAAAGAATAGTTCAAAATGCCGTTAAGCTCTTTTCCCATCGGTATTTCTTGCCTGCCCCAGCTGCTCTCTCACGTGGCCTTGTGTGGTAGCCCATTATGCTGGGCAGCTCTGCAGCACTGAGTTACTTGTCAGATGATTTGTGGGAGGTTTTATTGTTGTTAATTTAGGTTATTTTTGACATGCACACTATGATTAGATTTAATAGAAAACCCAGACACCTGCTACACACATACCTTAGAATAATCCAAAGTCATCGGTACAGCTGAAGTCACCTCTATGATGTCCCAGATTTCCTATCTCTTGGTCATTTCTTTATGTTTGATCTGAATGCATGTACCCTGAAATAACACACAACAATGTTTTGAATTATTTCATGTTACATGATTGGTATTATAATGCATGTTTGTAGTGTTTGTTTGAGTTTGTGTTTTTGTTGTTGTTTGTTTTGTTTTCTTAAAGTATAATTTGCCTTTTATACACCAACTTTGTTTTTATTTGTTATATCTTTTGCAACCCTCCTACGTTCTGTGATTTTGGAAACAGCACCTAGTTGATTTTTAAATCCAATTTATAATCTTTATTTTTCTAATTAATGATAATTAGTCCATTTACATTTATTGTGATAACATATATTGTATATACTTTTTTTGTTTTTGTTTTTGTTTTGTTTTTGCCGTTGAGTCGGTTCCGACCCATAGCGACCCTGTACAGTGTTTCTGAAGCTGTAAATCTTTACTGGAGCAGAATGCTGCATCTTTCTCCCACCGAGTGGCTGGTAGTTTCGAACTGCTGGCCTCAAGGTTCTCAGCCCAATTCATAACCACTATGCTACCAGAGCTCCTTACATATATGTATATACTATATTATGTATATACTAGGGGACATCAAAAAGCGTATGGAAAACTTCCAATATCTCTTAATTCCATTTTTCCATGATCTTCATGAAGCCCCCTTATGTGTGTGTGTGTGTGTGTGTGTGTACACACATAAGCATCAGTAAAGAAGTACTACTATTAGAGTTCCAGTTCATACACACACAGATTTATTCCAAACAGAACATATTTAAATATCTCTCTGCAATCAGTGGATGTTTGCAGCCCGGTTCTCTCAGTGATATGCTTGTCTTAGTCTCCTCAGGATGGTTTCACACAAAAAGGTCCAACCATGATCAATTGGCATAACATAGTCCACAAGGACAATGTTCTACATCCTACTTGGGTGAGTAGTGACTGGGATCTTAAAAGCTCATATGCAGCTATCTAGGAGCTCTGATAACATAGTGGTTACGAATCGAGCTGCGAACCTTAAGGTCAGCAGTTTGAAACTATCAGCCGCTTCACAGGAGAAAGATGAGGCTTTCTACTCCCATCAAGATTTACAGCCTTGGAAACTCTGTACAGGGTCGTTATGGGCTGGAATCGACTCGAGGGCACTTAACAACAACAACAAGATGCAACTATTGGTCTTTCCATGGCAGAAGAAAGAAGAGTGGTAAGAACTGAAGACACTTGTAATCTATTAGTCCAATGCACTAATGGAACATGTGAACATCAGTCTCCATGACTCTGAGACCAGAAGAAATAGATGGTGCCCACTACTCTGAAAGTTACAACCTTAGAAGGTCCAAGAGTAGGTGAAAATGTGGAACAAAACTAAAAATTATAAGTAAATTTTTTAAAACTGGGTTTTCTGGTCAGGAAGACTGGAGGAACTGAGACTATGGCCTTCGACCACCCTTCAGGTCTGGAATGGAACTCACCTATATGGCCCAATTTTCAGCAAAGCAGTAGATAGGTATATAGGGACCGAGGGCGGGGGGGAGGGGGGGGAACACGATACTATGATGCTCACCATGGAATGTTCAAACCCATGCTATTCAAAATGCAAAATTTTTCAGAATCAAGGAGGCAACATTTGCCTAGGAACAGACGTGAGAAGGGATGGGAAAGTGAGGGAACTGGTACTGGAAGCACAGGGAGGAAGTGGGAGAACTCTTGTTGCAGGGAGGAGATGGTAATCAATGAGCTGGAACAAAATGTAGGATTTGTTGAATGTAAAACTGATGATCTTGTCTGTAAACCTTCACTCAGTTCACAATAAAAAGCTGGTTTGTTTAAAATGAAAATATCAAAGCAGTGCCTTCTGAGGGATCTGCTGAGCTAGTTCAATTCAAGGCAAAGAAATCAGCTCAGAAAAACAAGGTGACTGATTTTAAAGATTCCAAATGGGTAATCTTGATAGATTTTCTCCAAGGGCACAGGACAATCATGAGTCTTATTAGATGAAAGTTTCAAGAAAATTGAAAACTGCATTTGGTGAGAAAAAGGTCAGGAAAGTTGCACTAAGATTTTTATTTTCCATCCTGACAATTGTAGCGGGGCCTACTATTCTTCAAGTGTGGCAAGGGCTGTCTTACAAGAATTTCACTGGGAAACCTTACCTCTTCTTCTATTCTCCAGCCCTGACCTTGTCCCTTCAGAACTCTTTGTGGTCCCCAAACTCAAAAAGAGAATACATTGAAAAGGAACATGATTTGAGTCCTTCCCATATGTCCAGACTGTCCTTTGGACGTGGTGTAAATAAGAGATCCCAGAATTCTTTGGGACAAGGTTAAAGAGATGGAAGCCTCACCTTCAGAACTGCATGAACCCACATTGAGGAGATGCTCAGAAACAAGAGGAACAAAGGCTTCTGTGGTTGCACGGCAATACTTTTTCACTTACTCTCAAGTGTGTGTGTCTAAATATCTGTATTATGTGGTTGAGCTCTGATAGTGCAACAATGCAGTGGTCAGCTGCTAATGAAAAGGTTGCTGGATCCAATCTACCCAGTGGCCCTGCAGAAGATAGACCTAGCAATCTCCTACTGCAAAGATGTCAGACTAGGAAACCCAAGGGCAGTTCTACTCTGGCCCACGGCCCACGGGGTGACTTTGAGTTTAAAATGACTCTAGGGCATCCAACAACATCAACATGTTTTATTAGGGAGATGAAACACTTACAAATAAATTAAATTACTATATGTGTATAGTAAATACAATGAAGGAGAGAAAAGTACAATATAGGCTAGAGAGTTAACTGCAAAGTGAAAATGTATTTGTGCTCATCAGTAAAGACCTGTGACTGACTTTTGTGTGTAGTGAGTAGAAGGTTCCAGTGAAAGAGACCAGCAGTGGGACAGTTTTAAGGCAGAGGCCAGCTCACATGTTTATAAACAATACTATAGGGTTTTCTTCCAGTGCCTTGCATAGGAAATGATTGATGCAAAATGATGTCTAAAGTGACTTTTAAAAGGACTTCAATACCATATAGTAAACATGTCAGGAAATCAAATGAGTCTGGCATTGGGAAAATCTTGCAAAGCTTTCTTTAAAGTGTTAAAAAGCACAAATGTCACTTTACAGACCAAAATGTGCTGGATCCAAGCCATGGTATTTTCAATTGCCTCATATACACATAAGAACTGGACAATCATTAAGGAAAAGCAAAGACAAAGTGATGCTTTTGAATTGTGGTATTGACAAATAATATTGAATACATCTTGGACTGTCATAAGAACAAACAAATCTGTCTTGGAAGAAGCACAACCAAATGTTTTATAGAAGCAAGGATGGCAAGACTATATCTCACGTACTTTTGGTAGGTGATCAGGTGTGACCAGTCCCTGGAGAAGGACATCCTGCTTGGAAAAGTGGAGGGTCAGCGAAGAAGAGAAAGGCCTTCAATGAGATAGACTAACACAGTGGCTGCTGCAAGGGGCTCAGACACAGGAACGATTGTGAGGCTGATGCAGGACCGGGCAGAGTTTCGTTGTGTTGTATGTGGGGTCACTGTGAGTCGGAACCAGACAACAACAATAACAATAAATATGTCAGGAAGAGAGAGATATTCTTTGGTCCCTAACGGTAAGATGTGAAAAGTTTCACAGTTGGCGGATTTGTACCACAGATTTGACAATTAGCTGTCCAATGTCTAAGACATAGTGCCACCAAGTCTCCTTAACTTGAAGGCAGGCCTGAAATTTGGGGTCTCCATTCTCCATCATGCCATTGGTATATCTTCCTGAAACACGAGTTTCATCCGGCTGGGCACCCGGGCTTTCATTCCTAGCTCCTTGGTTCCCAGTGCCTGGCCTCCTAGGAGCAGGCTCTTCCATCCACTCGTACTCATTTCCGATTACACGCCATGTTCATTCATACTTTTTGTCTTTGGACATAGTACCTTGTCTACCTGGGTGTCATTTCTCCCTTTATTATACTTTTGGAATTTCTCCTCTACAAAGCTGCATCTTTCAGCTTTTTGGCTTTTGTGATTGGGTGAGTCATCTCAGCGCTGTGATGTCACGGCGATGTAGTTGTGTGTGTATCACCTCCACCTACTCATAGGGGAGGGCAGGACTGCCCGATAGGGTTCCAAGGCTGCCATCTTCACCGGAGCCCACTGCCACATCTTTCTCCCAATGAGAGGTTGCTGGGTTCGAATCACCAGTCTTGTGGTTAGCAGGCCGATACTTCACTCACTGCACCACACCAGGGCTCCTTTTTGTTGTTGTTGTGAAGTGCTGTGGAGTCAGTTCTGACTCACAGAAACCCTATACAGGGTTTTTGAGGAGCTGCTGGTGACGTTGTGGTTAGCTGTCTAGTGCTTATCCTACAGCAGTGCCACACCAGGGCTCTTTGATGGGCGTGAATTTCACATTGGTAAACACAGAAGTTTGTTATTGAAAAATGTCTGTGGGGGCAGAGGGGTCTCCAGGTAACCTCCTCTCTTCTCCTGGTGCTAATCTCAGCATCGGGCAGGAGACGACTGCTGGGACACCCCTCCCTCCAAGCTTGGAGCAGCCCTTACAATGCCTCCACCACAGAACACCTGGGCATTCTGACACCTGCTGCAACTCAGGTTCCCATCCTCAAGCCTGGACCTCCTCAGATGCTACGGGGAAGAGGTAGGTACAAAGCTGGTGTGGGGACCTTCAGTTCTCCTCACTGCACTGGAGCCTCTGCAGAAGGTGGACAGAGCCCTGCCACACATGTGCCTCAAGACTCAGCAAGACCCTCTCCAACCAACGTTGAGATGAGTGTTGGGTGGCAGCACTCCTCCTCTGCCCGCCCCCCCATCACTCCCCAGCACAGAAAGTGTCTGCCTTGTAGAAAAACGACTCTGAAGTCCCCTGCCTCTCCCCTACCCCAGCTTCCTGGTTGGCAGGACTCCT
This sequence comes from Chrysochloris asiatica, assembly GCF_000296735.1. Taxonomy (NCBI): domain Eukaryota; kingdom Metazoa; phylum Chordata; class Mammalia; order Afrosoricida; family Chrysochloridae; genus Chrysochloris; species Chrysochloris asiatica. Next base: position 2,781,108 of record NW_006408801.1, on the reverse strand, counting down.
TTGGATGTTACCCCAGGAATGTCAAAGAACCACTGTCTCTACCAATGGCTTTGAAAACCGATGTTGGAATTCACAGCAAATGGTTGACTCTCGTCCACATTTTTATTCAATTCTCACAGAGGGCAGTCCCATATCTAGGGGTTAAGTTTTCACTACATTCAGGGTGCAGAGCAAAATGTTTTAAAATACCATGTCACTGCATTGATTGACTGGCCTCTGTGGACTGAAAGGTCACAAACTCAGTGACCTTTGCTTATTCATGTGCTCACTAGTGAATGAATGAATGAAGAATCATAGATCAATATTAGCCAGATCAGTAGTAATGGTGATAGTTCGTAAAGCACCTCCTATATTCCAGACTGCAGCAATGTGGACATTAGCTCACTTAATTATCGGAACAATCAACAATCGATACACCCGGTATAGTTCCCACCATTTTACAGGCTAGTAATCAAGTCTCAAAGGAGTTACACCTACTGTGTTTATGAGCTGGTCACAGTTTTGCAGATGTGAAGTGGGACACTGAGAAACGAGAGTGCTGAAATAGCTTAGCTTAAAGTAAGAGAAAACCTGCTTGAAGTAACAGCCGCAGTGAAAGTCTAGCTCCCTAACCAGCTACATTCCACGATCAATTACTCATTTGGAATACAACAGAACTTGTATTCCAAATAAGGGTAAGCAGGAACAAAGGTGAAATCAGCAAGCAGGAGTGGTGGAAACGGTCACTATATTCCAGGCACGATTACCCTAACTACTGGAAGAGAAAAACAGTACAACACGCCTGACCCTCCAGTCAGAAAGGAGGAGCTGGAAGGTCCCCCTTCTTGTCCCCTGAGCATCAATACACAATAAAAGCTTTGCTCTTTATTCTGCGTCCTGTCTTCTCTGAGTGTTGGCTAATTTTGCATCAGGTGACTAAGGACCTCTTTCTACAGTTACAGGTGGTCATGGGATTGAAAGCTAACTCAGCCCCACTCATCTTTCTGCTACAATCACATATGTGTACGTACAGGCATTGTGGGATCTAAGACTCCTCCACATCAGACTCACTGAGATCCCACTCTGTGAGAAACACTGGAATCGGCATGTGCTTTGTCCACTAGGAAACGCCCCTCTTCCATTCTATGTCCACCCGGGTTCATCCTGGGGGCTGACATGAGACAGACCCTCTATGTTCTCACCCCAGCCAATCAGATGCTCCAGCCCTCCATGATGGCTGGCAATTGCAAAAGAAATGTTGTTTCTCCTTGGTAAGATCTCAGCTGAGAATTCCTGGTGACTGTCCTGGGAAGTGGGCCTCCTGAGACCAGATCCAAGAAAGTGAAGTGGAGGAGCAGGAACTGAAGAACCCCAATGACATCATTAAAGCATCTGGATCCAGCCATGCCTGAAGCTGGTTTGATCCTGCAGCTATAGCTACATGAAGTAATAAACACCTGTTTTTCTTAAGTAAGTTGAATTTAAGTGAAATTTCTTAAGTGAATTGAGAAAGAACTATTGGAAAATGTATGTAACAACATGTCTCAGCTATTTAAATATTTATGCTCAATTTATGAAACGAAGATATCAATGAAAGAAAAAGATAGCATAAATTAAATGGAGAAACATTTGAAGCCAGACAGCCTTCTTTTCTCCAGATTAAATTTCTCCCATCTTTGAATCTTTTTCTTTCTGTTTTATTTCTTTTTACTCAGATTTAAGGTATTTTTCCTGCTTATTATCAACATGTCTAAGAAAACAGGCCACATGATGCTTGATAAAAATCCTCTCTCTGTCAAGAATTTTGTCTCCCCTAATGTATTTATTCATCTCATCCTGTTTACACATTCATTCCCTGGAGGGTTCTATTTAATTCACAACGGATCCTTTCTCTAAGGAACAGAACTCCTGCACAAAGAAAGGGTGGTTTTCTGTGCAGCTTCTTCTGAACACGCATTGCCTACACCAACATAATGTTGTTGTCAAGTGCTGTCAAATCTGTTCCAACTCATAGCGACCCTGTATAGGGTTTCCAAGGAGCAGCTGGTGGGTTTGAACTGCTGACCTTGTGGTTCACAGCCCAGTGCTAGTTCTACAGAGCCACACACCCCAAAATACATACAAGCATGGATATACAAATAGCAGTCATTTCAAAAGTCCTCGGATGCTCAGGGAAGATCTGTGAGCCTAGAACACACAAGTGCCAGTGGCCTGGGAGAACAGCAGCAATGGGGACACAGAGTCGTTGGTGCTGTCAGAGCTGATACGACTGTGACACAAACGGGTTGTGAGCATCATCGCAACACCAACCAGCCCTGCAGAGCCTCCTGCTGCTCCTCATCCATCTTATTGGAAGGAGCCAGGCCCCACAGCCCAGCAGGGACCCCGGCAACACCGTCTGAGAGCTGATCAAACCCGAGGGCTTTGTCTGGGATCATCTAGATGTGCCTCCTGCAACTCCGAAATGTTTCTGGGTAATTAGCACAGGAAATGGCCTGTCTTCCTCTCGCATAATTGATGTTCTGTCTTTACATGTAGTGCTTGAAACTTTCTTTCTGAACAACTTATTTGGACTTAATTGTTTTCCTCTAAAATGTCGTATGTCGCTGATTTCATCTACCCAGTTATCCATCTATCTGATCGCTTTCCCCCGTTGGCTCCATGGTCTGTGGGAACCGCACAGGGTTTCCAGAGGCTGACTTTTCAGGATTGGATCACCAGGTCTTTCTTCTGTGGCCTCTCTAGATGGACTTGACCTTCAGCTTTTTGGTGACCGACCGAGTGTGCTCACTGTTGGCGGCACCCAGAAAATCCAATCCACCTGACTCAGCAGTGTTGTTGTTGGTAAGTGCCATTGAGTCGGTTCCAACCCACAGCAACCCGGTATAGAGTTTCAAAGGAGCTGCTGGTGAGCTTGAACCACTAACCTTGCAGTTTAAATTGCTTTGCAGTCTGGCGCATTAACCCACAGCGCTGCACCAGGACTCCTGACTCAGCAATAGAGCTTTAAAATCTCTAAGTAATCCTACCTGGGGCTCACATACTGGTGTTCTTTATTAGCGATGCATTTTCATAAGGAGAATCAGATCAGACTTTATATGAAGTATTGTGAGGTATGAGATGCCAAGAGGAAAAACAGCAAAAGTAGTTGAGAATGTTTAGAATAAAACAGGTGGAAGGAAACGTAACAAACTTCTTCCACTCTCGCCACCACAGCCGGGTCCTGCCACCGTGCACACAAGTTCAGAGACAGGCTTCCTTCAGGTCAGCGAGCAGCACAGTCGTCCAGGGCTGACTGCTGTCCCTTCACATTCAAGCCTAAAAGGAAAGTGCCGATCATGATGTATCCGCGCCAGTGTGAAAAAGGACCTCCTGCCATTCCCTCCATATTTATTTCCCACGCTTACTTGCAATTTGAAATAAGAATCAGTCTAACTCCTCATGGTTGCTTTTAAAGGACTTTGGGTAGCCAACGCATGTTTTCTGTCATTTTTTCAGCAGCCTCTAAGAATATTCCTATATCAAAACAATTAAAGACCTGTTTGTTGTTGGTAAGTGCTGTAGAGTCGATTCTGACCCATAGTGACCCTGTATAGGGTTTCCAAGGAGCAGCTGGTGAGCTTGAACAGCCGACTTTGCAATTCAAACAACTTTTCAATCTGGCGCATGAACCCACAGCACCACACCAGGACTCCAAAGACCCTTTTAGGGAAGTTTAACCCTATGGAGGAGCCCTGGAGGTCTAATGGGTTAAGCGTTGGGCTGATAACTTTAAGGTCAGCAGTTCTGAGCTAGATTAGGAGATGTGGCGTCCTCCTTGAAGATAGACCACCCTGGAACCGTAGGGGACCCAGTTCTACTCTGTCTGCTAGGGGTGCTGTGAGTCCAATTTGATTTGGCAGCAATGGGTTTTGGTTTAAAGTAAATCTATCCAGTTCTGTCATTTTAGAAAGTCCTGAAAATTGAGCATAACTAGAAAGCCAGACTGGCTTGCCTTCACATAAAGCCATAAATGTCAGGCTTTTCCCTAGTTGGCAACGAAATTTGGGTTTCACCTGAACACAAGTAAATGCAGAATATGACTGGTTGTCAGGACATATGAGCTTAATTAATAATAATAATAATACATTGTTGCAGACCGTGTAGGCCTGGTCAGAGGCTTGAGGCCCTATAGGCCCGAGTGTAACAAATGAGGCCACTGGCAGTCAATAGCAAATTGTTTTTCATCCTAGTGTTCAGTTACATGTATTAATTTAATACATGGAGCCCTTGATAATCCACAGATAAATGGGATATTTTCCTAAAAGCCCAGACAGTAAAAGTTGCAAGGTCAAGCCTTTCTCCAAAGGATTAACTAAAAACATCTTAGCTACTTCAGAGTTCTTTGTTCTACAGACAAAAAAAGCCATCCTCCCTGAATCTCTCCCAAGTGTTAGCTATTCAGCCAAGTTCCTGAAAACCTGGCTCAGGAAGCCGAAACAGCGGACTCCGCCCAAGCTTTTGTCCTTACCTCTCACCTTCCCCCAACTGAGCTCAGGGGATATAGATATGTTAATTGAGCCTGAGAAACCAAGTTGCGGGCCTGGGATTTGAACCAGCGAAGTACGATGTAAAGTTACTTGAATGTCAGGAAAAGTACTGATGTTAGCTGTACCTTGCCTAAGTCCCTCCCAGCTTGGTGTGAAGCTCCTCCCCTAAATAAAACAGAGGCCCAGGCCTCCCCAGGTGTGCATTACGGGTTGGAAGGCATGCCGTAAAGATTGCAGGGCAGTGAGTTGCTGCCTGCAGAGGCCACGATGCCTGTACTCCCAAGTCTGCCCACCAGTGATGCATCCACCCTGGCTTTGGGGTGCCTCATTGTCCCCCTCCTTCTGTCTGTGTATTCTTTCACTATCTCTATTGCCGCTGGATCTCCCCTCCTCGTGAACCAAACACTCGTGAACAACACAACTATGTCGAGGTCAGACCCCGACAATATATCAATGTGGCTCATTAATCACAACATAGGCAGAGGCTGCCATTAGGGAAACTGGGTGGTATGGGTTTAGTTGTTGTTGTTAAATGCCATCCAGTCCAGTCAGTTCCAACTCACAGAGACCCTGTATAGGGTTTCCGAGGCAGCCTGAACCGGCCACCTGCATTTCCCCAATGCTGTTGGAATCCTAACCCCTATAATGGTGGATGAAATCCAGTTTAGGAATGTGACTTTCTGATTACGTTGATGAAAACATATTAGTGTGCAGTACAGGTGTGTCTTAAACTGAATAATTTTGAGATAAACAGAAAAAGCACATTGGACACAGAGAGAAGTGAGCACAAACAGGGAAACCTAGATGCTATGTGTGGATTCAGAGGAGCGAGAAACGCTGGGGCTGGAGCAGCTGAGACAAGATTTCCCCCAAAACAGACAGTCCTCTTAAAACCTACACCCTGAACTCAAACTTCTAGCCTCCTGAAGTGGGGAAACCAATTTATCTTCTTGAAAACCACCCACCTGTGGTATTGGTTCAGTCATCCAAGGAGGCGAAGACACTAATGGTTTCCCTGGTATCTTTGCAACTTTTCTGTAACAGTAACTGGGTTCTTAAATGACATGTATTTGTTTTTCCAATGTGAGGGTGACACTAGACAAATCTGACCACTTGTATTCAAAGTCCTGCCCTGGACTGGGTCTGCAGGAGACAGGTGTGGAAAATATGCGCCATCAAAGAGTCTCAACATAGACACATTCCCCATTGTGCACACAATGATACCCCAGATAAGGGAGCACAGACAGGGGTGATGGGGGTTATTGGGGGCAGTTCTACTCTGTCCTACAGAGTCACTAAGAGTCAGAATCCACTGAGTGACACTGAGGTTTTAGGATGTTAATTCGTCATTTCAAGCAGAAACTTAGATATTCAGAGAACTAGGAAGGAAGAACATGCGCTAGCTTCTTCTCAGAGAAAAGCACCAACTGCTTCATTTAATCAGATTCATAAAATGAGAACTCCAAGGAGAAACTCCTCTTGTAAGAAAATTAATCAAAATCATTGTCATAAATTAAATGGTGTTCCCCACCCACCCCAAATCACGTGTCAACTTGACTGGACCATGATTCTCAGTGGTTTGGCTGTTACATATTGCACCCTCCGCACCACCTCCCATGACATGGTATGATGTAACCAGCTGATCCACCGCACCCACCCCACCCCCCATGACATGGTATGATGTAACTAGCTGATCCACCACACAGTAATCTCTCCACATTCCTGACCCACAAAAGGGGGGTTTCTTTGGGGTGTGACCTTACAAGAAATTAAAGAGAAGTGAGCAGGTAAGGGGGAGACTTACGACTACCAGGAAAGAAAAGCTAGGACTGAACCAACTCCCCAACATACCACCCCCCACCACCACAGAAATGTGAGGGCCAGTCACAAAGTATTACTATAAAAGATAGAAACCTTTATTAAACAAAAATACTAAAATAGGAAGCTACTGTTTCTCAACAATATCCTCCATGTCATCTGCAGACTTCTGAAAGTGTTTTCCTCCCTTTAGCCCTTCCCCCAAAGAAGTCTGAGCTCTTTTATTTCCATCAAAAGGGGGGTTGTGGCAACCTCCAGGGACTCAAATCAAGTGTCTTTTAAAAATTCTTTGAGTTTGGGGAGCAAGAAGAATTCTAAAGGGACAAGATCAGGCTTGTTGAATGGATGGGGTATAAGAATTCCCAATGAAATTCTCATACGAGCCTTTGCTACCCTGGAAGACTAAGCAGATTGTTTCCGTTTTCTTAAAATTTCTTTTATTTTTTAAGTTTTTATTGCGAATTGAGTGAAAGTTTACAGGCAGATCATCTGTTTTACATTGAACAAATCATATACTTTATTTCATTACAATGATTATAATCCCCTCCATGTACCATCAATTAACAGTATTTCTCTCTATTCATTTTAGCTCTTTAAAAAAAAAAACAAAAACACTCAGGCATATTACACATCCAAAGGGTACATTCTGCAAGTCTGCCTCCTGGCCACCAGCACTCAATCCCTCTCCATGGATCTAGAGTCCTCAGCCGCTCCGCCTCTCTAGGTCCCCATCTCTGCCTCCATCTCTGGTGTCGCTGCTTCTCTGGATAAGGTCTAGCATTCCACTTGTGCTCTTCTCCTTTGATGGTCCTAGGGGCCTCTGTTTCTGGATTGTAAGGTTAACTACTCCCCTGTTTTTGTTAAAAAAAAAAAAAAAAAAAAAAAAACCTTTACCTTTACAATTGTGACAGTCGCAAATAGTCGTGATAATAATTACTCATTAGTGAATCACAAGAATCTTATCCCCATCTCTTTTTACCAGACCCATCTAGACAAGATGAAAACTATTCCGTGGGGACTCTATCTCCCCCCTCCCCACACTCTTAAACTAAATTCCCTCTTGAAACCTTATAAGCCAGTCACTTTGTGTCTTTATTGCCCCTCATTTTAGGGTGCCAGTGTCTAAGTTGTCTATCCCTATTTACCTGTATACAGAGGGGATAGCATTGATCCTTGATGTGAAGATTCCTTCCCTCTTTGTTGGTATTTTGAGCTACTACCTCCATGAGTATAGGTCAAGTTCATCAAATTGTAGTAATTTACCCTCGGTTCCTTTACAAAAATAATTGTTTATTTACTTATTTTTTTATCTTTCTCTAGTCAAGTGCTGATTACCAAGCCATCGAGGCTAGGTCAAATGGGTACTGTCTGCAAGTTTGGGTGTTCCTGTGCATCTCCCCTCACTTCATATCAGCTGGATGCTTCACTTTCAGCTCTAGCCCTCTGTGGCTATGTCCTTGTCCATGGGTTCAGGTGTCCCCAGACCTTACCACACTTCAGACAACCAACCCCTCCTCTTCTCTTTCTCATCTCCAGGACAATGGGAGTCTATGGAACATGGTTGAACTCAGCCCATTTCTTCATTGCTGCCTAATTTTCTTAAAACTTCTTAATAAGTCCCCATCATCATCCTGGAGTGGTGTTGTAGAATAATGTACTGGACTGCAAGGTCAGTTTAAACCACAAGGTCAGTGGTTCAAGCCCACCTGCCACTCCTAGGAAACCCTATACAGGGTCGCTATGAGTCAGAACTGACTCTATAGCATTTAACGACAACAACAATCACTCTGTGTCTTTTGACAAAATCTATCAAACTACCCCGTCAGAATCCAATAATACAAAAAAAAAAAAAAAAAAAAAAAAAAAAAAAAAACCCAGTCACCATAAGCTTCTGCCCTGGAAAAGGACGTTGTGTTTGGTAAAGTGGAGGGTCAGAGAAAAAGAAGACAACGCCCAACAAGAGTGACAGCACCCATGGGTTCAGGTGTAGCCAGGGTTGGGAGGCTGGGCTAGGACCGGGCAGTGTTTCACTCTATTGTGCAGAAGGTGGGATGAGTCGGTACCAACTCGATGACACCTAACAACAACAACCGCATAACCTGCTGAACTGACCTCTCTGCCTTGAATTGAACTGGTCCAGCTGATCCACTGGAGCCACCGTTTGGATTGGACCTTTTTTTTTTTTTTAAGGCATTGTAAGGAGACTTGCAGGGTTTCTGAGAAGTGATTGGTGGATTTGAACCATCAACCTTGCAGTTAGCTGTCCAGTGCCACATCAGTGACACACCAGAACTTCTAAGGAGACTATGACAAGTGTATTACTGAGAAAATGTGTCTGTAGCCATTCACTGATGGTAGACATTTGTTTAAACATGATCTGTTTGTAACAAACCGTTGCATGTATCAGCTGAAACCCTATTAGCAAGTTAGCAATACTTTTTGACTTACCCTCATATTATACCAGGAAAAAAAACAACCCTGTTGCCATCAAGTAAGTTCCAACTCATCGTGACTCTGTAGGGTGGAGGAGATGCCCCTTTTGGTTTCCAAGGCTTTAAGTCTTTTCAGAAGCAGATAGCCCCACCTTCCTCCTGATAAGGGATTGGTGGGTTAGCATCTGAGCTCTTAGCCACTGCATCATGCCATCAAACATTAAATGTCATGTTGCTGAACGCCATCGAGTCAATTCCAACTCATACTGACCCTGTGTATGGTTTCCAAGGAGTGGCTGGTGGATTGGAACTGCCATCCTTACAGTTATCATCAGTCCTGTGCTTATCCTACAGTGCTATGTCAAGACTCCAAAAATTAATAGCTACTTCTATTATTTTCTGCTAATGTAATCTATTGAATCTTATTACTAAAATAATTTCACAATTTCATCAAAAGCTGTTAAACAAAGTTCTCACTTTTATGACCTGTTGTTATAATCTTATTATAATGAAGTTAAACTTAATCAATCCTTGCTTGTGAACCAGATGGATCCAATAGAAACCCTTTCCATATTGTAGACAACACACTTTCTAGTGGTAACAGTATCATTTGAAATTACAGAGAAATAAGTGTCTTCCTGTCTTTGGGAGAAAATGATACACTGCTTCTCTCTCTGACTCAAGTATTCAATTACCTTGTTTTCCATGAATGCCAACAAACAGTATTTACGAAGGTTTTAAAACAGGAAAGTATAACTAGGCAATGAAACTGGCCCATAGTTCTTCTGCCCTGGTAATTCACGTTGACATTTTGAAACAAGTGAAAGTAACAATAGAAAATTCAAATAATAATGAAAGGCAAACCACTGGATGTCCACAAACTCCTGCCAGTTCATCCTTCCCTCCCTCAAACCATCAGGCCGGCTTCTCAAGCACCCTTTAGAGAAAGGTATGCATCTAGTCTCAGAGTCCTGGTGTGGCGCTGTAGGAATAGCACTAGACTGGAAGGTCAGTTAAACTGCAAGTTCAGTGGTTCAACATCAACCAGCAGCTCCTTGGAAACCCTACACAGGGTTGCTGAGTGGGAACTGACTCCACAGCAGTTCACAACAAGCCCCCATAGAAATATATAATGTACACATATAGTTTTACTTACTTCATCTTTCTGGGAATTCTTCCAACAGCAACATAGGAAGGCTAGCTGTATTCTCCTTATGATCGGTTCTGCAGCTAATTATATGAACTATCATAGCTTATTTAATAAGTCGAACTCCTGGTGAGGGGCTGTGAATCAGCATTGGACCATGAACCACAAGGTTGGCAGTTCAAACCCACAGCAACTCCCAGGAAACCCTGTACAGGGTCGCTGTAGTTGGAACCAACTCAACGGCACTTAACAACAACAATTTAACTAGTCTGGGAGCATGCAGCGTGTGATCACATTTTTTATCACATTTTTATATACATTTTTATCCACGTGGAGCAAAAATATTTTAATGCACACCATACTTCTGAAGGAAGGACCTTTCACATTTTCCTACAGGCTGTCCCCAAATGATGACAGATTTGAACTTTATGACTGTCTTTATTTGTTTTGTTTCTTGGGCTCATCTTGTGCCTCCGTACGATAACCACTGGATCATGAAGCACGAAGTCTGAGGTTTGAGGCAGCCAGGTACACCACAGGAGAAAGATGAGGCTTTCTGCTCCTGTGAGGATTTAAAGCCTAGGAAACTAGGAGTCCAAAGCAACTCGAAGGCATCTAACAACAACAACAGCAATCATTCGTAATAGGACTCCTTGTGTAGAAAAAGCACTGGACCGCTAACCTCAAGGTTGGTGGTTCAAACCCATCAGCCGCTCCTCAAAAACTCTATACAAGGTTTCTATGAGTCAGGACGGACTAGATAACTCTTAAAAATAATTATACAAAATTTACAATATACAGCTCATAGATTGTTCATGTCACCATTCTCATGCCAACCACCAAAGACAACTAAATATCTGATTTTTAAAATACTGATAATAAAAGGCAGTAAGAATGAAAACCAATGTTCTTTTTTTTTTTAATGTTTAATTGAAAATTATATGATAGTTTACATGGGAAAACTTTAGTTTCACATTCATTCCATCTTATATCATCTCACTGCCATGGTTCCAATCCCCTCCATGCATCATCAACCACCCAAAGGGTATATCCTAGAAACCTGCCCCCTACACTTCCCCCTCCTCCCCCCAGTTTTTGGCCCACAGTCCCTTTCCCTCTCTGGGTCCAAAGTCCCCAGTCGCTTCATCACTCCACGTCAGGCATCTCAGGCATCTCTGTTTCTCTGGGTAGGGTCCCGCTCTCTGCTCTTCTCCATCCCAGAGGCCTCCGCTCCTATCCTGGAGAATTAATCACTCCCTTCCTTGTTAGAAAACTTCCACCTTTGCATTTCCAACCCTCATAATCCGTCCTGATAAGCATTATTCCCTACAGTATCACGAGTTACCCATCTGTATCTCCTTTCATCAGCTCCGCCCAGACAGATTGAATAGTACCTACTGGAGATTCTGCCTTCTGCCATGCTCCCTAACACCAGGTTCCCTCTTGAAAGCTTGTAAGCCAGTCACTTCTTGCCTTTGTAGTCCTCCCCTCCCCCCAATATTCTTTTTAAAGGAGGTATTTGACATTCATCAGAACCAACTTAGTGAGGAATTGGTCAGATCTGACCACTCACATACATATCTTACCTTGTTTGATTTTATTATGTGAACGGGTGTTGTGTATTTTTCAATTATTCAATAATTTTTAAAAACTTATCTTATATACAAATAAAATCATTTGCTATCACCTGAATATTTGTAACATTAATTTGAGGGGGTCCGGCACCTCAACAACTTCAGTGTATAAAGTAGCCTATCTCTATCGTTAATCATAAAGACACTAGAGGACAATGCTTATCCCCCCAAACACACCTGTACTAGTCACCTCAGAGGAACACCCGTATGGCGCTGTAAGATAAGCACTGGACCACAAGGTCGGTTGGAATCGCAAGGTTGGCAGTTCAAACTCACCACCTGGGAAGCCCTATACAGAGTCACTATGAGTAGGCACCAATTCGACAGTGCCTAACAACGTGCACATCAGCCCTAGAAGACCAGAAAGCATGGCTCCATAGCGCCCCCTAGAGTTCCTTTTAAAGAAATCTCTAGAAAAACACAAACTACTGAAAAGGCTCAGTGTCTAAAACCCTACAGCCAGCCTAATACCTGAAACAATTTTATCGCTGTAAAAAACGTTCAGCTCAGTAATCAGGAAAGTAGCTGAAACCATATGAAAATTACATAATTGAGACATGTATTTTGTGGGGGGAAATGTGCTTGTTTGACTTTCATCACTAATGTAACAGAAATTAAACTACAAGCAAGTGTTTCTAACTATCAAGAAATTATATTTGAACGGGCAAGACTGCCAAGAGTGATTTGCTGTAAATTTGTTTTTAATGGCTTCCAAATGCAAATAAAATGAACCATCATTCTTCTAAGAGAAATGTTTTGAGAATGAATAAATAAAAGTAAAAGTTTTACTTTGTGATTTTCTATTATCCTTGGTTTAAAATGTTTGTTTTGGAGACAAAAAAGAAAGACTGCAAATATTAAATAAATATAAACTGGACAGTAATCGATTGTTTTATTAAAAATCCATTGCTGAATATTATAAATTCTTTGAGAATGGTGATCCATCAATGCAAGCTCCCCAGCCATTGAAACGTACTGAGGGAAGTAATCATTTTTCTTCCAGCAAAAAATGATTAGCGCAGTGCCAACTGTTTCTGGAGGGGCCCCTCTCTACTACTGATATTCAGTGACCACCATGGATTGGATTCTTTCCCAAAATATATGTCCCACCAATTGTCTGTCAGTGTGTGGTACCATGGTGGACTATGTGTGGCTATGATGCTGGGAGTAATGCCCCTGGGATTTATAATACCAGAAGTGTCACTTATGGTGGGCAAGTCTCTGTGGAGCTTCTAGACTAAGACAGACTAGGAAGAAGGAGAGGCAGAGTACTTCCGAACGTTTAGCCATTGGAAAGCTCCTAAGTAACAGCAGCAGATGATCAGATCTAGTGCTCAAAGAGGAGGCCCTCAGGTTGGAAGGCACTCTAAAATACAACTGGGGAATTAGTGTTCATCATGACGATGTGAATGGAGTAAAGCGTTGGGGACTTTCATTTACTGATTGGGCACAACTCAAAATGAGGAGAAATAGCTACAAACATCCATTAATAATCAGAACATGGAATGTATGAAGCATGAATCTAGAAAAATTAAAAGTTGGCAAAACCAAAATGGAACACATAAAGATTGATATCCTAGGTATCAGTGACCAGAAATGGTATGGTATGGGCCATTTTGAATATGACAATCAAAAGGTTTACTATGCCAGAAACAGCACATTTAACAGGAATGGGGTTGCATTCATCATCAAAAGGAAGATTTCAAAATCGATCTTGAAATACAACGCTGTCTGTGTTAGGATAATATCCATACACTTACAAGGGAGGCCAGTTAACACCACTGTTATTCAAATGTATGCACCAGACACTAAAGCCAGTGATAATGAAATTGAAGAACTCTACCGAATTCTTCAGTCTGAAATTGGTCAAACATGCAATCAAGATGTACTGATAATTACGGGTAATTGGAATGTAAGGTTGGAAACAAAGGGGAAGAGTCAAGAATTAGAAAACATGGTTGGAGTGATCGAAATGATGGTAGTGATAACACAATAGAGTTTACAAGACCATTGACTCTTAGAAAATACTGTTTGGAAACAAAATAAACGGTGACTATATATACATGGACCTAACCAGATGGAATACACAGAAATCAAATTCACTACATCTATGGGAAGAGACAATAACGTCAGCCAAAATTAGGTCAAGAGGTCAAGGTCGACCGTGGAGCAAGCTATCAACTGTTCAAATGGAGGTTCAGGTTGAAGCTGAAGAAAATTAAAACAAGTCCACAAAACTCAAAATGTGACCAAAACATATCCCACCTGGATTTAGAGATCAAATCTCAAGGACAAATTTGATACATTAGACACTAATGACTCCAGACTACAAGAGCTATGGGACGACACTGGAATAGCATACAGAAAAAAAGTAAAAGACCATTAAGAGACAAGAAAGAAAGGAAAGTTCAAAATGGATGTCAAAAGAGACTCTGAAACTTGCTCTTCAGTATAGAGATGCCAAAGCAAATGGAAGAAATGAGGAAGTAAAAGAGCAGAACAGAAAATATCAAAGGGCAGCTTGAAAAACAAGTCAATTATTATGGTGGGATGTGCAAAGACCTGGAGTTAGAACCTAAAGAGAAGAACATGCTCAGTATTTCTCAGGCTGAAAGAAATGAAGATAAAAATCAAGCCTTAACTTGCATTATTGAAGGATTGTATGGGTAAAATATTTAATGATGCAGAAAGCATTAAAAGAAGGTGGAAGGTATGCAAAACGTCACTACACCAAAAAGAAATGACTGATGTTCAACCATTTCAAGAGGTAAATACATGATCAGGAACCAATAGTATGAAGGAAGACATCTGAATTGCACCTAAGATATTGGCAAAATACAAGGAATTAACGGAATACAAATTGAAATCTTTCAAGAAACTGATGCAACGTTGAGGGCACTCACTTATCTATACTAAGAAATTTGGAAGGTGTTGAGCTGTTACAGAGCAAAGATGTCACTTTGAAGGTGAGCCTGACCCAAGCCATGGTATTATCAATAGCCTCATACGCAACTGCTGTTCGTTGAAGAAAGATGAAGCTTTCTACTCCCGTGAAGATCTACAGCCTCAGAAATCCTATACAGGGTCTTTATGAATCGGAATCAGCTCAATGGCAGAGAGTTTAGATTTTAGTGGGTTCTTTTTTAGTTATTCATGTGCATATGAAAGTCTCATAATGATAAGGAAAACTGTAGAAGAATGAAGCATTTAAATGATGATGTTGATGAAGAATATCGAATATACACCAAGGGCTGCCAGAAGAACAAACAAATCGTTCTGGAAGAAGTATGGCTGCAGTGCTCCTTGGAAGTGACGACGGGGAGACTTTATCTCTCATACTTTGGACAGATTTTCTGGAAGGACCAGACCCTGGAGAAGGACATAATGCCTAGTAAAGTGGGGGGTCAGTGAAAAAAAGGAAGACCCTCCCACCACCACCATGAGGTGAACTGACACCGTGGCAGCAACAATGGGCTCAAACATACCAATTGTGAGTCTGGTGAAGGACTGGGCAGTTTAGGGTCACTATGACTGGATGGTACCTAACAGTAACAGCATGATGTTAAGAGGAAAGATTGGCAGCAGTTGTGGTAATAAGGCAGATGTGTCAATAAGGTCACATCTTAGGACAATCTCTTGCAGAGATCAGAGGGACCTCAGTACCTCCAAGAGAGAAGAAGAGGGTCCCTGGGCTGAGAACCTTTTAGACCCAGGGGAATATTGATCGAAGACACATAGGGGGTCTCCAAGAAATGCCAAACCCCCAGATGTTGAAAGGAGTCAAGGACTTTCCCCCAGAGCCAACCAAGAAAGAAGGCTTCCCCTGGAGCTGGGGCCTCGAACTTGGACTTCTGGGCTCTTAACCTGTGAAAGAATGCATTTCTGTTTATTGAAACCATTGATTTTAATATTTCTGTTGGTGTCTGTTTTGTATTTATGTTATCACAGCAGTAGAGCGAGCTAAGACAATGACCCAATCCTTCTCACTCTGGCTTTTTTTTCCAGAGGATCTCCCTGTGTGGATGGGGGTTATCTTCCTGCCAGCTGATCTAGAACATTCTACCTGCCCATGGTTACAGCATCTTGGTAAGTTTCTTTTCCAATAAATCTAGTGTCCTGTCATCATTGCCACAGGTGTCTCTGTTTTTCAACACCCCAAGTCCCACTTTGTCCCTGAGGCTTTTAATGGTCATCGTGGCCTTCACTGCCTTGGTGGCACTAAAATTAAGCACTCGGCTGCTATCCAAAAGGTCAGTGGTTTTAACCCACTGAATGCTCTTAGGGAGCAAGACCTACCCATCTGCTTCCATAAAGATCCACAGCCTGGGGACCACAATGCCACAGTCCTAATGTGTCTCATAGGGTCACTATGGACCCAAATCAACTGGACACTGCCCTAAAGATGCTGTAGAATGGGACACGTAAGGGAGTCATGAGTCTCCCCAACTTTTGTTGTTTGTTATCAACAAACAACAGACACCACGACCCTGAGAATTCATATCCCCACCTATTTCTGGGAGCCCAAGCCAAGGAGTCCTGGTGTGGCACTGTGGGTTAATGCACCAGACTGCAAAACCATATGAACTGCAAGGTCAGTGGTTCAAGCTCACCAGCTGCTCCTCGGAAACCCTATACAGTGTCGCTATGGGTCGGAACCGACTCGACAGCACTTCACAACAACAACAAATCCAACATCTTCTCCAGCCTCCTGCCACACCTGCCATAGTGGTTTTAACCAGTGAAGCTTCCCCTCCCCAGATCATCAGCCTCCAGGGAGCATGGCTGTCCATCACAACCCATTCCAGGTCCCCAGTCTCCAAACCCCAGACATTATAGAAATTGGCCGGTGTCTAATGCTGGATTCTCTGGAGAAGCATATCCAGTAAAAGCTTTTAAATATATATAGTTGTTGTTGTTGTGAAGTGCCATTGAGTCGGTTTCGACACATAGTGACCCTGTATAGGGTTTTTAAGAAGCAGCTGGTGAGCTTGAACTGCCAACCTTGCAGTTCCAATGGTTTTGCAGTCTGGTGCATTATCCCACAGCGCCACCCCAGGACTCCATATATATAGTTAGGTGCTGTCAATTTGGCTCCAACTCATATGCACAATCAAACCAAGCACTGTCCGGTCCTGCGCCATCCTCACAACTGTTACACGTTAGTGCTTTGTTGCTGCCACTGTGCCAGTCTATCTCATTGGAGATCTTTACCGTCTCCAAGTACTGGTCCCTCCTGATAACATGTCCCATAGGGTAACGATAAGAGACAAAGTCTTGTTATCCTGGCTTCTAAGGAAAGAGGTTCCAACTATACTTCTTCCAACACATATCTGTTTGTTCTTCTGGCAGTTCATGATACTTTCAATATTCTTCTCCAACACCATAAATCAAATGCATCAAATCTTCTACAGTCTTCCTTATTCATGTCCAATTTTCATATGCATATGGCCGTACTGAAAAAGGCATGACTTGAGTCAGGCACACCTTAGTCCTCAAACTGATATCTTTACTCTTGAACATTTTAAAGAGGTTTTGTGTAACAGATTTGCTAATGTAATACATTGTTTGATTTCTTGACTCTTGCTTCCATGAGTGTTGATGGTGGATCCCAGCAAAATGAAATATTTGGCAACTTCAATCTTTTCTTCTTTTATCATAATGTTATTTATGGGTCCAGGTGTGAGGATTTTTGTTTTCTTTACATTGAGATGCAATCCATACTGAAGGGGCTGTGACCTTTGATCCTTACTAGTAAATATTTTAAGTCCTCTTTGCTTTCAGCAAACAAGGTTGTATCATCTGTATATCGCAGGTTGTTCATGAGTCTTCTTCCAGTCCTGATGCCATGCTCTTCTTCATGTAATACAGCTTCTCAGATTATTTGTTCTACATACATATTGAATAAGTATGGTGAAAGAATGTAGCCCTGGCGCACACATTTCCTGATTTTAAATCTTTCAGTATCTCAGTATCTCCTTGTTCTGTTCAAACAGCTGCTTCTTGGTCTATGTACACGC
>NW_006408801.1:2752515-2762552 GCF_000296735.1 Chrysochloris asiatica | reverse complement strand
TGTGGGTCAAACTGACCTTGTGGTCCAGTGCTTTCTATTTCATCACCTCTAGCATTAGTGGGTGGTGCGTACATTTGAATAATAGTGGTATTAGTTGGTCTTTCCTGTAGGCATTTGAATATTGTCCTATCACAGACAGAACTGTACTTCAGTATAGATCTTGAAATATTCTTTTTGACAGTGAATATGATGTCATTCCTCTTCAACTTGTCATTCCAAGAATAGTAAGTCATATGAATGTTAGAGTAAAACGGGCCAGCACCAGTCAATTTCAGCTCACTCGTGGTTAGGGTATCTGTCTTTATATGTTCCATTTCATTTTTGACAACTTCCAATGTTCCTAGAGTCCTACTTCATACATTCCATGTTCTGATAGTTAATGGAGGTTTGCGTTTGCTTCTTCTTATTTTGAGTTGTTCATCATCAAATGAAGGTCCCCAAATCTGCTCCAAAGCAGCTCTTTCCCAGTCAGATTTTGAGTGCCTTCCAACTTGAGGGGCTCCTGTTCCAGCATTATATTGACAATGTTCTGGTGCTATTGATAATGGTTTTCTCTTCTGACACTATATCCGACAATGTTCAGTGCTAGTCATAACGTTTTCAGTGACTAGCCATTCAAAAGTAGTCTGTCTCTCCTTCTTCCTAGTCTGTCTTTGTCTGGAAGCTCCACTGAAAGCTGTCCACCATGAGTGACCCTGCTGGTATCTAAAATATTGGTGGCATAGCTTCCCACATCACAGCAACACTCAAACCACCACAGTGTGACAAACTGACAGAGAAGTGGTGGATGGCAGATGAATGGGCACATTCCAAGTTCATGGGTCAGATGTCAGGCTGGATGTTTTTCCTCACTCATGTAGCTACCAGAGCTGATGAACCCAAGGCCAGCATGTCAGGGGGAAGGCTTCTAGCTGGAGAGGGGAATGAATCCAAGGTCGGCAGGTAAGACGGCAGGTGATAAGGCAGGCTGATGGCTGAAATCCAAAGAACCAGAGGTCAGATGATGAAGAAGATGCAGACCCAGAGAAAAGCAAGCAAGCTTCTTTCTGAGTTTCCAATATACAAGAAGCATGTCACTATGCCCAGAAAACTGCCTTTCAGTTAATTAGCTGCTCATAGCTGATCTCATCATTGAAGTGATTGTATTCTATTAGATCTCATCACAGAGGATTACTACATCTGAACTGCCAAAACCACTGAGAACCCAGTCCAGCCAAGTTGACACACTACCCTAACTGCTGCACCTGGGACTCTGGCAAGCCTTGTGAGCTGGTCACACCCAGACCTGCTCAACCAGGCACTTCAGGTGGGGCCCCAGTCAGGGACTTCACAAGTCCTCCAGCATTTCCAGGGAGTCTCTAGGTGGTGCAGATAGTTAAGCTGGAGAGATTGGTGGTTCAAACCCACCCAGAAAGGTCAAGCAATTTCTTCTAAAAGGTCACAGCCTGGAAAGTCTTTACTCTGCAGCTGGGGTGCCTTGTTCAGGTTTTATTTTCCAGATGAATCCAGAGAACTACCTCACCTATCCAGGAAAAGCCTCACCTTTCACACCCATTACCAGCAGTCTGAGGAGCCCTGATGGTACAATGGCTTAAGTGCTGGCAGTTTGAACCCACTGGGCGCCCTGTGGAAGAAAGAATCAGCAGTCTGCTTCTGGAAAGACGACAGCCTTGGAAACCCTTTAGGGCCACTCTTATCTGTCCTATAGGGTGACTATGAATCGGAACGGCCTCCACAGAAGGGGGTTTCTTAGTGGGTATCTGTATTCTCCAAGCAAGCAGCTAATACCTTCCCACACCAAGGAAACCAACACCTGGATTTTGTCCTTTGAGGGATGTGGTTTTAATACCCTAGACCTCATGCCTACACATGCCCTGGGCTCCTATTGATACAGGTCAGTGAGGTCCTTCTTGGATGAATGATCACCTCTCCTGGATTGGGATTCTCACATCTCCATCAAGATCACATGGTATGTCTGCAGGAGACATACTGTGGGAGGCCGATTATGATACTCAGAACAAGTTTGTGGGGAGCTTAAACCCAGGTTTGGTTCTTAGAAAGCTTTTATACAGGGTAATCAATTCCATGAGATATTCAGAGATGGCTGTCTCTAAGGACAAGCACAGCTTGAATGAACCTCCTCAAACTCCAATGGGCCCCATGGATCTGAATGGCATCCCTCATCAAGACCATGAGACCTCTTGTCCCTCCCAGTGGAAACAGTGCGGGTAGACATCTTTCCCGGACCCGTTCTATGGAATGCATGCAGGAGGCAACAGTGGCCTGGTCTCAGCTTGTCCAGGGCAGTGTGGGGCATATCTGAGCGCCAAGGGCTCTACAGACCCTTCCAGGATAGGGCGGCATGCATGCCAGCATCGGGTACAGAGCTCAGCCCCAGGAATCCAGGCTGGGAGTGTCTCCAGGATCTGTGTGGGCACATGGAGCATCGAGAGGAAGCGCACAGCAGCATCAGGGCAGTGCACAGTCACTAGGCCCACAGGAAGCTGGATGGTCCAGGCAGGGCCTCCCCAGGCAGGTGGCCTCTGCAGGTCACTCTCTGCCTTTGGACATGGAAGTTCTTAGGACTCAAACTTTCTGAGAAGAAAATATTTTAATTCTTAATAAACTGAGTTAATAGTGCGCAAGGAAAAAAATATTAAATATGACTCTGGTAGCATAGTGGTTACGAATCGGGCTGCGAACCTTAAGGTCAGCGGTTTGAAACTACCAGCTGCTCCACGGGAGAAAGATGAGGCTTTCTACTCCCATAAAGATTTACACCCTCGGAAACCCTATACAGGGTCGCTATGGGTCGGAACTGACTCGATGGCACTTAACAACAACAACAACTATGTGTTGTTACCGTTGTGTTTAATTGAGTCAGTTCTGACTCAGAGACTTTGTATAGATTTCCAATGAGCAGCTGGTGGGTTTGCACTGCTGACTTTGGGGTTAGCAACCCAGTGCATATCCTTCAATGCCATATCATAATTCCAGAATTTAATTATTAGATCAAGTCATATAAAACTGTAACTATTTTTAAGACAAATTAGTGGATTTATTAAAATAATGATAATTTTAAAAAGGCAATGATAATGAAAAGTTAAAGAGAGAGAGAGATCCAAAGTAAGTCAGAACAAACTTACAATGGGATCACCAGGAGACACAAACTACCAATATCTCCTACCAGATCTTTTTCTTGTGCATTCTGTAATTTTCTCAAATGTACATACAACTCTTACTGTGTCAGATACTGTTAAAACTGTAACTTTTTCCAGTTCAAAATGGTTGCATATTGGCAATTCTATATGTCTTTAATGAATAGGCCATAGGCCCTGTATTATAACAGTTTTAGATTCGAGAGTGTTACAGCAGCTCTGGATTCGGGAGTGATGCAGCAGCCCTGGGCCCAAGGGTGTCGCAGCAGCTCTTGATCTGTTGTCGAAGAAACCGAGGCCACTAGGAGAGGTGAAGTAGAGTTTCAGAGTTTATTAAGCCGGCTGGCTCAGAGGAACTAGCTTTTCCAGATTCTAAGCCCTGAATACAGGGCAGTGCAGACTTATATGGGATCAGAATCAGGGAGGAGTAGGTGGTGGACCTGTTTGAAGACAGGAGGGAAACCAGAGGACTGGATTAACAATCTAGTTTGACTCCTGGGAGGAGAGGATTGGTCCCACTCAGTAACCTGATTAACATTCTAGTTTGACTCCTGGGTGGAGAGAATTGGTCCCACTCAGTAACCTGATTAACATTCTAGTTTGACTCCTGGGCGGAGAGAATTGGTCCCACTCAGTAACCTGATTAACATTCTAGCTTGTCTCCTGGGCAGAAAGGGCAGTGAATATTTTTACCTTTTCCTGTTCATTGTATTAGTTTTCTAAGATAAAATCCTGCATAGCATCCTATAGTTTCATCGATGCACTTTGAGACGATCTGTTTTGCTGTAAACCCACAACACCATATCCTTCATGATGCCTGTCTTGGGAGATCTCTTTCCTTCTTTTCTTTTTCTTTCCCACCTAATTCTTCAGTCTGCTTTCATCCAATCTTTCCAGAGGTCTACCTTCAGAGACTTTGCACGTTCGCTGTGGAGACCAAGCCTTACCTAGAACACTTTGTGAAGGAACCTTTTCACCTTCTCATCAGATTTGCACCTGTGTCTTGTGTTGACTGTTATCTTCCCTGTAGAGTCTTGAACCAGATTGCTACATTTGATGGAGAGGGTGTTGAAAGCACCACACCAGGCTCACTAAGAAGGTAACCCCCTCTGTAACCCTCACAAACTGTGCAACACTCAACCATGGATTAAGAAGACATTCAGATTCTTTAGCAGTTGAACTGCTCACCTTTTCCACAACAAACTTCTAGAGTAGACTCTATGGGAATGATTGAAAATATCACAGGGACAGGAAGGAAAGATGGACCATGGTAAGCTAAGTCATCAACCGCAGAGAATTGACTGAACCTAAAAAAGAAAATGTAAAAAAATTATTAAAATTATCTTGCAAATATCCTTGAGATTACTCACTTCCTGGTATCAAAAGTTACTAAAAACTACAGTAACTGAGACAATTTGGTACTAGTGTAAGGACTGATACATCAATGGAATAGAATTGAGAGTTCTGAAATAAAACCCTCACACTCCAAGTCAACTGATTTCCAACAAGGATGTTGTTTTAGTCCTCCAGGGCTGTTGTAACAGAAATACCACAAGTGGGTGGCTATAGCCAACAGAAATTCTTTCTCTCACAGTGTAAGAGTCTAGAAGTCTCAATACAGAGTGACGGTTCTGAAGAAAGGTCCTTAGTCTCCATTAGCATTGTGAGGACCAGCATTCCTTGGAGACCTCCATGTGTCTTGGCATCCATCTTTCCCTGGATCCAGGGATGCCAGGTCCAAAGGACACACTCCACTTCCAGCTCTTCTTTCTTAGTGGTAGTGGGTCTCATTAAGCTCTGCTGCTTATTTGTTTATATCTCAGAACAGATTATCTTAACACACAAGCTACCTTGTACATTGCAGTCAGCTTCATGAGCATCATGTAAGTGAGGACCTGCAGCACTTAAGGTAATTACATCATACAGGGCTAATCCCATCAGACCGCATCACAGGGATGATTACACAACTGCTACATTGCATCATGACAAAACTGTCAAGCCACTAAGAATTAAGACCCTGCCAATTTGAAACATTTGGGGGAATTCAATCCATGACATGTGTTAAGATAAAGAAAAGGGTATGAAGGAGGCATTTTTGAAAAGTCATTTAGAAAAATAATGCTGAGACAACTGAATAAATGTGAAAGAATGATGCTGAACCCCTACCCCACACCATATAGAAATACTAACTTAAAACAATAAATCAAGTCCTAAGTGTAGGACCTAAAACTATACAACTTTTAGAAGAAACCATGGGGTAAACCTTTGTGACCTTTGATTAAGCTAAGGTCTTTTTAGCTGGAACACATAAATCACAAACAAATCAAAGAAAAAGTTGATCAAAAACCCCATTAAAATGAAAAACACCAGTACCAAAATGGAGCCGTGGTAGTGTGGTGGATTACAAGCTGGGCTGCTTACCATAAAATCAGCAGTTCAAATCTACCAGTCACTCCATGGGATAAAGATTAGGCTTTCTGCTCCCATAAAAATGCACAGCCTTGGGAACCCTATACAGGGTCACTATGATTCAGAACCAGCACACACCCACCAGCACCACCAGTATTTCAAAGGAAACCATCAAGAAAGTTAAAAAAATACCAAAAAATAGATGGAGAGGGGGAGTGACTAAAGACTCTAGATTCATGGAAAGAGAGGGACTGAGAGCTGGCGGCCAGGAGGCAGGCTTGCAGAATGTGCCTTTTGGTGGTGTGGATTGTTATACATGCCTGAGTGTTTTTTAAAAAAAAAAAAGCTAAAAAAATAGAAGGGGAGAAAATATTTGTAAGTTTTATATCTGATATAGGCCTTATGCTCAGGATATATAAATAACTCATTATAATAACTAAATAAAGGAGCTCTGGTAGCATAGTGGTTACGAATCGGGCTGCTAATCTCATGGTCAGCAGTTCAAAACTATCAGCTGTTCCACAGGAGAAAGATGACGTTTCTGCTCCTGTAAATATTTACAGCCTGGGAAACCTTGTACAGGTTTCTGTGAGTCAGAACCGACTCCACGACACATAACAACAACAACAACAATAACTAAATAATACAATGATAATCACTTAGAAATTGGACAAATGGTCTGAAGAGGCATTTCTCCGAAGAAGATATCCACATACTCAGTAAGCACATGAAATGACACTCATTTTCATCAAACCCACACTGAGACAGGTGTTTCTTCACCCCCATCAAGAGGGTGTGATCAAAAAGACAGCCAAAAGCAAGTGTTGGTGAGGATGCCGAGAAATCGGAAGCTGGTTGTTGTTGTTGTAAAATGCCATCAAATCGGTTCTGACTGACAGCAACTGTGTACTGGGTTGCCAAGAAGCAGCGGGTGGGTTTGATCCACCAACCTAGTGGTCAGCAGTCCAGTGCTTATCCCACAGCGCCACACCAGGACTACTACATTACTGGAGGGAAACGGTACAGCCACTTTGGGAAACTGTTTTCCAACTTCCCAAATGGTTTTGGCAGTTACGTCTTTACTTGAAAATTAAACACAGAAGTATCATACAACCTAATAATCTACTCCTCAGTATATAAACAAAAGAAATGAAAACATAAGTCTATACAAAAACCTGTACTCGAATGCCCGTAGCAGCATATTTTATAACCTAATGCTGGAAATAACCCACAGACGAATGGATAAACAAAGTGTGGTCTAGCCCTACAACAAAAATATGACTTGGCTATAAAAAATAAAGTTCTAATATACGCTATGATGCTTTAAAATTAAAATATGCAATGGAATTTCACTATGATGCTTTAAAATTAAAATACCCTTTCAAGTGTTTTAAAACGTAGTCTAATTTCTCATTTGCTGATAACACTAATCTTCAAATTAAATTGAAAGGTAAATGTGAAAATAATTTCAAGACATTGAATCTTTGAAGGTAAATGATATGTCAGGAGAGAAGGAAAATCAAAGTGATTGTTCCTTTAAGAAGATGGGGTGGTGGGGACAGAACAGCCTCCTTGTCTTTTAGGTAAACCAAATTTGAGGCCTGGGCCCCTCTCCTTCTGCTACTCCACCCCCCAGATAAGAACCAAGAACTTGAAGAAAGCAAACTCTGATGTCCAGGAACAGATCCTTCACGGAGGGCAAAATCCTTAGACAAAGAATGAATGAGCTGAAGACCAACCAAGACAGTCTGCCATGCAGGAAAATATGGTACCCACGGGAACCAACCCTCCCAAAAGAACAGGAGAGCCGAGAAAAACCACTTACTAGAAAAAAGGAGACTTTTTTCTTCTTCCTTCATTTTTCGTGTGAAAGATATGATAGAGCTTATTTTTTGTAATCAGCAGATAAATTCCTTTCCGATGGAGATGGTCTCAGAAGGTGAGATGAAAAGACCCCAGTATGAAGAGAAGTTTCCATTTATCCAGCTACAGTAATTGGATTTTTATTCACAAACAGAGAATCATGAAGGAATGCACTTAAATTAAGTTAAAAAAATATCTCTGAAATGTGATTTGAAAATTAGCTTGTAATACACAGTTATCTCCTGGCCTGATGCTAAGTCGATTTGGGAGGAGAGACTCCAAAGCAGGTTCCATGGAAGCTTTGAACCCTTCTGCCCCCCTAGACACTCCACAGGGTCTGGTCTCCAGGACCTTGATCTGTTTGGTGTGGAGGTGGCGGCATCAGCCAAGACCAGATCCAAGAAGGTCCAAGTGGGTCAAAGCACGCAGGAAGACCAGGGGGCCCCTGTGACAAGGAGCATTTGATTCCAAGGACAAACATATATGTTTTTTAATATTTAGCATTTCTTGCTTTGTGACACAAAGTCCAAGTCAGGAAAATGTGCATCATTGTCCCAAATTACCCAAATAAATACCTTTGTGTATCATTTTAAAGACTGAAATGGAAGAATTTCATAAATGTGATTATTAAACAATCATTGCAGTAACCCACACAACATTCTGTGCAGTAACTTCCAATTAATGCCACTGGCAGGGACAGCTGAGTAGGAACACCAAGCTCTGAAAATTTTTAAGTGTTCTTTTGTTCTAATGTCAGTAAGCACAGAGCCAGGTGTGCTCTGTGACAGGTTGACAGGCTTGAGAGTTACAAAAATTGAAGTCAATATTGAGCTAGCTCTGAAATGAAGTTGTTGTTGTTAGGTGCTATTGAGTCAGTTTTGACTCATAGCGACCCTATTCACAACAGAATGAAACACTGCCCAGTCCTGGGCCAACCTTTCGATTGTTAAGTTTGAGCCCATTACTGCAGCCACTGTGTCAATCCATCTCTCTAGAGGTCTTGCTCTTACGTTTTTTGTTTTATTTTTGCTTGCCTCAACTTTACCAAGCATGATGCCTTTCTCCAGGAACTAGGGAAATGAAGACTCTCTGCAGTGAAAAAAACGACAACAACAACAAAACTCACTTAGGTTGAATTGGAGTCTGGTACTATGCTATAGGATAAGCACTGGACCGAAAGGTCAGTTTGAATCACAAGGTTGGTAGTTCAAATCCACTAGCCACTCCTCAGAAACCCTGTGTAGGGTCATCATGAGTTGGAACTGGCTGGATGGCACTTAATAATAACAACTGAACAATAACAGCTGTTGAGTTGCCTCCAACTCACAGTGACCTATAGGACAGAGTAGAACTGCTACATAGGGTCTCCAGAATTAGAGCAGAAAACTTCATATTCCTCCTGGGGAGTGGCTGATGGGTTTGAACCATCAACCTTGTGGTTAACAGAACAATGTTTAACCCATTGTGCCACCAGGGCTCTGAAGACTCCAAAGTGAATCGAAAAAAACACATTCCATCGTTCCTTTAGTGAGGGTGACTACTTACAACTTCAGCTCCTGGGGCAAAGGCATCCTTTCTCCTCAGCAATTGTTGCTGACAGAGAGCATTCTGGAGACAAAGACACAAGACACCAAATGACAGTCATCTTTTCTGCTCTGACATCACTCTTCCCAAGTCCCCTTCTTACAACCAGATGGCAGAGCACAACCACCAGACACAGGAAGACTCAGAGATGGAAAGTAGAGGCAGGCTGTCCGGGTCCTGGGACTGCATGGAGGACCTGGGATAAAGTCCCCAAGGTCACGTTTCCTTGCAGTCTTTCAGGCATCTATCTCAGAGACCTAGGAAGCAACCAGCCCACAACTACCAACAGACAGATAAAAACAGCTCCAAGAAGGTCAATTTCCCAGTCAAAGGACTAGGTGAAAAGTGGCTACTCACAGAAGGCAGAGACAGTTGATGGAACAGAACAGGGGATACTGTGTGGCTAAACCAGGAAAGGTGTGGGTGTGGGTCAGGGGTGTATCCTTTCACCATACGTATTCAGTCTACATGCTGAGCAAATAATCCAAGAAGTTGCTCAGACGAGATGAAGAAGAACATGGCATTAGGATTAGAGGAAGGCTCATTAACTATCTGCAATATCCAGATGACACAATCTTGCTTGCTGAAAGTGAAGAGCACTTGAAGCCCTTACAGATGAAGATCAAAGACTAAGTCTTTAAAATGAATTACACCTCAGCATAAAGAAAGCAAAAAGCTTCATAACTGGACTGAAAAGCAACATCATGATAAATGGAGAGAATATTGAAGTTGTGAAAGATCTAAGTTTACTTGGATCCAAATCAATGTCCATGGGAGCAGTGGTCAGGAGATCAAACAATGTGCACTGGGCTGATCTGCTGCAAAGGACCTCTTCAAAGTATTCAAAATCAAAGAAGTGACTCTGAGAACTACGGTGCACCTAACCTAAGTCTGGGTATATCTTACACCTCATATGCATGTGAGAACTGGACAATGAATAAGGAGGGCTGACAATGAATGGATGTCTTTGAGTTTGGTGCTGGTGAAGAACATTGACTTTGACATAGACTGCCGGGAGGGTGA
>NW_006408801.1:2739891-2751077 GCF_000296735.1 Chrysochloris asiatica | reverse complement strand
TGGCAACAATTGTGAGGTTGGCCCAAGACTGGGCAGTGTTTCGTTCTGTTGTGCATAGGGTCATTATGAGTCGGTACTGACTCGATGGCATCAAACAACAACCATACCAGAAAAGACCTAAGGAGTCCACCCTCACAGTTTCATCAGTGCTAAAGGGTAGCTGATGATCTGTCCCTCCATATGGGTACAGAGAGGAAGCCAGGAGCGCATGAATGAGGCTTAGTGAAATGTGATCTTTCCTCACCACCGGGCGGAAGCAGACCAGGCCCAGATCCTCCACCCTGGCAGTGTCAAAGAGGGTGAGCAGCGGACTGAGCCTCCATCTCCAAATCAGAACCAGTGAGAGATGAAGCCAGTCACCAATCCCTTTGCCCTGCAGTTAGCAGTTCAGTCTTAGTTCAGGACTCCTTACATAGACATACACAACTGCATATAAACATACATCAATTTCCTAAGGTTTATACCCTCAATATTTATATATTATAAAACTATGAGAAATGTATGCATAACTATATGGGCATCAGTTTCCTGATTTTTATACAACCCCCCCCCCCCGTCCTGGTATGGCACTCTATGAAAAGCACTGGACTGCTTATTGCAAAGTCAGTGGTTCAAACCCACGAGCCACTCCTCAGAAACCCTATGCAGGGTCATTATGAGTCAGAACCAACACAACAGCAGCAATAAATGTTATATATTATAAAACTGTGAGGAATGTATACACTACTAAATACACTCTGGTAGCGTAGTGGTTACGAATAGGGCTGCGAACCTTAAGGTCAGCGGTTTGAAACTACCAGCTGCTCTGCGGGAGAAAGATGAGGCTTTCTACTCCAGTAAAGATTTACACCCTCGGAAACCCTGTACAGGGTCGCTATGGGTCGGAACCGACTCGACGGCACTTAACAACAACAACAACAACTAAATACACAACAATTTACTGGTTTTGTATCCCCAACAGTTATATATTACATTTAAAAATCTATTTTAAAAAATGTGAGAAATGCATACACATCTATATATATACACTAATTTCCTGATTTTTATACCCAAATGAAGTCCTGGGGTGGGGGGCTCTGTGGGTTAATGCACTGGACTGCAAAGTTGGTTTGAACCATAAGGTTGGTGGTTCAAGTTCACCAGCTGCTCCTTGGAAGCCCTATACTAGGGTCGCTATGGGTCGGAACCTACTCAATGGCACTTAACAATAACATATCCTAGAGTTAAATATTAGAAAACTGGACAAGATGAGGTTCAGGTCTTCAAACCACACATTTGTATTATTTTTCAGCAGTACAAAGAAGAGAACACATCAAGAATCTTGGCCACCTGACCATGAATGGCCAGCTGAGTTACTAAGAGTTGAAATGAAGCAGTGAGATGGAATACCCACCTTCCCTTTCAATGTGAGGCAAGTCAGGAATTAATGAGTAGATGATAGATAAAACCATCTGGTTAAGATTCATTCACTAAGAAAACACCAGACTTAATTAACAGACATGTCATACAAGTCCGTGTGTGACCCGATGCTCCCTTCAGTATCTGCTATTCCAGCTCCTACTGTAGGGCTTGGCTGCCCATGGGGTGATGGGCCAAGGCCGGGCATGTCTGGGAATCTGTGGGTGAGAGTTAAGGCCATGGATCAAGTTGGCTAGGCCACAATGCTCAGAGGTGTAGCAGATAGTATGAAATCATCTTCCGTTTTGTGATATGATGTGAGCAGCCAATCAACCGAAAGGCAAGTTTCCTTGGGAATTGGCCTGCATCCAATATTTGGATATTCTGGCAAAGCTAACTCACTCTTACTCCTACATCCAACTCATCATCCTCTAGTCTTTGATTCTTGGGGTGTGAGCCAACAGCTTGCCACTCAACCTGGAGATTAGGGGTTCAGCAGCCACTGAGTCAGCCGGCCTGACTCATGGCCTCTGGATTTGGAGCTTGTCAGCCTCTATAACTGAATGAACCATTTCCTGAAAATAAAGCTCTCCACCTGCTGATGCAGTGGGTTAAGCACAAGGCTGCTAACCACAGTAGTTCAAATCCACCCGCCACTCCATGGGAGAAAGATGAGGCTGTCGGCTCCCATAAAGATTTACAGTCTCAGTAACCATTTGGGCAGTTCTACTGTGTCCAATAGGGTCAGTAGAAGTAGGACTCAGTAGTTGTTTTTAGTGCCGTCAAGTCGTTTCTGACTCACAGCGACCCTGCACAGGATATCCGAGGAGCGATTGGTGGGTCTGAACCACTGACATTGTGGCTCAAACGGACTTTGCAGTCCAGCACATTATCCCGCAGTGCCATGCCAGGACTCCAGACTCAGCAGTAGTGGGTTTTCACTTGTAGATACACCTCATGGGTTTGCTAAGCCGCTAGGACCCTGGGCTCCTGGACAGTAAGGGGTTTTACTCTATTATTCTGATAAGACCCTGATAGTGGACCACATTATCCGTAACTGGAGTCAGACACCCAGCCAGAGATTGGGGGACACAAGTCATGTTTGCTCAGACAAGCTGACTCCTGCGTTCCCCATCTAATGGTGCACACCCGTCCCTCCTGACGTTCTTGTAGGTGGTGATGCCCTTCCCTCTACTCCGACACCACTCTACACCACCATTCTCGGTCACCTGGCAACAGGGCCAGCCCCCTAACTTGGATCCTCAAGCTACTCTGTTTTCTTCTCACTGACTCTCCATAAGGCAGACAGATTTGTCAGGAGGAGTGGCCCTAGTGATACCACCTGGAGGACATGGAGCCCTCTGGGCAGTGAGGGTCCCAGGTCCAGAGAACAAGGGCAGGACTTTGCATAATGACTCCTCTGAGGGCAGCCCACTCTTCAGGAACATATGTGGATGACCCAGAGACTGTACCACTTACAGGGGCCATGACAGGCCACGGTCAGCCACTGGATGGGAATGGGACAATTCCCCTCCACCCAGAGTGTTTCTGGGGTGTGGGGTATGCCCCCATGGAGCAGGATCTCAGAAGTCTGCCTCCAGTGTTTTCTGTTTAACATAGTTAACTTGTTTAACATTTTCCCAAATTCCTAAAGCTGAAACTGCTCTGTTAGGAAACTGTTTATACTTTTTTAAAAAAGGCATACTTTTGGAAACTGAGGCAGAAGCAAAGATCCCTGGGTCATGCAAGAAGTGTGTTTGAAGCTGATCTAAAGGCTGGAGAAGTTCTCTGGTAACGATTGGTGTTGTGCGCTGCCGAGTGCAATCTGACTCTCCTACTCCATGTGCCCAGAGGACTTTCCAGGACGTCATCTCTATGGGAGAAGATCACTAGGTCCTTTCTCCCATAAAACTTCTGGTGGGTTTGAACCATCAACTTTACCATTAGCAGCAAAGGGTTTAATCATTGGACCACTAGCATTCCTTCTCAGTAAAGATGACAGTCAAGTGCCTGAGGGGATGATCGGCTCTGTATGACATGTGGTTGCCATGAGCTGGAACCAACTGGATGATATTGGGCTTGGCTCAGATTTGGGTGTTGAAGTGATCTAGGTTCAGCAAGATGGAGGAAATTGGTTCAGAGGAATTCCTCAGCACAGAAAAAGGACTTGTTGAAAGTGTAATTGTTTCCTGCCTCCTGATTTATTGCTGGACATCAAAGCAGGATGAGAGAAACAGAGGCAAATGCACCCCAAGAATTGCTGAGAGCATCTGAAGATGACCTTCTCCCTGCATCCCGGTGGTCTCAGTGCCCCAAGGTGGTCCTTCTGGATGAACCGACCAACTAGGATGTCTGCTTTGTGTATATGAGAGGCAGGCGCTCAGCTGAAGACATCTGTAAACCTCCTCACCGACACCTGAGGAACAATGAGCAGGAAACGGTTGAGAGCTACGTGCCAGTGCTGCCTTTAAGGGTGCTTGGGAACTTCTCTCACCGATGAAGGGCTTCTATCTCCTCCATGCCGCCCAGCACCCGGGGACGTGACCCCCACACCTTCCTGAGAGGACATGAAACTAATGTTCTCTGTCAATGGTAAGTGAAGGCCTGTACCCATCAGCCATGGACTGAATGTTGTCCCCAAAATACATGTCAATCATGATTCTCGGGGGTTGGCCATTGGTCATGTGACGATGTGGTAGTTACGTGATGGTCCCCAGGAGATGATCTGATAGAAGTAGTAAGGGAAATAGGGGAGTACTGATGCAGCACCATAGAACAAGCACTGTACTACTAACCACAGGTTGGTGGTTCAAACCCACCAGACACTCCTTGGACATGCTATCCAGGGTCGCTGTGAGTCAGAACTGACTCCACAACACTTAACAACAAGGACACCTTTAGTCAGATCACAGCCCTGACCTGATGTAAGGAACGTTTCCCGGGTGTGACCTGCATCGCCTTTTATCTTACAAGAGACGAAAGGAGAGAGAAGCAAGCAGAGAGGAGAACCTCCTACCACCAAAAAGGAGGTGCAGGGGGTGGTGTGGATCCTTTGGACCTGGGGAGCCTGCCCTGTGAAGCTCTTAGATTCAGAGGAAGATCAACACCAGGATGCATGGAGAATGCCAAGGAGGGTTGGGTCTACAGACGCTGAAAGGACACAAAGACCTTTCCCCAGAACCAACACAGAGAGAAAACGTTCTCCTAGAACTCACACCCTTAGTTCACTGTAGGATCAGCAATGGATGCTAGCTCCATGGTCAATGGTTCAAACCCACCAGCCACTCCTCGGAAACCCTACACAGAGTCACTATAAGTCAGAAACCACTCAACATCACTTAACAACAACAGCAGCCTCCCAAACTGAGAAAACGTATGCTTGTTAAAGCCATCCGCTTGTGATAGTTCTGGTACACAACAGTAGAGAAGTAAGACACCATTCCAAATGTGATGTCTGCAGTGGTCCCAGGGACAGCCCAGCGGGAAAGCACCATTCCTTCCAAGCCTCACCGAAAGTGGAGACACGGCAGTGTGTGTAAAGGGTCTTTGGCAGTCTTTTCTATTCAACTGAATGAGCAGAAACGGCAACTATCTGCCCCAGTGTCTCTCCAAGGTCTTTAAAGAATACTAACATTAATCAGTCAGGTAACGCTCTTGCTATTGGACTTTTCCAATGCCCCAGCAAAGCTTGCTTCCTAAGATCGCAGGGGGATAAAGGCAGAGTTGAGAATTAACAGGGGAAGAACCAGAAGAAAAGGGGGAGCAGACTAGCCCCCATCGTTTCTATACAGCATGTGTTGAATGGAAAAGGAAAGAAGAGAGAAAGGAAAGTACACCATTCAGGATCAAAGTCTTAAATTATGTTGTTAAGAATTCTGCCTGAGATGATTCAACAATAATTTACTGAACCCAGTGCTACTTAGTTGGTTCTGACTCACAGTAACCACACAGGAAGAGGAGGACTGCGCCAGAGGGGTCTGAGACTGTCAGTCCTTGCACAAGCAGACAGCTTCATCTTTCTTCCACAAAGCAGGAGGGTTTTGAACTGCTGAGCTTGTGGTTAGCAACCCAAAGTGCCTGGTACTGTTGTACATACTGGGGGCTCAAGGAGACACCAGACAAGAAAAGTGTCTTCTCCTACAGAGTGCTGGAGAAAGAAAAGAAGAGGGAGGGGGTAGAAACTGCCACGGCCTTGGGATTGTGCAGACAACGAACACACTGGGGTACTAACCAAAAGGTTGGAGGTTCAAGTCCACCCAGAGGCACATCAGAGAAAGGTGCGATGATCTCCTTCCAAGAAATCCATTGTTGGAAACCCTATGTAGCTCTGTTCTTCTCTCATACAGACGGGTGCGGTCCCCAGGAGTTGCAGTGGACTTGATGGCAACTGGCTTCATCTTTAGGTCCCGTGGAATTAGTTCCCAGTCACGACGGAATGAAACACTGCCCAGTCTGCTATGGAGTTAGTTCCCAGTCACGACGGAATGAAACACTGCCCAGTCTGCTATGGAGTTAGTTCCCAGTCACGACGGAATGGAACACTGCCCAGTCTGCTATGGAGTTAGTTCCCAGTTTGCTATGATCCTCACCATTTGCTCATTGCCACTGCTACTGTGCCAATCCATCTCGTTGGGCATCTTCCTCTTTTTTTACCAAGCATGATGTCCTTCTCCAGGGACTGGCCCTCCTGATAACATGGTTAAGCTCTAGATAATGGTTTTCAGTTGCTGACTTACCCCTTCATCCCCACTGTTCCTTCTAAAGCTTGGTTTTGTCTGTTTTCCTTGAATGTTGGGCTCCTTTTCAGAGACAGGACAACCTAAACTTCTAAGAGGTTCTCACTTCTTCCAACTCTCATCATCATTCCCCAAAATATATTAATAAATAATATTAAAAATAATAATAATAATAAATATATTATTAACCAAAAAGAGATGGAGACAACGAGCCAGGATTTCATCCTCCCAGTGTGCTGCCATCAAAAGGTGCTCAAGTGGGATTTTCTTTTGTGCGTTTTCACACCTGTAAGGTTGTCGGGGACCTGCCTCGACGTAGTTGTGTTGTTCACAAGTGTTTGGTTCACGAGGAGGGGAGATCCAGCGGCGATAGGGATAGCGAAAGAATACACAGACAAACAGAAGAAGGGAGACAATATACAGGACAGAGACTAAGAATTTTAGGATATACAGAATGGGGACTGGGCTCTCTCTGGCCCCCCATCCCCTTAACTTCCTTACTGCTCCTTTCCAGCCTTACTCTTTGACTAGAGGGACCGCGGTTCCCACGAGCAGTGTCCGGCATGGACCGAGGGTCATCACTTACCCCCTCCTTCGTGCCCCACGTTTTGCGGCGCCAATTATATTGAGCTGGAATCTGTGTAGAAGGGTCTTTGTTCTGAAAAATAGGCTAAAACCTTTGCTCTTTTTGGTTAATAATATATTTAAAATACTAGAATCAGAAAACAGAGGAGAGGAGATTAATCGCAGGTGAATCACAAATTGAGAATGGCTAGCATAGCTAAGAGGAGGTTAAAAAGACTGATAGCCTAAACCCTGCTTGCCATTTTGAGGTTTTGTCTTTATAGGAGTGGGGTCTCCTTGTAAAGTTCTTCCTAACCCTTTTCCTGGGACGAAGCCCATCTGCATCATTTGCTGGACAGCAGGATCATTGCAGGAAATGAGCAGAGTGCCCATTTGATCTAAAATATCTCTACCCCAAGTGAATATACCCCGGGCAGTTCCTCTCCAGAGCCTCCCTGCTTAATCTCAGTAAACCTGTCCTTGTTCGTCCTCTGAGGAAGTTTTACTGCCTTGGTTCTAGGGGGGAAATCTTGACCTTAGAAACTTAGGGGAATATTGCATTTCTCTGTGGACATCCAGGGCTCATGTTTGGAATTAAATAAATATAACTGAACACTAAAATGAAAAACAATTTGCTATTAACTGCCAAGTGGCTAGATCTGATACACTCAGGCCTATAGGGCCTCGAACCTCTGCATGGTCTGCAACAGAAGGTCAAGTCAGAAATGATTATTTTAAATAACTTTACACACTTTACCCCAAAAGGAGTGTACGTTGGAGCGATGAGAGTCATAACTTACATGTCATAGAATCATACTCAAGTCCTGGAATCTCCAGTCTGCAGGTGTGAGTTTCCCCATCGAGTGCTAAATGTTTACAAAGGAGTTGACATAAGAGTCGTGTGATGCAGGGTGAGGGCTCATGTGTGGTCCTGCCCATGTGGACAGTGACCTTATTTCAGGTTTCTGAGGCTGTAAAGCCTCCTCTTTCTCCCACAAAGCTGCTGGTGAACTCCAACTACTGATCTTGCAGTTAGCAGCCCACTACACCATTAAGCTGAGAAGAAACTGCAAATACAGACTGCCTAGCAGTTGGAGACCTGGTATGGAACTGTAGGATACGCACTGGACTGCAAGGTCAGTTTGAACTGTAGATTGGCTATTCAAATTCAACAACTGCTCCTCAGAAACCTTGTACATGGTCACTATGAGTTGGAACTGACTCGATGGTAACACAGTCAGCTGAAGATGGGCTGAGTCCATTCAGCTGCCCTGCACTGTGAGTACCCACAGGGCCATCAGAAAATGAGGGTCAACCACTTGGTTCTCCAGAAGAGGCCTCTTCAGGCATTCTTGGGTGAGGAAAGTAAGTTGTTGAAATGTGTGATGAATATGATGTAAAACTAAAAAGGCCAAATTCCCCACAAATGTGTATGCTATGTGCTCGCATGTGCATGTGTGTATGTGAATGTACCGTCTATCCAGTACCATAACCACATGCACCAAAACACAGGGGAAGAGGCACTGGGGGTTGTAACACAGGACCTTGGGGTCGGTGCTGATGTTGATGGAGGAGTTGGGAAGAGAACTAGACGAAAGAGGAAAACTTAAAAGATTATACTTAAAAAGCTTACACAAAAAGTAGGTCCGTGTTTACTAGAACTAGAGGAGAGATGGGGAGGTACTGAAACTAAAAAGAAAGAAAGAAAACTTTCCAATTCTACACAGAATAAGGAATGGGAGTCAGTTGTTATTTATCACCCCTAAAGGCTGAGGGAGAAAGATAAGGCTTCTGTAAAGCTTCCTTAAAGATTTATCACCTCCGGGCCCTCGGGGCAGTACTTACCAGCAACAACACCCTAAAGGCATACATGGCCGCTCCCTTCTGGACAAGACATCCCAGGGCCCCTGCTCCTCTCTGCACAGCATAGCTGCACATCAAAGACTAAAACCGCTTCTGTTGAGTCCATGCTGACCCATGGAGACCCCATGTGACAGAGGAGACTTGGCATAGAAAGGTTCCTGGGACTTACTTTCACAGAAACCTGTGCACGTTTGAACCACCAACCTTTTGGCTAGCCACTGCACAACTACAATCTCGGGAAAGAACACGGGAGGCCATCCAAGGACGAACCACAACATCCAGAAGTACCAGGAGGGGAGTAGCACCATCTTCTGTCTTCTGTCTTCTGTCTTCAGGGGAAAGGATGCGGGACACTCTGCTTCCATTTTCAACTCTGTTTCGTTAACAGAGGATATGCTTAAGGAAAGCAAAAACAGAGACCTCCTCCTGTCTGCATGTTGTCTATCTGTCTGTCTATTTGATCAGTCCTACTGTGATGGCTTGTGTGTTTCTGTGATGCTGGAAACTAGGCCACTGATATTTCAATTATCATCAGAGTCATCCATGGTGGACAGGTCTCAAAGGAGCTCATAGGCTAAGACAGACAAGGTGGAAAGTCCTGTCGATCTGTTTCTGAAAATTGATCTGTTTCTGAAAACTTATGGATCACAACAGAAGTGTGCTCAATGTAGTGCTGGGCCCAAATGTAACAACAATTGTGAGGGTGATGTAGGACGGGGCAGTGTTTCATTCTGTTGTGCACAGGGTTGCTATGAGTCAGATCCAACTCAATGGCACTGAGCAACAACTTGGTGCTGAGAGATGAACCCCTTAGGTGGGCAGGCCCTCAGAATACACAGTGGCTGAAACAATGGAGTCAAGCAGATCACTAATAGTGAAGATGGTGCAGGACTGGTAACGTTTCATTCTGGTGTCCTTGAATCGGAACCATGGACAGCAACAGCACCACCAACAACAACAGGGAGGTCTCGCAGAGACTACTGCTCTTAGCTCACGCTCGTGGGTCAGTCCCCCAATAAGAGTTCACTCTCAAGATGCCTGAAGGCAGAAAGTGAAGGTCTCTGAAGATGTTTCATTCACTAAAAACTAAGCAGGAGTTAAAACGTAGACTCCCATCTCCAACATTAGTCTTTCAGTCTCCGAGTCATTAGTCTACTACCATAACTAATCCACCACTCGTCTGTCTGTCTGTCCTACTGTGGTGGCTTGTGTGTTGCTGTGATGTTTGAAGCTAGGCCACCGGTACTTTAAATACCAGCAGGGTCACCCATAGTGGACAGGTTTCAGCTAAACTTTCAGATGAAGACAAAGTAGGAAGAAGGAGAGGAAAACTACTTTCAAATGCTTAGTCACTGAAAACCTCATGAATAGCAGTGGATAGCTGTCAGATAGCATGAAGATTTTTAATATTGAGACATGATGAAGAGCACCAGAATATTGTTAGGCATAGTGCAAGAAGATGAGACTCTCAGGTTGAAAGGCACTCAAAATACACCTGCAGAAGAGCTGTCTCCTCACAATAAAGCTGACCTTAATGATGTGGATGAAGTAAAGCTTTCAGGATCTTTGTCTGCTGATGGAGCGCTACTCAAAATGAGGAGAAACAGCTGTAAACATCCATTAATAATCAGAACACTGAATGTATGAAGCATGAATCTAGGAAAATTGGAAACTGTTAAAAATGAAATGGAATGCATAAAGATCGATATCCTAAGCATTAGTGAGCTGAAATGGACAGGGATTCGTCTTTTTGATCTGACAATCATATGGGATACTATGCCAGGAATGACAAATTAAAGATAAACAGCATCACATTTATCATCAAAACGTTCGTTTCAAGATCTGTCTTGAAGTACGACGCTGTCTGTGATAGAATATTATCCATACGCCCACAAGGAAGACCAGTTAGTACCACTATTATTCAAATTTATGCACCAACCACTAAAGCCTATGAAGAAATCAAATGCTGATTTTGGGAACCTTTTCCCTGGCAAAATTTATAACACCATTTGTGGGCCATACAAAATTATCAACTTAAAAATTAGCCTGCTATAATTAGTGAGGAATTCTAGTGTGGTGCTGTGGGATAATGCACTGAACTGAATGGTTGGTTTGAACCACAAGGTCAGTGGTTCAAATTCACCAGCTGTTCCTTGGAAAGCCTATAGAAGGTTGCTGTGAGTCAGAACCAACTGAATGGCACTTAACAACATATTTGGTCAAGCATTAATTAAATCGTTTGATTAAATCATCCTAATGAGATGGCTGGAACTGTGGTTGCTCTGGTCATGCCAGACCAAATGATATACTCCCCGCCCCCCTGCTATACAGAGTTGCTATGAGTCGAAGGGGACTCATTGGTACTTAACAACAACCACAAGTTAATTCTCTCAGGCTACCAAGTTTTATCACCATCAGAAAAGGACAGCATTACTGGTTCTATGACTCACTCCCAAAGGAGCCCTGATTGCACAAGGGTTAAAGCGGTCATTTTCTAAGCACACCAGCAATTCCATGGAGGGAAGACCGGGTGACCTGCTCCCATGAAGATGACAGCCTAAGATACCCTAGATTCATACTTCATGTATTCCACATTGCAGTTATTAATGGAGGTAAGATACCCTA
>NW_006408801.1:2737758-2739183 GCF_000296735.1 Chrysochloris asiatica | reverse complement strand
GTAAGATACCCTAGATTCATACTTCAGGCATTCCACACTGCAATTATGAATGGATGTTTGCAGCTGTTTCTCCTTATTCTAAGTTGTGCATCATCAGCAAGTGAAGAGTCCAAAAGCTTTACTCCACTCGTGTCATTGCGGTAACTCTACTTTAAACAGGACAATTCTTCCCCAGTTGTATTCTGAGTGCCTTTCAACCTGAGCGGCTCATCTTCCAGCACTATATCTGACAATATCCTGGTGCTCTTCATCAGGTTTCAAGATTCAAAACTCTCGTGCTGACAGTGTTACAGTGCTACTCATAAGGCTTTCCGTGGCTAAGTGTTCAGATGTAGTCTGTCTCTCCGTCTTCCTTGTGTTGTTTAGTCTGAAAGCTCAGCTGAAACCTGTCCCCCATGGGTGACCCTGCTGGTATAGTTTCCAACATCACAGCCACGAGCAAGCCACCACAGTACATTAAACTGACAGATGAGTGGTGGGAAATGGACTGGTAGTGGCCATAATGAATCTGACAATCACATAGTTTACTATGCCAGGAATGACAAGTTGAAAAGGAATGGTGTCAGATTCATCATCAAAAAGAACATTTCAAGATGCATCTTGTAGTACAATGCTGTCTGTGATAGGATAATATCAATAGGCCTACAGCGTAGTGGTTACGAATCAGGCTGTGAACCGCAAGGTCAGCAATTCAAACCAACCAGCTGCTCTGCAGGAGAAACATGAGGCTTTCTGCTCCCATGAAGATTTACAGCCTCAGAAACCGTTTTCAGGGTTGCTGTGGGTGGGAACCGACTTGATGGCAGTTAATAATAACAAAACAAGGAAGACCACTTAACACCACTATTACTCAGATTTACTCACCAACCACCAATGCCAGTGAGGATGAAATTGAAGAATTCTATATACTTCTTCAGTCTGAAATGGATCAACCATGCAATCAAGATGTATTGATAATTACTGCCAATTGGAAATAAGAAGGATCAGTAATTGGAAAATATGGCCTAGGTGATAGAAACAATGTTGGAGATCACATGACAGAATTTTACAAGATCAATGACTTCTTCATTGCAAATACATTTTTAGACAACATAAAAGATGACTATACACATGGACTTCACAAAAATAAAATTGACTACATCTGTGGGACAGGACTGTGGAAAAGCTCCATGTCATCAGCCAAAGTCAGACCAGGGCAGACTGTGGAACAGACCATCGATTTCTCATATGCAAGTTCACGGTGAAGCTGAAGAAAATTAAAACAAGTCACAGGAGCCAAAATATGATCTTGAACATATTCCACCTGAATTTAGAGATCATTTCAAGAACAGATTTGATACAGTAGACACTAATGAACAAAGACCAACAACATGGTGGGATGGTCTCAAGAGCATCCTAGAGGAAGAAGACAAAAGTTCATTAAGA
>NW_006408801.1:2731994-2737298 GCF_000296735.1 Chrysochloris asiatica | reverse complement strand
TATGAGTTGGAACTGACTCGATGACACCTAACAACAACATATAATTCTAAGCCTAAACCAATCTACTTAATAACTAACTGAATAATTTATACTCTGAGTAGGAACTAGATCCCTTGTCTCAGGAACATGAAAATTTGGGGGAAAGGCTGAAATATCATTCTTCTAGTGGCACCCAGTTTTGTTAAATGTATGACTGACTGTAGATGGAATGTTGGCAAAACTCAGCAATTTCCAAAAATCTGGGTTTAATTTTTGAATGATGAAAACAAAAGCTTAAAACTCTTTCTAATTAACAAGTGTCTTTATTAGATTTTTGCCATTCCATTCCAAGGGATACTTTCAACCCACTTGAATTCCTCTGTTCAAAAATCCAAAGAGCTGGTCTGCACTGAGCAGGAGTGGCTGGAAACACCGAGGGCTTGCAAGACTTACTCGCTGGCTTCAGTGTACTTTGCGAGGAGTGTTGTCTCAGCAAAATCCAAATTGCTATGTGCCTTGAACCTCGAGGGCATTCATAAATTGAAAACATTAATAGCAGATATGTGAACACGAAATTCCATTGAAATGTGGCAGTAATTAGAAGAGCTGCCCAGCATTAAGTAATCAGGATGTTTTGTCTCCTTTTTTGTGAGAAGGTTGTAAACAGACTTATAGCACAGAATCGTGTTTTCATCCATGGAAACAGCGGCCAAGAAATCAAATGATGGGAAAGACCTCCTTGAAGTTTTCAGAAGTAAGATATCAGTCTGATTGATGACCAAAGTATATCTGACCCAAACCATGGTCTTTTCATATAGACAATGAAAAAGGTAGACATAGGAAATGATGCCTTCCAATTGTGATATAGACAAAGAATATTGAATATGCTGCAGACTGCCAGAAAGATGAACAAATCTGTCTCAGAAGAAATACAGCAATATGTTTTCCTTGGCCCCTGCTTGCATATGAGCAATGGATAGTTGGTTCCATGGCCTTGCTCTGACAGATTATGTTAAGTTTCTCATTGGTTCTTTCCAAGGACATAATTAATTGGATTCCTTTGTCTTCTGCAAAAATCGCATGGAGGCCATTTCTAACTTCCTCTGGCTTCACAAGAGGAAAGAAAATCAAACTCCAAATCAGCCCAAGGCTCATTCTTCTGTGGCAGATGTCAGACACACCTCTACCCTCCAACCTTCTTTACCTTCTACCAAAGCCAACATCCCTCCCACAGCATTCTCACTTCTCTGCTGGGTTTGCTAATCGATTGCAATGGCCACAGTTATGAGGCTTATTAAGGAAGTGAACAGGATACAATTCAGGATCAGAAACAACTCCTCCAGACTGGAGGCCCTTGTCTTCAGTGTCTCAGCCATGTTACCCCTTGACCTCTATCCTGCTCAGGCAAGTGTTTCCAAACTCCCTTAGCACTGTCTGTAAATGTCCAAAGGGCACATTCTACAAGCCAGCCTCCTGGCCACAGAGCCAGTTTTACTCAGCCCATGAACTAGGAAGCATGTAGTTGCTCTGTCTCTTCCTGCCACCGCCTCTGCCTGCGTCTCCACTACTGTCAATTTTCCGGGCAGGGATCTCACAATCAGCTTGTTACTCTTCTTTCTTGATGGTCCTGGGTCATCTGTTTCTGCTTCTGAGATGGCTCCTTTTAAACCTAGCTGGATAGAAAAATTAACCAGTCCCCATGTTGGAGTCCCATGCACCCTATTGCATGGTCACATCAATTATTTGGCAGGAGTTAACAAAGATCAGGCTTCTTCTTGTTGAGTGCCACTGAATTGCTTCTGACTCATTGCCGCCCTGTGTAGGGTATCCAAGGCTGTACATCTTTGTAGAAGCAGACAGCCTCATCTTTTTCTCCCGGAATGGCTGGTAGCTGTGAACTGCTGTGGTTTAAAGTCCTTGTGGTGTTAGCCTATAAAGCCATTGCACTCCCAGGCTAGAAGGCCAGGTAAAGGAGCTATAGTAAGCAGATTCACTACCACAGCTTCCATCAGGACAAGTCCACATATTTAGTCATTGTTTATATTGGTAAAAATGGGATCTCCAATGGAGAGGTCGTTGGTTTTACAAACTTCTATCATGAGACCTCCATCATCATTTCTGTCACCTAGGCTATATTTCCCAAATACTGAGCCTTCTTTGTTCCTAACGTTCTCATTCCAATCCCGAATAATTATCAATGCATCTTGACTGCATGTTTGATTAATTTCACACTACAGAAGTTGGTAAGGAACTCTGGGAGCGTAGCAGTTACTTTTCAGGCTGCTAACCTCAAGGTCAGCAGTTCGAAACAACCAGCTGTTCCACGGGAGAAAGATGAGCTTTGCAGCCTCAGAAATCCAGCGGTACTTAACAACAACAGAAGTTGGTAAAAATCTCCATTTATTCAATTTTTTATATTAGTGGTTGTTGCTTCACTTTGAATAATAGTCATGTTAACTGCTCTTCCTACTAGGTGAATGGATCTTATCCTATCACTGATAGTGTTGTGCTTCAAGATAGACATTGAAATGATCAGTTGTTGTTAAGTGCTGTAGAGTCAGTTCTGACTCATAGTGACCCTATGTCTGGTGGGTGTGAACTACTGGCCTTGTGGTTCAAATCGACCTTGTAGTCCAGTGCTTACCCTACAGTGATATACCAGGACTCAGATGATTTATCACACAACTCTGTGTTTGACTGGAGTGTAATTGGGTTAATGAATCAATGTCTACAGACTACTTAAAGTTTTCCAGAAGTTTCTGGGGAGACAGCACAGTGTCTGATCCCTCTTCTAAAATTTTCTAACAAAGTCAAGTAGAAAATTATAATTCCATAAAAGTAAGCACACTCTGGAGTCCTGGTGTGGTGCTGGATGAACCACAAGGTCAGCAGTTCAGACTCACCAGCTGTTCCTCTGAAACCCTCTATAGAGTTGCTATGAGTTAGAACTGACTCAACAGCACTTAACAACAACAACAAAATACGCTCTTATGTATTGAAGAAGACAGTGTTAAGCTTTTTTATAGTTGTCGTTGTTAAGTACTGTGGAGTCAATTCTGACTCATAATGGGCCTGTATAGGGTTTCCAAGAAGCAGGTGGTGGGTTTGAACTACCGACCTTGCAGTTTGTAGGCCAGTGCTTAACGTACAGCACCACACCAGGAATCCTTTCTGTAATTATAGGAATCAAAAGAAATTGGAGCCATGAGAGCAGTATGAACCTCACTAATTTAATCATGTAACTAACAGCTGTTTCCTTTGAACCTTGTTAATCAGGTAATCTGTCAGGAAGGCAGCTGTCGGCTCCCAAGGCCTCCAAGTTAGAAGAACAGTAAGTGAGCACCTGAGCCGACCTCTCCTTCTTTGAAACGAAGGAACTGAGACACAGGGGAACTGCCATTTGATTGTGATCATGAGAATTCTTCTGGCGGCTGAGGGATCACAGACGTCTCCATCAATAAG
This sequence comes from Chrysochloris asiatica, assembly GCF_000296735.1. Taxonomy (NCBI): domain Eukaryota; kingdom Metazoa; phylum Chordata; class Mammalia; order Afrosoricida; family Chrysochloridae; genus Chrysochloris; species Chrysochloris asiatica. The sequence goes on along the minus strand of NW_006408801.1, from coordinate 2,733,857 downwards.
CAGAGCATTGATTACACTTTTTAAGGAAAATACTCATTTATCATGATGCTTTTATTTTCATCTGTGACAAATCTCATAATTTAGAAAAATCATTTCATACCACAGGTTATCATAAAAACTATCTTTCACAGAAGTTGCAAGAATATACACTTGGGAACAGAGAGTCTCCTCCAAAGAGGACCATGGTCATATCTACAGCAATCTGTGTCAAATAGGAAGCAATTTAAAAGAGATATGGAAGATTGCCTTCACAAGGCAGTCTTTTATCACTGAGAAATGACTAGGCCTTCCTTCGAGCTCCAGAACAAAATCTGCAGCAAGGACCTGTAGAAACTCAGAATGATGGGCGGCAAATTAGTATTGAGCTATAGCCGCCCTGGACCCACACAATGCTCTCTTAACTTTCAGGGTTAAAAGATTTCCTTCATTATGCTGTGACAGAGAAAAGCCAGGTGATTCCAGTTTAGCAGGAGCCTTGGACAAATAGAATGAGTGTTTTCTCAGTGTGTCATCTCTGTAATGTTCCATGACATGTCAATTTCACCTGGGAGAAGAGGATGTTGATGACATTTCCGCTGTCCAGCATTCAGGGGGGACACCATGGGTGGCAGCGGGAGATTCTACACAACACTTTATAAGTTTTACAGAACTTCTAAGATGCAGCCTTGGTTTGTTTATTTTTGAGGCAAAGACCACTGTGGTGAAGTCATATTTCCTAACATATTGAGTGTTTATGTTGTAAACGAACCAAGAGAAGACATAGAAACATGTAAAGTTCATTTTAGTCTGTCTCATAAATCTGCATTGCAATCTTGTTGGAGAAAATAGGAAGTTATTCCATTAAGATCCCAAGATGACTGGGTTCAAGTATTGAACATGAAATGGCATGCTGAACAATGGGAACTTGTCAATGAGTTGTTTTTTGGGGGTGGGGGGTTACACTTTATTCTATTTTATTTCATTTTCAAGAGAATTCCTAATGGTTTGTCCTAATGAGAAAAGAAATGCACGTTTTTTGCCTTCAAGTACACGAGGGGAAAAAGACACACAAAAAGGAAAGAAAGCAATTTCCCTTTTATGTCTTTACTCCGTCTTCCTTTTCTTTTTAACTGTCTTCCCTGCCACCCAAGCTAACACATGTCTACCCTCTACCCAGTGAATAATTCTTGCTTCCCTCCCACCACTGGTAGCCATCAGAGAATGCTTATTATAGCATGTAAACCTTCTCTTGACTTTTTACAATAGTGGTCTCATACAATATCTGCCCCTTTGTGATTGACTAATTTTACTCAGCATAATGTCCTCCCAGTTCTTCCAGGTTACGTGGTGTTTTAGAGACCCACTGTTGTTCTTCAGTGTTATGTGATATGCCATTGTGTGTATGCACCAAAGTTTGTTCAACCATCTCTCTGCTGATGGTCATCTAGGCTGTCTCCATCTCTTAGTGTTTTAAATAATGCTGCAATGTACATGGGTATGCATATATCTATTTGTGTCACAATTCTTATTTTTTGAGGATATATACCAAGTAGAGAGATTACTCGTTCATATAGTATTTGTATTTCCAACCTTCTGAGATATAGTGCCATACCATTTTCCAGAAGAGCTGTACCATTGTAGAGTCCCATCAGCAGTGTAGGAGGGTCCCATACTCTCCATAGCCTCTCCAGCTTTTGTTGTCTTCTGTTTTTTTTTTAACTTTGCTATCAATGTTTTGATTTGCATCTCTCTAATGGTTAAGCACTAGTTTTCAAAGCACAGGTCATCAGTTAGAACCCACCAGTTGATCCTCAGAAACCCTATACAGGATCACTATGAGTTGGAACTGACTCAATAGCTCTTAACAACAACAATGGCTAATGA
>NW_006408801.1:2729107-2730239 GCF_000296735.1 Chrysochloris asiatica | reverse complement strand
TATTAGAACAATCTATTTCAGGTTATCCTGATAGTCTTCAAGTCCTCATTCCCCTTGGTGATTTGCTTGGAGTTGAAGAGGCTTGTGACTGACAACAGTTTTGCTTATAAATCCCTCAAATTAAACTGGGAATAATTTAATCCTATTTCCAAGTAATACTTGATAAGGATCTGTTTGCAGATCATTGACAAAGAGCCCATGATAGCTGAATTAATGATGGATTGAAACTAACAACCATGTTGGTATATGAGGAGGCTTCCAAAAGTTCATGGAAAAATTCCATTATCTTTCTATTCCATTTTCCACTAATGTTTTGAAGTTCCATCATATACTCCTCCATTAACAAGAAGTTTGAACTGTTGTTCTGTCCCTCATCATGAGAAATGGTATTGACCCTACAGGTTTTGACCTCACTTCTGGCTGTGAAAAAATGTGAGAGCTCTATTCTCTACTGTCTAAAAATCCAGAGACAGACTACCAATTTTACCAAGTAAAGATGTTTAAGTATTACCACAGATAACCACTGCTGTGTTGTTAGGTGCTGTCAGGTAGGTTCTTGTGCACAACAGAGCAAAACACTGCCTGGTCCTGTACCATCCACACAACTGCTGGTCTTTCCAGCCCGTTGCTGCTGCCACTGTGTCAATCCATCTAATTGGGGAGGGGAGGTCTTCCTCTTTTTCAGTGACCCTTCACTTTTTCAAGCATGATATCATTCTCCAAAGACTGGTCCCTCCTGACAACGTGTCCAAAGTATAAGAGCTGAAGTCTCGCCATCTTTGCTTCTAAGGAGCATTCTGACTTCTTCCAAGGCAGATGTTTAGTATCCTGAATAAGTTAACTCAAGCAGCCTCTCAAACACAGGTGGTCATACATTGACAAGGGCCCTGCTGTCAGGGAACTTAGTCTAGCTCTTGGTTCTTTCTATTTATTTCAATAATTTCATTTATTTTGTTGTTATTGAGGAGCCCTGGTGGCACAGTGGTTTAGTGCTCAGCTGCTAACCAGAGGTCAGCAGCTTTAATGTAGTAGACCCTCCACATGATAAAGATGTGCTGTCTGTTTCCATAAATATTTACAACCTTGGAAACCCTATGGAGCAGTTGTACCATGTCCTATTGTGTCACTATAA
>NW_006408801.1:2723985-2724772 GCF_000296735.1 Chrysochloris asiatica | reverse complement strand
GATGGTTCAAATCTACCAGCCACCCTTGGAAACCCTACACAGGGTCTCTATGAGTCAGAATCAACTCAATGACACTTAACAACAACAATAACAATTGAAAATGAGAAGGAGTCCAGTGGTGCACTGTTATGTACTTGACTGCTAACCGAAGTTCAGTGGTTTGAATCTACAAGTTGTTTGGCGAGAAAAAGGTGTGGTCATCTGCTTCCATACAATCATGGCCCAAGAAGCCCAATGGGGAAGTTCTATGTTGTCCTATAGGGTGGTTGTGAGTTGCAATTAAATCAATGGCAAAGACAATGAGAATGAGAAGGAAACACAGAAGAAGTGATGCATTTGAACTGTGGTGTTGGTGGAGAATATTGAATCATCAGTCATGGACTACCATTGAAACTAACACATCAGCCTTTGAAAAACTACAACCAAAATGTTCTTTAAAGATAAGGATATCTGAACTTCCGGAAAGATGGTGGACTAGGCAGACACACTGTACTAGTCTTCTCAACACAGATAAGGAAGACCAAATGAAGCAGACACAGAGGGCAATCCAGGAACCTTAAACATCAGAGGGATGTTTAGAGAAGTGGTTTGAAAACCTTCTCCTGCATGGAGAAGCAGAACAGGAGTACTGAAAGAAGGTGACGCCATATGACCAGCTTGAACTTTCATGAAGAGCTTTAGAGAGACAGGGAGATGACAGCCTCATGGCTATGGGAGAGGTGGAATTCCTTCTTGATTTCCCACACTCCCCTGGATAACAGAGGAAAGGCCATCTACCATGACCGCA
>NW_006408801.1:2721902-2723525 GCF_000296735.1 Chrysochloris asiatica | reverse complement strand
AAACAAACCTGCAAGACTGAAACTGGGGAACCAGAGATCTCAATTTATTATAAAGTCAATGCCAAGCAAAAAGAGGGAGTAGTGTAGATACAGAACTTCCAAATGGCGAAAAAGGCAGGTAGATAAAGCAGACTGTTTTTAATGAGGGAAAAAATTAATAAATTACAAAGTGATCTCAAAGAAAATGAATACACCTTCATATCAAAATAAATAAGAGGAAAATCAGAAAGACTTAGCAAATATTAAAGCAACAGAAATTAAGAAAATGAAAACAAAACCCACACACAAAAAAATGAACTCAACACAGAAATTTACGTGGAACAAAGAAATTAGCAACACCACAAAATGACAGCAACCAAGTCATACCTATCACTAACTACATTGAATATAAATAGGTTAAATGCATCAGTTAAGAGATAGAGATAGCAAAATGGATACAAAGTTTAGCACAGACACACAATAGAATATTACACAACACTGAAGAATAATGATAAATCTGTGAGACACTTCATAACGTGGATGGATCTGGAGGACATTATGCTGAGTGAAATCAGTCAGTCACAAACATAACATAAATATTATATGAGATGACTGTTGTAAAAAGTTAAGAAAAGTTCTTCTTACTAAAAGAAACATGATGGTTACCAGGGACGAGAGAAGGGGAAATTATTCACTGGGTAGAGGGTAGACACATGTTAACTTGGGTGATAGGGAAGGCAGTATATGAGGGGGAGGTTGGCGCAGGAAAGATGAAGGTAGCGGAAGACATAGGGTTCAAGTTTAACTTAAAAACAGGGAATTGCTGTTAACTGATGGTGCATGGGGGGGTTGTCATCGTTGTAATGACATGAAGTGTATGATTTGTTGGAACTGAGGATCTGTTCTATAAACCTTCACTCAATTCACAATAAAAAGTTTTTAAATAATTTAAAAAAAAAAGTGAGAATGTCAAGACACAGGCTCGCTTATCTTGGATACATCATCAGTAAGGATCAACAAGTGGAAAAGGGCACCATGTTTGATAAAGTGAAAATGTGGGTCAGGAAAACTGAAGAAAATCCTAATGCAGTGGAGTGGTACAACAGTCACCAGAGTGGACTCACATATACAAGGAGCTTCACAAAGGTCATGGGAAAACCAAGTTCACAGATGATGGAATGTTCCTACAAACGTTCAGAAGCCGCCTCCTACCACACATGATTAAGATGGCAGATGGCCCAGGCAACATTTCCTTCCACTAAACTGCAGGTTGCCGTGAGTTGGCGCCAACTTAATGACAACAAATAATAACAACAGGTTCCATGTGGTCCAGACCCATCCCTGGCCAAGTCGCGAGCATCCCTCAGTTGATTCACAGCATTAAAAACCTAGCTGATCCATCAGCTCCCATACATAATCCCACCAAACTACTCAGGAGTGTTTACAGATTCTGAATTTCACTTTAGTAACCTGGTCAAGGTTTGGACCAATCACTAATTAACTGATAACTGCCAATGTAGAGCGTGAGGCTGAAAACCTTTTTAGAGGCTTAAAAACTGGGTGTTTATCTCATGTCCTGTTTCCGTCTAACTGGAAACAAGGATTTAAAAACAGAAAAGAATGCTACAATTAAAATAAATATCA
>NW_006408801.1:2720035-2721277 GCF_000296735.1 Chrysochloris asiatica | reverse complement strand
AAAAAAAAAAAGAAAAGAAGAGCTAGGACCTGAGGGTCAGTAAGTTTCTGTCAACAGGGAAGAAAAGTCTCACAAAAGGAGGGTGAGGACTTCTGCACAACAGGTGAATGTCATCAGTGTCACTGAATTGTACAGTAAGAAACCATTGAAATGATGAGGTTTCACTGCACATATCCTCAACAACAAAGTAAATTTGAAAATAAGTAACCTAGCAAATGATAGTCTTCATAGATTTAGTTTAGTTAATTCCCCTCACTGATTTCTAATAAAAATGCAGCCAGCAGAGATTCCCAATGAGTTAAGGTCCTTCAGCAATCAGGATTACCATCACTTTGACAGAGTACTGTGTGAAGTACTTCAGTCTAGACAGTTGTCATGGTTTCATAGAAATCAGCTGTGGAGAGAAGACACGGTGTCACAACAATCTAGCCACGTTGCTCAGAGACAATGGCCCATTCAAAGACAGCTTCAACAAAAGATAACTAACAGATTTCATCGCAAAGCCTCTTCAGGGTGGGCTGGAAGCTACATACTCAGACATATTGGTCAGAGGGCTCTGCTGAAAGCTCCCATTTCAGGATTCCTGTCATGAAGATATACATACCATGAAGAGAATAAGACAGGTCTATTATGAATAAGGAGTCCTGGTGTGGCACTGTGGGTTAATGTGCCGGACTGCAAAGCCGTTTGAACCGCAAGGTTGGCAGTTCAAGCTCACCAGCTGTTCCTCGGAAACTCTATACAGAGTAGCTATGGGCTGGGATTGATTCAACAGCACTTAACAACAATTATGAGTAAATGAAAAAAAATGTTCATCAGTACATGTATTTATCTCTTTCTGTATTCCATATATTTATCAGTGATTCATATAGATTCCTAAGTGGTCCAGAATCCATATCATCATCTCCAGAAGCATAAGGCAAGCCCAGTGATTCCCACAGTGTGCATCGCAGACACCTGGGGTCCCTGAGACCTTTCCAGAGGCTCTATAGGATTGAAACTATTTCTAAAGAACATGCTCAGCTTTTCTCAAGCTTAAAGAACTGAAGAAAAATTCAAGCCTCAACTTGCAATAATGGAGCATTCTCTGGGCAAAATATTGAAAGATGCAGAAAGCATCAGATAAAGATGGAAGGCATGCACAGAGTCACTGTATCAAAAAGAAATGGTCAATGTTCTACCATTTCAAAAGGTAGCTTATTATCAAAATTTGATGATACTGAAGGAAGATGTCCAAGATGT
>NW_006408801.1:2717602-2719035 GCF_000296735.1 Chrysochloris asiatica | reverse complement strand
GCTCAAAAACAAAGATGTCAGTTTGAGGACTAAGTTGATTTTCAATAGCTTCATATGCATGTGAAAGTTGGACAGTGAATAAAAAAGACTGTAGAAGAATTGATGTATTTGAGTTATGATGTGGGAGGATGATATTAAAATTACCATGGACTGCCAGAAGAACAAACCAATCTGTTTTGGAAGAAGCTCAGCCAGAATGCTCCTTAGAAGGCAGGATGGCCAGACTTTCTCTCTCATATTTCAGACATATTATCAGGAAGGACCAGTCCCTGGAGAAGGACTTCATGCTTGGTAAAGAGGAGAGTCAGCAAAAAAGAGGAAGATCCCCAATGTGATGGATTGGCACCCTGACAGCAGCAATGGGCTCAAACTTCACAACAACTGAGTATGATACAGGACGGGGCAGTGTTGCGTTCTGTTGTGTGTAAGGTTGCTGTGAGTGGGGACAACAACAACACCACTCTGTGCCCTTCTCACTGTTGACATTTGTCCTGTTGGGTCAAGGATGCGTGGGTAAACCAGCTGGTGCCATATGTGACAAGAGCCAGATTAGTAGATTAGTGGCTCCAACTCTTTTCTGGATTCTGGGCCCCTGGCCACTACACATCTGCATTTGAAAAGGCCCTTTTCACTTACGAGTGTCCCTGGGGAAGCAGTAAAAATGTTCCTTTCATTCCACCTTACCCTTCCAAGCTTGTCTTTTCAGTACTCTGCTTAGCAAAATGGAAAGGACAGTAAATCCCTGGGGGTCACAGTGTCCAAAGTCAAACAAAGAAGGAACAGCTCCTTGGTAAATGCCGTCAAGTCAGTTTTGCCTCAAGGAGCAGCTGGTGGGTTTGAACTGCCAATCTTGTGGTAAACAGTCCAGTGCTGATCCTACAGCACCATACTTTGAAAGGATGGAAGTAATCCCTGCTCCCAGCAGATACTTCTTCACAGCGTCACACTTCCCTTTCGGCACTTTTCCTTTGCAATCTAGGAAGTCTTTCCTTGTATGAAAACATAGCTGAGTAAGAAACAGAGGCACCTGTTCTGACTTACCTGCAAATTGGGCTTAGTAGCGGATCTTGTCAGTAACCAGGGGACTGTCTGTATTCATCAAGCGTGTCTGTGGTGTACCATGCTGGAGATTGTCTTAGACACAAGCTTTTTCACTGAATACTATTTTTACTGAAAGCACCATGATGAGATTCAGCCTGGGTAAGTGGCCAACATTTTCTCAAAAACGAAGAAAGAAAGCCTGTCAATTCAAGGGAAACAACAGATAGTATTTGTTGCAATGATAAAATTTGAGGTTTTAAGTGAAAATTAGAACCTTCATAAATAAGTGTCCATCTTTGAGTTCTGGTGTTGGAGGAGAATATTGAAAGTGCCATGGGCTGCCAAAAGAACCAATAGATCCGTTTTGGAAGAAGTGCAGCCAGAGTGCTCCT
>NW_006408801.1:2707923-2717052 GCF_000296735.1 Chrysochloris asiatica | reverse complement strand
AAAACTTTCTATTGGGTGAAGGTTCACAGAGCAAATCGTCAGTTTTACATTCAACAAGTCACGCACACTTTGTTCCGTGCCCTTAGTGTGACATCACCTGTTCTACTTCCTCTTGTGTCCTCTCCTAAGCCTGTTGAATTTTACCCTTGAGTTCATGCTGCCTTTCCGCTTTCACAGAGTTGATGAGTCTAAGGAATGCGTACTCCCTGGTGTGACTCCACTTACACACCTGCCTGTTGTTTGGCTGAAAATGGAGCCATGGTGGTGATCACCAGAAGGGTGACCAAGGGCCATCGTCTTGGTTGTTTTTATAATTTTGAGTTTTGCTCCACATTTTCTCCCATTCTGTCCAGTACCTTCTAATGCGATCCCTTTCCGAACAATTGTTAGCAGTAGCCAGACACCGTCTAGTTCTTGTCTCATGATCATGGAGACTGACGTCCACATGGTCCATTGATCCATTGGAGTAATTGAAAGGGTATTTTCTAAATGATCATTCAAAGCGACAGATGGAGAAATAGACTTTAATGTAACAGAGGATGAAATGTTCAATACTGTGGTTTTAGATTGCACATTGCAACTAAGCATTAAGAAACAATTACTGGTTTCGTTTTTGTAAAACTATCCACAATTATCTGGAAAAGCTATTGAGAGGCCCTGCCTTTTGCAGCTACATATGCTTACAAGTCTGGAAGTGCTTCAGATATTTCAACCAAAACACCTGTGGCTTCCCACTGAATGTGGAGCAGATAGGTGAACCCTGCTTTCTTAAATTAAGCTAGAATCATAACTATACAAGATTACAAGAAGAATATGATTATTTTTTCATGAAAATAAATATTATCTAGGGTGCCATAGGATAAGCACTTGACCTCAAGTTTGGTTTGAACTGCAAGATCAGAGGTTCAAACTTACCAGCTGTTCCTCAGAAAACCTTTATAGGGTAGCCATGAGTGGGAGCCAACTTGACAGCATTTAACAACAACAACAACATGCTAACAGGTAAGAAGTTTTACCATGACTGGTATTAAATTAATTAATAAACAAATTTTGTAAATTTTTATCCACTTCAATAGGTGAAAACTTAGTCTTTAATACAGTAAATAAAGACACACGTACTCTCATGAACAAAGGCTCTGTGGGATCCTCAGTACATTGTAAGGGAGTGAAGGGGCCCTGAACCGAGTGTACGGAGCCCTGCCCTAGTGCCAGCCAGCATCCTCTCTCCGCTGGAAGAGAGACCACGATGAGCTGCCCTCTGTCTGCACCCTTGTCCTGTGACCTCATCTAGAGAACAGGGGGAAACAGTTGCCAGCATGTCAACCCCGACTAACGGTGATTCCATATGTGTCAGAGGACGTGAGTTCCACAGAGCCATCGGTGGCTGATGACTTTCTCCTGAGATACCTCTGGGTGGACTCGAACCTCCAAACTTTGGATTAGCAGTGGAGTGAGTGTAAGAGCTGTTTGTACCTCCAGGGGCTCCAGTGATCCTCCGAGTGCTATCTCCTTACTGTGCACAGCCAGGGCATCTAGAAAGTGTCTCCATCCTCCTGTCTCTCTGTCCATGCCAGCCTCACTGCCCTTCATTCTTGGACGAGGGTGGACACTACAGCCTTGGGCCCTCCTCCCTGCGTCTGGAACACTTTCTCCACAGGTGGCCCAGGATGGCCTTCTCCTTATGGTGGGTCTATACCACCTCCTAGGTGAGGCTTCCAGAGGGCTACCAGAGGTGAGGCAGCCCACCTGTCTGTCTGACACCCTCTCACTCTGTTTACCTCCATTATCACCTTAGCCCACCTGTCTGGCTGCTCTCCAGCATGACCTAAGAGAAAGTCAGACGCATACAAATTGCAATGAGGAGGAAAGAGTATCTATTAATACAATTGTGTGTGCATCTGGAAAATTCTAATGAAAACTATATTGTGAGCACTAGTACACCTCAGTAAAGTGGCTGGGGGAAAGTCTACAGGAACCAAAATATTCAGATACAAACAACACCCACTCTAAGTTACAATGGGAATAAAAGATTCCATTTAAAATAATCAAACCACCACAACAAAGTGAACGGCCTCAGAATTCACCAGAAACTGCGGCATGTGCATGAGAGAACACTGGCACTGTGCTGAGAATGCTCATAGGCCAGACCTGGGTGACACACACTTCAGTCAGCTTCCTGGGCTCCCATCCAGAAAAATCCCTTCATCTCCATAGGGATTCACAATGGAGGAGCTTCCGCTGGAGAGCACAGGAATATGCGTGGTGGCCAACTGGAAAGTTGGAGGTCCTTAGTCTCTCAGGTTCAGGGTGATGCTGTAAAAACAACTTGAACTTGGATTCTGAAGACACACATTTAAGTCCAGATGATGTCTAAGCAGGAGAACTTGTGTAAAACACCAGTCCCCTTGTAAACAGATAGACTATTCCACACCTGTGTAATTTACAGGGGCGTGTTGCTAGTACTTCTAATAACATATTATTAATCATAATTAGTTCTCTCCACTGTCAAAATTATACTACTAATAAAGTGAATATTTATTGAGAATTAATATGTGCATTATTACCTCATTAAATTTCCATCAAAACCTTAGGAACTAAACACTATTATCTAGGATTTATAGGCTAAAGGAGGTTAAGTGGCCTTTTCTAATTTTCTTTTTAAATTGTTTTTATTATGGCAAAAATAACCCTTAAAGTAACAAGCCCCCATTATTTTCTTAACATTGTGTTCAGTGCTTCTGTTCTACCTCCTAGTTCACTGTGTAGTCCCTGGGATCTTAGCAGCTTGGCCCATCCAAGACACAATTGGTTTCTATTCACTTGGAGCAACAGAGGAAAAAGGTGAATTGGGAACAGGAGTTACTGTTGTTATTAAGTGCCATCAAGTAGGTTCTGACTTACGGCAACCCTGTCAAGGGCTTCCAAGGAGCAACTGTTGGCTTGAACTGTCCACCTTTAAGTTATCAATCCAATCTGCCACAGGACGGATATGAAATGTGTGGCTTCTTGACTCCATGAACAGCTGCCTCCTTTACCATGAGCTCAGAGGGATGGGATGGTGACCAGATCCCGTGAGCTCAGAGGGACAGGGTGGTGACCAGCTTCCATGAATGAATCTTTTGATCAAAGACTCCATGCCAGAATCACGATCGAGAGGTGGGGTAGGAACACAGAAGTGAATGTCACATTCTCGCGAAAGCCAAACTTTCTAGAGCCATGGAGGGTGGATAAACTCCTGTCCGGAGATCTTCAGACCCTACACTAAAAATATTACCTGAAGTCTTCTTAAAACCCAGTGACTGTTTGTTTAGTTTAATTAGTAAAAAATGTCTGCCTTGAGCTTTGTGCTCTTTGAAGAACTTTCCATCTGGGATCAAATTGACAACAGCAATTTGAGAGATTAGAGAGGTGCCCTGGGGGCAGTGAGTTCTTGTGAATGGGGAGGAACATTCAGAAAAGGAGCGGGAGAAGGGTTGTACAACTGGGAAAATGTCATCCATGCCACGACATTATGGAGAAATTGTTGGATGGTGTGTATGTTTTCAACAACAAGGAGAATAAACCTTTGCCCTTTGAACTATCTTTAGGGTTATGATTGAGAGACATTCATTACAGTCACCATGTTGTGCAAACACCATCACTCTCCACTTCCAAGTGATTTTCCATCTCCCCACACAAGCTCAGTGGCCCATTTTCATTGCCACCAAGATGAAGGTGAAGAGGCTGACAGGTAAGAGCCCACCTGACAGTCTGCACTAACACACGGTCAACATTCCCATCTAAATCCCAGGAGTAGCCAGTCACGGATGCTGGTCCCTCAGCTGCCCTTCAGTGTCCATGTGGCCCTGGCAACAACACTGCATCCACCTGGAGGATCTTGTCCCAACAAATGGCTTCTGAGCCTGGCTGTTAGGGAAATAACACACTGGGCTGATCAATAACAGCTCATGTCCAGAAAGAGGGCACCTATTCTTGTCTTCGAGTGATAACGTTGAGCAAAGCCTGCACTTGAGGCCCCAACACAGCCCAGCAAAGGCCTCAGGCTGGATTTCGACAGGAATTCTCAACAGAGGAGTTTGGGGGGTGGGGGGTACACGGTGCATGTGCTAGACTGCTAACTGGAAAGTTGGAGGTTCGGGTCAACCCACAGGTATCTGAGAAGAAATACTTGTTATTCTACCACTGGAAAACAATCCTCACAGAGCAGTTCTACTCTGGCACACGAGGGGTTGTGAGCTAGAACTGACCCAAAGACAACTGATTTACAAGGTTTTTTAAATCAATTGACTGTACTTCTTCTAACACAGATTTGTTTGTTCTCTTGGCAGTTCATGGTACTTTTAATACTTCTCCAACTAGTGTAGCAGTTACAAGTTCACCTCCTAACCTCAAGGTCAGCAGTTCAAAACTACCAGAGGTTCCGCAGGAGAAAGATTATTTGCTCAGTGTACAGATTGAATAGGTATGGTGAAAGAATACAACTCTGGCGCACACTTTTTTTTATTTTAAACTATTCAGCGTCTGCTTGTTCTATTCAAACAACCACCTCTTGGTCTCTGTACAGGTTTCTCATGAGCACAATTAAGTATTCTGGAATATTCATTTTCCCCAGTACGGTCCATAGCTTGTAATGATTCACACTGTTAAAAGCCTTCGTCTAGTCAATAAAGTACAGGTACATACCTCATTGTATTCTCTGTTTTCAGCTAAAATCCTTCTGATGTCAGCGGTGATACCGTTTCTCCACATCCTCGTCTGATTCCAGCTTGAACCTCTGGCAATTCCCTGTCAATGTACTGCTGCAGGCATTTATTAATTAGCTTTAGCAAAATTTTACTTGCATGTAATATTAATGATATTGTTTGATGATTTCCAAATTCTGTTGGGTCACCTCTCTTTGGAATGGGCACAAATATGAATCTCTTCCAATCAGTTGGCCAGATAGTTGTCTTCCAAATTTTGGTGCTATCTGACAGTTTTCATCTATTATTCGTAAAGTTTTCAGTGAGTAAACATTCAGAAGTAGACTGCCTCTCCTTCTTCCTATCCGGTATTAGTCAGGAAGGTCAGTTGAAATCTGCACCATAGGTGACCCTGCCAGCATTCAAAATACAGGTGGCAGAGTGTCCAGCATCACAACAACATGCAAGCCACCACGGTAAGACAAACTGAAGGACGGGTGCTGGGGGAATTGTGCTAGTCAGTTTGTGCAGAAATGGGTCTCACAGGCGTTTACACCAAAGGGAGCTTGGGCCTTGGTGTGGACATGGCAGGCTCCAAGTGCTGAGAGGAAGTGACCAGGATTCTCTCTCCTCTTCACCCTGTCTCTGGCTCTCTGCTCAGATCACCATTCTCCATTTTAAGAGGAAAATGGATTCTAGGAATCTCAGACTTTATCATCCAAGTTCCATGGCACGAACACACAAGATTTCTTTCCCTTCCTCCTACAGCCACAGTGGGACATCTGGTTGGAGTTTACCAGACTTGGTGCCCACCCTCCCATTCCCCCAGAGAATCATATAGGTCTAGGGGAGGGTGCACACCTGGCCAGGCTGAGTTTCATGTTCACCTGGGTCTCAGGTGCACAATACCACCATGACCAGTCCCCCTAGGATCCCAGGACTAAGAATACAGAGGGGTAGTTTCCCAAAAAACCAAGGGCAACTGTTAGGTTGGTAGGAGTCAGAAAATGAGGCATAAATCAGTATCATATTGGAAAAATGTTCATGAAGTGATGAAGACCCAAAGGCAGACGAGGCAGACTCCTGAGCTTCACCAGAAGAGGTGTTATTGGAGAGACAACGAACATTTCTTCTTAATGACCACCCCCCAGCACATGGACCCCAGCTTCCACGGTCTAATTGAAAATGACTAGAACTCTGATACTTTCCTAATTCTATTCCCAAGAATGCTACAAAGTCTTGAAATCTGAACCCTAGGGACAGACCCATTTCCTACAGGACACTTCATAAACGCTTAGCCAAATAGAAAGGTAATTGAATTCTTTATATTGGAACTAAAGTAGTTTTCTATTCCCTCTCTGTGAAATATTCCAGTGAGTACTAACTGCTTCTGTAAACCAACGCTTTTCTTGTTTATATAATAAGCACTAAAACGGCCTATTCATTAGAGCTCTGGTAGCGTAGTGGTTACGAATCGGGCTGTGAACCTTAAGGTCAGCAGTTAGAAACTACCATCTGTTCCATGGGAGAAAGATGAGTCTTTCTGCTCCCATAAAGATTTACAGCCTCAGAAACCCTTGTACAGGGTCGCTATGAGTCAGAGCTGACTCCACGGTACTTAACAACAACAACAAATTCATTGGTAGCACTTTTTTTCTTTCAATAACATAAATGCACTAGGCATGTGGACCTCACCAGATGGAATACCCAGGAAGCAAATTGACTATGTCTGTGGAAATTAACACTGGAGATAGTCAATATCATCAGTCAGAATATAGGCAGAGTCTGACTTTGGAACAGACCATCAACTGCTCATATGGAAGTTCAAGTTGAGCTGAGGAAAATTATAACAAGTCTACAAAAGCCAAAATGCAATCTTGGGTATATCCAGCCTGAATTTAGAGACCGTCTTGCAAGATTTAACTCCTTGAACTCTAATGACCAACGACCAGAGGAATTATGGGATAACATCAAGAACACCACACATGAAGAAAGCAAAAGATCATTAAAAAGATAAAGAAGAAAAAAAAAGACCAAAATGGCTATCACAAGAGTCTCTGAAAGTTGCTTTTGAACTTAGAGTAGCTAAAGTAGAAGTACTCGTAGTGTGACCCTGTAGAATAAGCACTGACCTACTAACCACAAGATAGAAGACTCAAATCCACCAGCTGCTCCTTGGAAACTGTATCCAGTGTCACTATGAGTCAGTATTGACACAATGGCACTTAACAACACCAACAAAGTAGAAGAAAGAAATGGCTAAGCAAAGGAGGTGAATGGAAACTCCAAAGGACAACTCGAGAAGACAATGTAAAGTTCTCATACAGAAATCACAAGACATTTGGAAGACAACAGCTTGGCCAATCCATTGGAAGAGATCCAGGTGACACAATGGAATGCAGAAATCATCAAACAATACCACTAATATCGTATGCATGTAAAATTTTCTGAAGATAATTCAAAAATGGTTGGAGCAGTACAATGACAGGGAACTATCAGAAATTCAACCTGTATTCAGAAGAAGACATGAAACGAGGGATATCATTACTGGTGTGATATGCCTCTTGATTGAAAGTAGAAAATACCAAAAAGATACTTACTTGTGCTTAATTGACTGCAAAGGCATTCAACTGGGTGGATCATGACAAGCTATGGTTAACATTTCAAAGAATGGGTATTCCAGAGCACTTTAATTGTGCCCATGAGGAACCTGCATATAGACCAAGAGGCAAACCTTTGAACACATCAAGGGGATACTGAATGGCTTAAAATCAGAAAAGGTGAACCATAGGATTGCATTCTCTCACCATACTTATTTTACCCAGATGCTGAGTAAGTAATCCAAGAAGCTGGATTGTATGAAGCAGTACATGGCATCAGGTCTGGAGGAAGACTCATCAACAATCTGCGATATGCAGATGATATAACCTTGCTTGCTGAAAGTGAAGAGGGCTTAAACTACTTACTGATGACAATCAAAAACCATAGCTCTCAGTATGGATTGCACCTCAGTGTAAATACAACAAAAATCTTCACAACTGGACCAATAAGCAACATCACGATAAATGGAAAACAGATCAAACTTGTCAAAGATTTCATTTTACTTTTGGATCCACAATCAACACTCATGGAAGCTGCACTCAAGAAACCAAATGTTGCATTGTGTTCGACAAATATGCTACAAAGACCTCTTGAAAATGTTGAAAAGCAAAGATGTCACTCTTAGGACTGACGTGCACCTGACCCAAGCCATGCTATTTTCAATCACCTCATCTAAGTGCAAAATTTGGACAATGAATAAGGAAGACCAAAGAAGGATCGATGCCTTTCAATTATAGTATCGTTGAAGAATATTGACTATACCACAGACTGCAGGAAGAACAAACAAATATGACTTGCAAGAAACATAGCCAGAATGTTCCTTAGAAGTAAGGATGGCCAGACGTTGTCGCACATACTTTAGACATGTTAACATAAGGGACCAGTCCCTGAAGAAAGACATCAAAGTTGGTAAAGTAGAAAGTCAGTGAAAAGATGAAGACCTCAGTGAGATAGATGGCTGGCCACTGGGGACTCAATCATGGACTCAAATGCAGCAGTGGCTGGGGAAGTGGCAGGACTGGCCTGTCTTCTTCTTTCTATTGTCTGTGAGTCACAACCGACTTGATACACCTAAAAACAAGTGTTCCCAGCTGATTCTGGAATTAAAATGCACATTCAACACTTTATATTTTTCATTGTCCCCAATCCAGTTAGATAAGCAGAGACGATAAATGAAAGTGAGTTTAGTAGCTCCCCATACCTCTGAATCCGTTCTTAGCATGGATTGTACTATGAAACACACAGCACAAACTTTCTACAAAGGTCCCCAAAGAAAGAATAATCGATACAACTTGACCCTCTATAGAGAGTCAGACTGCCAATGGTTGAGAATTTTATACTTTTGGGGTAGGAATACGAGTTTCTTTTCAACAACAACAAAAAAAAATACCCTCAGCATGCCAGGTGAATAATCTACCAAGCTCTGAGGTTGGTTTCATGAAGCGAGGTCAAGCACCAATGTTCCATGTGATACATCCATGACTGCTGACCAAGTGGATTCTGACTCATGGCACCCTGTGTGTCAGAGTAAAACTGTGCTCCACAGGATTCTCAGTGGATGATTTTCCATAAGTAGATCCCACTCATGGTGCCTCCAAGTGTGTCAGAGTAGAACTGTGCTCCACAGGATTCTCAGTGGATGATTTTCCATAAGTAGATCCCACTCATGGTGCCTCCAAGTGTGTCTGAGTAGAACTGTGCCCACAGGATTCTCAGTGGATGATTTTCCATAAGTAGATCCCACTCATGGTGCCTCCAAGTGTGTCTGAGTAGAACTGTGCCCACAGGGTTCTCAGTGGATGGTTTTTCACAAGTAGATCCCACTCATGGTGCCTCCAAGTGTGTC
>NW_006408801.1:2684367-2707656 GCF_000296735.1 Chrysochloris asiatica | reverse complement strand
GTACTCATGTGTTGGTATTCATTTGACGGCACCTGTTTGGTACCTGTGTTTGATGGTACTCATTTGTTGGTACGCAATTGTTAGTACTTTACTGAGTCCATCATGGGATCAGGAGCTCTCTATCTGTGGGTCCCCAGGCTCCTCAAATGCAACATGTCTGAAGACCTACTGACTGACAGAGTAGGGGCGAGGGCTACCTTTCTTCCTCACTTGACTGAGAGTCCTGGAACAGCCTGGCCTGGTCCCAAACACCTTCAAGGTACACCCCCCGTGTCCCTGATCTCCGCATTGGTGAGGGAGTACTCATGAGTCACTTGGAGCTTGGACAATTCCGTATGCCAAAGACTCTGCCCAAAGGACATATACATGAGACTTGGTGTACTCAGGCATCGCTTGGGGTTCCTAGATACCCCAAGGCCTCTAACAGTCAAGGCTGAGCCTACCCCCAGCCCACTTCTCTCCCATCTTCCTCTCTGCCTACAACACTCTCATATCCACTTTCATCAGAATAAGAGCCAGTGGGCTGGGCTTAGTCCCATGACAGTATTGTCTGATATAGGCAACCACAACAAGTGTCTTGGATGAGTCCACCTCCCTGGCAGAAAACACCCTTTGTTCAAATTGCATGTTCAATTAGAATGGTGCGGCTCCAGGAAAGATAGAAGAGGAAAAGAATAGAGTGTAGGCAATACCTGACCAGCTTTGCACATGTGGCACTGTAGGATCAACACTGGACTGTAAACCACAAGGTCGGCAGCTCATACCCACCAGCTGCTCCTGGGAAACCATTTACAGGGTTGCTATGAGTCAAAACCAATTTGACAGTACTTAACAACAACAACAATGGACTGTCAGAAAAAAGAAGAAATCTGTCTTGGAAGAAGTACAGCTGGAATTTTCCTTAGAAAAGAAGATGGTGTGACTTCATCTCACTTACTTAGGACATGTTATCAGAAGGAACCAGTCCCTGGTGAAAGAGATCATGCTTGGTAGCATAGTTATTGTTGTTGTTAGGTGCCATCGAGTCAGTACCGAATCATAGCGAACCTATGCACAGAAGAACAAAACACTGTCCGATCCTGGGCCAACCTCACTACTGTTGCCATGCTTGAGTCCATCAATGCTCCCACTTGGCTAATCCATCTCGTTGGGGGTCTTCCTCTTTTTCTCTGACCTTCCACCTTACCAAACATGATATCCTTCTCCAGTGACTGGTCCCTCCTGACACTATGTCCGAAGTATGAGAGACAAAGTTTGGCCATCCTGGCCTCCAAGGAGCACTCTGGCTGCACTTCTTCCAAAACGGATCTATTGGTTCTTTTGGCAGTCCATGGCACTTTCAATATTCTCCTCCAACAACATAACTCAAAAGCATCAATTCTTCTGCGGTCTTCCTTAGTCACTATGCAGCCTTCACATGCATATGAGGTTATTGAAAATACCATGGCTTGGGTCAGGCGCACCTTAGTCCCCAAGCTGATATCTTTGTTCTTCAATACTTTAAAAAGGTCTTGTGCAGCAGATTTGCCTAATGCAATACATCGTTTGATCTCTTGACTGCTGCTTCCATGAGTGTTGATAGTTGATCCAAGAAGAATGAAGTCCTTGACAACTTCAATCTTTTCTCCATTGATAAGAATGTTGTTTGTTGGTCCAGTGGTGAGGATTTTTGTTTTCTTTACATTGAGATGTAATTCCATAACAAAGGCTGTGCTCTTTGATCTTCATCAGTAAATGTTTTAAGTCCTCTTCACTTTCAGCAAGCAAGGTTGTATCATCTGCATATCGCAGGTTGTTAATGAGTCTCCCTCCAGTCCTGATGTGTAGAAGGTCCCTTCAGTGAGAGGGACTGACACTGTGGTTACAACGGGCTCAGATATATCAGTGACTGCGAGGCTGGGGCCAAACTAGGCAGTGTTTGTTCCATTGTATGTGGGGTCATTGTGAGTTGGAACCAAGTTGATGACACCTAACAACAAAAACAACTAAAATTTGTGGGATGGAGTACCTTGTAGGAATGTTATAAGTATTGCACAGCTATTGTGGTTAGCAGCCATCAAGGTTTCTCCGGCTCAAGGTGACCCACGCCCAACAGGAACAAATGTTGCCTGGTCCTGCACCATCAACAGGTTGTGCTCAAGCCAACTGTGGCTGCCACTGGGTGTTCTGAGTGTCTTCCGACCCGGGGTTGGATGTAAGTGGGAGCCACAGGGAGGAAGGAGCATAACTGTTGTTGCAGGAAAGGGATTGTAATCATTGAGATAAAACAAAGTGTATAATGTGTTGAATATAAAGCAAATTATCTTGTCTGCAAACCTTCATTTAATTCGCAATATTGTTGTTGTTGTAAAGTATGGCCAAGTTGCTTCCGACTCATAGCAATCCTGTTTCCAAGAAGTGGTTGGTGAGTTTGAACTGCCATTGCTGCCATTCAAACCGACCTTGCAGCACCATACCAGGACTCCTTAATTCACAATAAAAAGATTTTTCTGTTTTTTTGTTTTTAAAAAGAACATAATACATGAAAAAAGTAAAAGGTCATTAAGAAGACAAGAAAGAAGAAAAAAACAAAATGAATGTCAGAAGAGACTCTGAAATTTCTCTCCAGTTTAGACATGCAAAGCAAATGGAAGAAATGAGGAAGTCAAAGAGCTGAACAGAAAATTTCAAAGGGCAGTTCAAGAAGACAAAGACAAGCATTATGATGAAATGTGCAAAGACCTGAAGTTAGAAAACCAAAAGGGAAGAACACACTCAGCATTTCTCAAGCTGAAAGTATTGAAGAAAAAAAAAATCAAGCCTCGACTGGTAATATTGAAGGATTCCCTCTGGGTAAAATATTGAATGATGCAGAAAACATCAAAAGAAGATGGAAGAAATACACAGTCACTGTACCAAAAAGAAAGGATTGATGCTTAACCGTTTCAAGAGGTCGCCATATAATCAAGAGCCAATGATACTGAAGGAAGAGGTCCAAGGTGAACCGAAGTCATTGACAAAGACCAAGGTTCCAAGAATTGATGGAATCCAAATTGAAATCTTTCAACAAAGTGACGCAGCACTGGAGGCACTCACTAATCAATGCCAAAAAAATTTGGAAGACAGCTACCTGGCCAACTGATTGGAAAAGATCCATATTTGTGTCCATTGCAAATAGATGTTACCCAATGAAATTCAGAAAACATCAGACATTAATACACATGCAAGTAAAATTTTGCTAAAGATAATTCAAAACTGGCTACAACAGTACATTGACAAGGAACTATCAGAGGTTCAAGCTGGATTCAGACAAGGACATGGAAAAAGGGTATCACTGCTGACATCAGACGGATTTTAGATGAAAGCAGAGAATCCCAGGAAGATGTTTACCTGTGCTTTATTTACTAGCCAGAGACTTTTAACAGTGTGGATCAGGATAAGCTATGGACAACATTCCAGAACACTTCACTGTGCTCATGAGAAACCTGTACATTGACCAAGAGGTGATTGTTTGAACAGAACAAGGGTACACTGAATAGTTTAAAATCAGGAAAGACATGCGCTAGGGTTGTATTCTTTCACCATACTTATTCAACCTGTATGCTGAGCAAATAATCCAACAAGCTGAGTTATATGAATAAAAACATAGCATCAGGATTGGAGGAAGACTCATTAACAACCTGTGATATGCAGATGATACAACCTTGGTTGCTGAAATTGAAGAGGATTTAAAATACTTTCTGATGAAGATCAAAGACCACAGACTTCGGGATAGGTTGCACCTCAGTGTAAAGAAAACAAAAATCCTCACTACTGGACCAATAAATAACATCATCATAAATGACAAAAATATCAAAGTTGTCAAAGACTTCATTATGCTTTCGATTCACTATCAACACTCATGGAAACAGCAGCCAAGAATTCAAAAATCTATTGCATTAAGCAAATCCGCTGCACAGAAACCTCTTTAAAGTGTAGAAGAACAAAGATGTCAGTTTGAGGACTAAGGTGCGCCTGACCCAAGCCACGATATTTTCAATAGCCTCATATGCATGTGAAAGTTGGACAATGAATAAAGAAGACTGTAGAAGAATTGATTCATTTGAGTTATGGTGTTGGAGGAGAATACTAAAGGTATCATGTACGGCTAGAAGAACAAACAAATCTGTGCTGGTTAAAGTATAGCTCCTTAGAATCCAGGATGGCAAGACTTTGTCTCTCATACTTTGGACATATTATCAGGAGGGACCAGTTCCTGAAGAAGGACCTCATGCTTGGTTAAGTGGAGGGTCAGTGAAAAACAGGAAGACCCCCCAACAAGATAGATCGGCACAGTGAGAGCAGCAAAGAACGTGAGCTTTTCGTGAGGATGACGCAGGACACAGCAGTGTTTTGTCCTGTTGTGTATACGGTCATTGTGAGTTGGAGATGACTCGACAGCACCTACATACAACAGCAACAACAACATACGTGGGAAAGACAAGGAAGAAAATGAGGAGAAGCACGTGACAGGAGCTGCTCCTAACAGTGTTGTGAAATGAAATAATCCAGAAGGCCTGGCAAATTGTCAGTGAGAGTTACATGCCAGCTGCTGATGTTATTGCCAAATAAAATAAGACAGCTGAAGTTTGGAGCACAGGCTGCATTTCAGAGGAGCGAAAGACTGTGGCTCCTTGCTGCTCACTGAACCTGAAGCCCTCTGGCCTCAGCAGAGCTCAGAGACTACTTCAGAATAAACACCACACTGCTTCTTCTCAGTCCCTTTCTGAAATGTTATTTCATTTTTATCAGTGCTGTTTGATTGTTATAAATATATATGTCGCACAACTGTTGTCAGGTGTACATTGAGGCATATCGACTGCATTGAGCATGTTGTGTGGCCATCACCCATGGCTGGGGGAAATGCTAATCCTTAAGGAATCACTACAGAGCTCACAACGGAGGAAATTCTAGCATTTCAAAAAATATTCACATTTGAATTTTGGAAGGATGCACCACGTCTGATGGAAAATAAGTCAGTCTGAACATCTTGTCATACCTATACTGGTGAGTGGCTGGAGTGAAGTCCACACTGGAGCCATCAGGGAGAAATGGGTACCAGTGAAGGGTTGACATGGTGATCTGACAACCATAGCTCGGAGCAATGAAAAGAGAGGAGTCAAGGGCATCACTGATCAGCAAAGAGAGCTTCAGAGTCCCTGTGGCTCCAAGGTGGAGCTCACCTGGAATGGTCACATCTCCCCAGGTAACTGAAATGGAGACGGGTGCTCTGTAGTGCTGTGGAGAGGTGGCAACACTGGAGCGAAGCTGACCTGGGATGGTCCAGCTTGGCCTTCCAAGATGTGAGCCATCTCAGATGAAGAACCAAGATGCTCCTGTCTTGGCAAAATGCTGGTAACAATAGCAAACTCATAAAGTTGTCCAAGGAACTGAATAACATGATGGTACAAAATCCATGGCGGATTTTGCAACCACAGACAGGTTTGCAGAAATAAAAGTGTTTGCTCCCTATTGCTGAATACAAATGGCACACCCATTATGTAAAAACAATTTAGCAGTTCCTTACAAAGTTGAACGTGGAATTGCCATATGACTCAGCAGTCAGAATCTCAGAAGTGAAAACAGGAACACAGGCAAACACCTGAATACCATCGCTCCTGGCAGCACTTTTCACAGAGCCAAAAGGTAGAGACAACTGAAGTGTCCATCAGTGACATCCCTAGGACAGAAGGACAGATTTTGTTATCAGGAAATAGACTTGCTGTAATAGATCCCTAAAATGGTTGATGGGTATGGACTGGAATCATTTGGATGCACATGAGAGAACAAACCTAGATTGCCTTGAAGAGACATTGGTAGTGGTATGGACAGTCAAGGTGCCTCTGGGGAAGTCTCAGATGGAAATGAGGGACGTGTTACTGGACATTGGAAGAGGTGATCCTTGTCATAAAGTGTCAGAAAACTTGTCTGGTCTATGTTCTGCTGTGGGGTGGAAAGTAAAACTTGCAAGTGATGAATTGGAACATTTAGCTGAGGGGATTTCTAAGCAAAGTGTGGAAGATGTGGCTTGTTTTCTCCTTGGCTGCTCATAGCAAAATGCAAGAGGAAAAGGACAGATTGAGGAAGAAACTGTTAATCAAAATGGACCATATTAGACATTTGGGGAAAATCCTAGTCCATAGTAATTCAAGAAAAGGGAACTCAGGCTCTAGCAAGAACGACTGGACAAATGCTTGTTGATAAGAAAGACTTTGGGGCAGGTTCTAAGGAAGGCAGTTAGACACCATTTACCAAATACTATACCCTTTTACTCCACAACTGCCTTTACAAATACAGTTCCATGTGTGCGTCATGATATTGTCGTTGTTAAGTGCCTTCAGGGCAGTTCTGACTCATAAGCAACCCTGTGTAGGGCTTCTGAGGAGCAGCCGGTAGGTTTGAACTGCCAACCTTGTGGTTCACCGTCCAGTACTGATCCTACAGGGCCACACCAGAAGTCCATGTATCATGATACAAGTCTAAGGTCTTTCTTTGTGGAATTATTTGCTATAGCAAAAGATTGGAAATAACCTAAATATCCATCATGATGGGTGTGGACAAAGAAAGTCCTTGACATTCATAAGATAGAACTCTATTCAGAAGTTTAGAAATAAGTATGTTCCTCACATTGTAGTATATGGTTGGCCCTCCGCATCCATGGGATCTACATCTGTGGATTCAACCAATCACAGATAGGAAACATTTAGAAGGGAGGGAAAAAGGAACTAAGGGGTCAAGAATCCCTCAAAGAGTAAGAGGGATTGCAAAGTGCTGTTAGCATAGCAGTGGCACTATATTGGATAGTCTAGGATGCTGAGCGATACTAGGGGTATGCGGGGAATGTGCACAGGTCACGTGCAAATACTGCTGTTTCTATAAGGAACTTGAGCATCTGTGGATTGTGGTGGCCACGAGGGTCCTGAACCAACTCCCTGTGGATACTGAGGGTGGCTGCATGATGAAGTGTGGAAAATCAAACCGAACCTACTGTTGTTGAGTTGCTTCTGGCACACAGCGATCCTGTTGGACAGAGTAGAATTACCCTGTAGGGCTTCCAGGCTGCCATCTTTTGGGAACACCATCCTGGTGGCACAGTGGCTAAGCACCCAGCTGCTGACTGGAAGGTGGATGGTTGGAAGCCACCAGTCGCTCC
Organism: Chrysochloris asiatica; assembly: GCF_000296735.1. Taxonomy (NCBI): domain Eukaryota; kingdom Metazoa; phylum Chordata; class Mammalia; order Afrosoricida; family Chrysochloridae; genus Chrysochloris; species Chrysochloris asiatica. Next base: position 2,700,485 of record NW_006408801.1, on the reverse strand, counting down.
CCAGGAGAAAAGTGGGCAGTGAGCTTCTGTGAAGATGACAGCCTTGGACAGCACATGGGCAGTTCTCCTCTGTCCTGCAAGGCCACTCTGAGGCAGAATTGAGTGGACTGTAGAGAGTTTTTTGTTTGGGTTTGGAATCTTGATGGAAGCAGACTAATGGGTTTGAATGCTGACCTTTTGGTATCACTAGGGCGCTTTGATATTACACTAAACATAAAGCAAACAACACCAACAATGCCATCAAGTCGGTTCCGATTCCAAGTGACCCTATAGAAGAAAGCAGAATGACCCCACAGGGTTACAGAGGCTGTGATGTTTATGGGAACAAATGATGGGACTTTCACCTGCACAGCCCCTTCTGGGCTCATGCCACCGACCTTTAGTTAGTAGCCAAACGCTAACTCTGCCCCCCAGGGCTCCTAACCACTGGACCACAAGGATAGTTCAAACCACAAGATCAGCGGTCAGAAACCATACAAAGGGTCGCTAGGAGTCGGAAGCGACTCGAGGCGCTTAACAACACCCGCACTTTGGCTTTACGTTTTGAAAAGTGTGAGCAGCCAAGTGTCTTCTAGGTAAAATGGGGAGGTGTGGAGAGAGAGCATTTGAGTCTCCATGAAACCAGTCCACCACCATTCCAGCATGGCCACCGTGGGCTCCTGAGCTGGCTTCCGCACTAGGGACATGCAATCAGGACGGTCCCAACTTCATTCCTGCAGAATGAAAATCACCTATCGCTTCTGATTCATTGTCCTCTCACGGGTACATTTGCATTTTATAATGAATCGAAGATTTCAGATAAAGCAGTCGTTTTATAATGTTAGAATTTCCACCCTCAGCCTATGGGAGGTTGGTATTATTGGGAAGGCCGGAGAAGGCCCTACCAGTGTCCAGCGATCACAACATACCCCTTCTTCATTGGAAGCTATGTTCATCAGCTGTTTTGAAAGTAACCATCACATAGATGAACAGACAGAATTTTTCATAAAACTGGTTATTACTGCATCTGCCGAGGCGATCCCTCGGAACCACACGTCAACACAACCCCTCCCATGAAATTCCACAAAAGGCTAGAAATGATTAAATCATTTCTGTAGAACAGTGTTTGAAATTTTGCTCCTAACTATATTTTTCATAACAGTCAGCAGAGAACTGATTACATGCCTCCGAGAAATGAATAATGTGGCACTTTAGAGAAGTTAGGAGGCGTGCATTAGCACACACAAAAAAGCCATTAGCCCCTAGAGTGTCAGGGCGCACACAACTGAGAGCCCTTCCAAAGATGGCTTCTCTCAGCTCCTGTAAGTGCTGGCTTGTAAAAGCATCCAGAGGTCTATCCTAAAGGCAATTATTTCCTTAAAGTTCACGGAGAGTCAGAGTCAAAGAAAAATACATGTTAACATTCGCAGAGCTTTCCCCCGCAATCTAAGTGAGACTTTAAATGGCAGGGCAGCTGTAGACATTGAAGTGGAAAGGGCCCGCCTGCGAGTTGAGTCAGTTACACTACAAAATTCATGCTAGTCAAGAAACCACACAAGTTCCCAAATTTCCTAATGCGGCATCACTGCCTTCCCACATCACGGTAGGGATCCACCTGGCAGCATGAGCAAGGATGAAAGCCTTACTTACAAATATGCCTAGTGAACAGCCATGTGAACAGGACACTTCTGCAGGGCATGGAGACAGCTCTTTCCAACCTGCTTCCGGTGCCTTAAAAACGTGTCTGAGGTACTCAAGTAGCCAAAAGATTCAAGGCAGGTTCCAAATGGTCCAATATTATTTCTAGGATGTAACTTACAGGGCAGGTTTTTGGGTTTGGTTTTTTTGTGTGTGTTTATATGAATTGAGTGAAGGTTTACAGAGCAGATCATCAGTTTTACATTCAACAAATCTTACACTTTGTTTCATTTCCATGATTGCAATCCCGGTCATGTACCATCAGTAAGCAGGAGTGGTGTTAGGTGTTGTTGAGTTAATTCCGACTCATGAACAACAGAACGAAACACTGCCTGGTCCTATGCCAGCCTCACAATTACTGTTTCGCTTGAGCCCATTGCTGCTGCCACGGTACCAATCCATCTCATCGGGAGTTTCTTTTTCGCTGACTCTTCAGTTTACCAACTATAATGTCCTTCTCCAGGGACTGCTCCTTCTTGATAACATGTATGACAGACAAAGTCTGGCCATCCTGCCTTCTTCCAAGGCCGATTTATTTGTTCTTCTGGGCAGTCGATCAATGGTACTTTCAGTATTCGTCTTCAACACCAGAATTCAGTGCATTCATTCTGTTGCTGTTCATGGATGGCGAGTTGGCTCGGACTCACAGCGCCTCCTGCAGATCATATTAGGAAAATCGGCCTGGCCGTGCGCCAGCTGTATCATTGTTACGCTCGAGTCTGTGGTTGGCTGGGTTGTACCCTCTACTTTCCCCCTCATGCTGTCCTTTCTAGTGATTCATCTCTCTCGATGACATGTCTGAAGTCTCAACACCCTCACTTCTAAGGAGCATTCGGGTTGTACATCTTCCAAGACTGACCTGCTCATTCCCCCGGCAGTCCACAGAACAGTCTCTATCCTGGACCGGCGCCACAGTTGGAATGCATCAATTTTAGAGCACTAGAAATGGAGTTTATTGTCCTACAAAAGCAGCATAAGGTTCATTTTTTCTTTGATTTTCCTGGGATATAATAGGACGATATACCTGATACTTAACCAGCTTTAACTGCTGCTTAGCTGCCAACTTGATGACTGGGTATCTGTCTCATTTCCCAGTTACAGCCAGACGTACCAAAGGGTCCTCACTCCTTCTTCAGGGGAGCTCAGCTCAACCCCAGATCGCCATTTCTCTCCAGCTAATCCTTCAACGGGAGCACGGGGGCTCCATACTACAGGCACTGCACTGAGGACCCCAAGGTCCACAGCTGGAGACCACCAGCATCTCTGTGGGAGAACGATGAGGCTGTCTGCTCCCTGGAAGATTTAACCCTATACAGGGTCACCATGAGCACTTAACAAGAACAGCAATCTCTAAATGCTTTAAATGAAATGGGAAGTTAACTGTTCATTTCCTAAAAGACGAGGCACCAACGATTCAGATTTAAAGATAAACTGAGACACAGAACACACATCTTCCCACCCAGTCCAGGCCTCTCTCCCCAAGTCCCACCCATCCCAAGGCATAGCCCTCTGTATAGTGGGCACCATGCCGGAGGTGGGTTCTAGGGCTCTAATCGTGTGCTACTCAATTTTCTAAAGCCGCGATTCAGTTCAAAGAGCGCAAGTCAAACATATTGCTACAAAATCCTAGAAATCTTCATTAAACAAGAATATGAAAATGTGAAGCTATTATTCCTCAACACAGCCTCTACGTAGGTCTCTACCATCTGCATTTCCACCTCTCTAAAAGAATTCTGAGCTTTTGGATCAAAAACAGCAGTTTTGACACTCTCCAGGGACTCAAGTCCTGTTCCTTTTGCATCTTCTCTGAGTTTAGGGAACAAAAAAGAAGTCTGAAGGGACACGATTAGGGGCAGAAGATGGGTTGGCTGAGGTTTCCCAGTAAACTACTCATAAGGCAGTGTGTCTACATAGGAAGGATGAACAGGTGACTTGTCATGATAGGAAAATATCCCGAGACAACTTTCCTGACCTTTTTCTCACCAATACAGTTTCAGATTCCTTAAAGTTTCTTCCTAATTAAAAAAAAATAGTCACCATCCCTTCCGAGCTGGCCTCTCTGCCTTTAATTTCAGACGCCTAGCAGATCCCCTCAGAAGCCACTGTTGATGGGACCTTGTGTTTTTTTGGAAGGTATTAAGACTAAGACAGGTGTATTCCTGATAGAATTCATCTGCAGCCATCCACGGGTCACAGAGACCTACCTAAACAGGTTTTGTTTGGGAAAAATCCATGCCTGTATGAACTGGAATCCTTGATGGAATACTTTTGGACTTACACTTGAAGAGAAATAAAATGAAATTATTAGAAATAAATCAAGGACTCTTTCCTTCAAATGAATCTTACGATTTTTAATTCTTCTTGTAAATCTGAGAGCGTGTGTATCACACTAGAAGATGAACATGCGTTTAGTCTACCAATTTGCCAGTATCTCATAGAAATCAATGGGTCACTCTAACAATATTCATCCCATAATTATCCCCAACATTATCCAATTGTCAGAGTGTGTGTGTCTATCTGTGACTGTTGGGTAGGTTGTGTAGCACAATTGGATATATTACTGTTAGTAATTTATATAATAAAAACAGTAAGGAGTCCTGAGGATGCAGTGGGTAAGCATTCAGCTGCTAACCAAAAGGTTGGCACTTTGAACCCACCCATCAGCTGTTTGGGAGAAAGACCTAGTGATCTGGTCCTGAAAAAACTTTCAGCCAAAAATATCCAATGAGGGCAGTTCTGCTTTGTCACACAGGGGTCACCGTGAATTGGAAGTGACCGGTGGCACATAGTAACAACGGCAGGTGGCGTAGTGTCTAACGAGAAGAACAGCGTCACTCTCTCTGTCTCTTGCTTCCATTGCTCCTTTACACACAGTTTCGTATTTAATATGCACAGATGTTACTGGAGCAACTTCACTTCTGACAAATAACTGAATGAAGTAGCAGGGCCTGCCTCTGGCCAATGCTCTTCCCCTTCTGGTGGCATCTTGGATTTGTAGAGTGCCGAGGCGCCCCCATGCTCTGCCCAGACACAGTTCCAAGCCATGTCTACAGGGAGGAACTTTTCAGTGAGAACACTGGACAACAGAGGAGGGCTCTGCAAAGGTTTCTCCACCAGGGTCCAAAGCCACGCAGAGTAAGAAATGGATCCGCTTCATCAGAGACTTGTGTCCTGGTGGCACAGTGAATAAGCACTCAGGTGCTAGCCTAAAGGTCAGTAGTTCAAACTCACCGGTCACTCCATGGGAGAACGGCCTGTTGATCTGCTTCAGTAAAGATTTACAGCCTAGAAAACCCTTTTGGGAAAGTTCCACTTTGTCACTTGGGTTCGTTATGAGTCAGAATTACTCAGGACCTAAGAACAACACCAAACCACCTGTGGATTCAAACACTCGGGTCTGTTCACAGGTATACTGTATGTGCACCAAGGAAACCAACCCCACGGGCATCTAGTCAAGTATGACTCACAGTGATCCTGTAGGACAAAACAGAACGAACCCATAGGGTTGATAAGGCTGTAATCATTATTGGAGCAAACTGCTCATCTTTCTCCCTCAGAGTCACTGCTGGATTTGAACCCCTGACCTTCAGTTTAGCAGTTATCAAGGGCCAATCACTATGGAGAAGGCAGGGTTAAACCCACTCAGCTGCCATCACTGTGTGTGGAGGCGTGGTGGACTTGAGTTCTGACTATCTGGGCAGGTGTGCCCCTCCTGGTTCCCCGCCAAGGTGGGTGTTGACACATCTGCTCCAGCATAGGGAAAATGGAGCGAAAAGATAATGGACATTTTCCAAGAATATTCTGAGGCCTCCTTGTGCACATTATGTGATAAGAAGCACTTTGTGTCTCCAAGAGAATCAGGTCCGGTTAACCTGGTTGTAATTGTTCCAAGCTGTTTACAAAACAAATACTTTCTTTTGAAAACAAGAGCTATGTAGACCGATGTTGTTACTGTTGTTGAATGCCCTGGTGTGGATTTGGACTCACCGTGTGTCACCAAGTAGGACTACCCCAGCCAATTTTCTAGGCTGTGATCTTTATGGGAACGGCTCGCCACGCATTCCTCCTGCAGAGCCACTGGGTAGATTCAAACTGCCAACAAAGTTAGCAGCTGAGAGCTCAGCCTCACAGACTGAACAGCGCGTGTGTGTTCACATACTTTCACTTTCTAAATGACCTGAGGGACTGAACTCGCCCAGTGCTGGCGCTCGGCTCCAAGTCCCCCACCAGGTCTGGGTGTCCCTCCTTGATGGGTAGCTTCTGGGTGTGCAGTGGGGGTAAGGGGATGGAGAGGGGTGGGGTCTCACAGGATCAGTGTAACAGAACCCTGAGGAGAGCAGAGTCTGCAACCCACCTTTTCAGGAAGGGCAGGACCATCCCAGCCTCTGTCTGAGAGAGCATCCCCCACGCTGGTCCTGTGCAACCACTCTGGGGCTGTGGGTGGGGGCCACCTTGGTGGGAGAGGGTTGAGGGTCTGATCCTTCACTTGGAGTGAATAAACCCCACTTCTCTTCTCAAGTTTCTTTGTCTTTCACATCCAACCTTCTGCTCCATTTGTCGGTCATTAGTATCCCAAATCAGAGACCTCAGGTCTTGCTGTGTGTGAGTTGGGAATTGGGGGACGGCTAGGAGTCCTGGGGTGGTGCTATGGGCTAATGTGCAAGCCTGCAAAGCCGTTTGAACGGTAAGGTCGGTGGTTCAAGCTCACCAGCCACTCCTTGGAAACCCTATGCAGGGTTGCTGTGGGCCGGAACTGACTCGACGGCATTTAACAATAACAACAAGCTACCTCCTACAAACCCCTGATGGCCCATGGTTAAGCACTCAGTTACAAACCAAGGGGTCTGAGGTTCAAGCCCAACAGCTGTTCTGTGAAGACGGCAGCCTAGGAAATCCTACTGGGCTCTTTTACCCTGTGACAGGTAGCATCAGCACTGGTCAGTGGTTTAAACCCACCAGCTGCTCCTTGGAAACTGTATATAGGGTTGCTATGAGTCTGAACTAACTCGACAGAAGTTAACAACAACACGCTGTTCCATAGGGTTGCTCTGAGTCTGAAGCATCTTGGTGGTAGTGGGTTTAGTTAGTTTGGTACCTTAGAAAGGCAGTGGTTAAAGCGATCAGAAGTCACCAGCTGCTCCTGGAGAGAGACGCGAGGTGGTGTGCTTCAGAAAAGACTTCCAGCCTTGGAAACCGAGGGGGCAGCTCTGCTCTGCCCTGTCAGGTGGGGCCACACCAGCTTGATGGCAGTGAACGTGTTGGATTCTTTTGAGCTTTCTCTTAGCCGCAGGATGTTCTCTCCCACCCCATCCCACCCCATTTTCTGTCCCTATCTTATGGGGTTGTCTTGAGCATGATGAAATGATGTGATTAAAGGCTTAAACGGGGTCTAGAACCCTGTTCTAGTAAACAGGCAAAAGGCTGCTGGTCCAACAGTTTAGCACTCAAGCAGTAGTTTGCTAACCAGATGGCCAGTGGTTCAAACCCACCCAGTGACTCAAAGACAGAAAAGAATTAACAATCTGCTCCCATAAAGGCGACAGACAGCCCATGGCACAGGGGACACGATGAGGCAGCGCTGGCTCCAGAGTACCCCGGACATCAACAAGACTTCTGGGTCGCACAAACGGTGGCACGTGACTAACCAGAAGGCGTGCAGTTTGAGCCCACCCAGTAACTCCACAGAAGGAAGGTCCAGTGGTCAGCTCCTGCCAAGATTACAGCCAAGAAGACCCCTCGAAGCAGTCTACTCTGAACACAGGGGGTGGCTACCAGTTGGAATCAACTCAAGTCGGTTTGGTTGCTACCTGTCTCCTTGTCCTTCAGGAAGGCTAACCCTACACGCTGGGCTCAAGCACAAACGGATTTGCTGACTGACCCCATGGCCCTGACCTCAGCAGCATCTTAGGATGAGCCCAAGGTGAGATACGGCCCCAGCAGACTGAAACAGCTACCCTCACAGCAGGAAATGACGTCGGAGCTGTCGCAGACCCTGGGTCATGAGGGGCAAAGCTGACATGCAGCGTGGATGGAGGGAAAGCCTGGGGTCTGGCCACAGCACGTGAGCGGCCAGGTCAGCGGCCAGGCCTCTCGTGTGAGCCTTTTACCATCAGTACTCTAAACTCTCTTTTCTCCAAGAAATCCCAACTCTACACTGTGAGCTAACAACCCCGGGGCCTTGCCGGCCTTTCCAAGCCTCATAAAGACTATGAAGACAAAAGGTGCAGCAAACCCTCCTCAGAGACATCAACCCCAGCGCCTGGTGACCCTGGGTGCCAGACAGCAAAACGGCCTGCAGAGCTAGGACCCTGTCTCATTTTCTCCCTTTGATGGTGAAATGTCACCAGCTGTCCCTCTCATCCTTTAGGGCCCCCTCCAGCCAGGCTATGTTTGTGCACTGAAAGGTCTCACCCAGGTCAACAGACCTAAAATGCCACCAATGTAACTCACCAAAATTCAAACTGGTCACTGTCAGTGGATTCTGACTCAGAGACCTCACGTGCTCCATTGGGTTCTTAATCGTTTGTTGGGGAAAGTAGTTCACCAGGCCTTTCTTCTGAATCGCCTCTGGGTTTCTTGGAACTATAAATCTTTAGTTAGTAGTCAAGAGCTTAACCTTTTGCTTCACCTAAGGAGTGATAGCACTGTTATTTCCGGAATGAGCTCTCCCACCTAGCTCTCTCTTCTGGATTCAACACATACATCTCCCTCCTCCACTTGGGTGCTAACAGGCAGATCCAGCTTCTCACACCCAAGAAAGAACTCCTGACCTTCTCCTCAAACTGATGAGAGAAAAATATCTGAGACTTGTGTTTTTGGTTTTTCCCCCACACCAAGCCAGAATCTTACAGAATCCCCCTCACTTTTTTTTTTTTTCCTTTCCGGTACTTCACCAGAAATGAAGTGACAAGTGATTTTTTGTGTGGAGTGTGTGTGCATGTGTGTGCATGTTTGTAACTCTGGCCTACAGCCCCTGATGTCTTCTTATCCACATGATTCTTTATGCTGCAATTTCTGGGCGTTCACTCGGATAATTTTCTTGACTGTGAGCCAGAATTTATAGTGAAACTGTCAGTGGTGTCGGGGTGATGCCCTGGGGAAAACCACCAGCAAATGGCTTCTTACAAACCAGAGAGGGAAACTGTCATCTCAAAGAGAAATCTGATTAGTGATAGTAAGAGAGGTCCAAATGCTTGCTATGGGCTCTGAAGTTCAGTGGAAATTTACTTGCTCCTTTTTACTTGGATAACTGGTTGTTTATGTCCAAGTAACAAAAATCCAGAGTAGACATCATGTATAAAACATGGAGCTATTTGCTGCACCATGAAACTCTGGAATCTCTTGGGTGTGTGACACAGAAGGCTTGGGGCTTGGACCCTTTGCTTTTCAGAAGAGGGCTTTCTGTGTTTTTGAGCTCAAAGGTTCAAGCTTCCTGAATCGAAACTTCACACCATTCATTTAGCTAAAGATACAAGACCATGTTTACGTTGAAGTCTGACACCACAGCCAAGAGCCTCCTTAATGGAGGGAAAACTTCTGAAACAGCAGCTTTAAAACTATGACCAAGAGCGTCATTAAATAGTATGGGTCCTCACTCACCTTTCTTGGAAGTGCCTTGAATTTTGCAAAACCAGCTAGTCATGTATCTGTTATAGACCCTCCCTCTAAGTGTGCATGGCCCCTAGTACCTACAAAAGTAGTCCCGCTGAACAGATGGAGACTGCCAGTCCTGAACTTTGCAGAAATGACTGTCAGCTTAAGAAATGTGTTTATAAACCACTGAAAAAATTAGCAGAAGTAGCACAAAGCGGAAGGGCAAACAATGTTTTTCACGTGGCCAACAAGAATCCCCCAAGCGGAGGGTTCCTCACGCCTGTGGACCGGAATGCTAGTCCTCCCGGCATCTGAGTCACCACCTGTGTCACGGAGACTTGTAGGGTGGAAGAAAATGTCTGTGATACACACAGGTATGCAAAGTGGGACCCAGCATTCCACTCCCCTGGAGGAGGGGAGGGAGGAGAGTCACCTGAATGGAGGGGCTGGGGACTTCCTGGGTGAGGTTCAGTGTCTGGCCCTGATCCCAAGTAGATGAAAACTGGGGACCAGCACCTGCCCTTCCGACAACTGACCCACCCTCTGGCCCTCTGCTTTAGCCAATCTGCTTTCAAAGAGAGACTGGATTACTATCTTTATACGACTGTGGAAGTCTCACACCAAGTTCACTAATTTGGGGAGGTATCTGAGTGTCGTAGTATCAGCACGTTACACCGTCGGTGGGTCCTCAGGGTCCTGGGGGTGGGGTCCCTGCCTGCAATGCACAGAGCAAGCAGTGGGGCGTGATGGGGGTGGGGGGAATGCCAGTTCGGGTCCCTGCGGCCAGACAACTGAAACAGGTTCCCGGGGGTCGCTGTCAGATCAGAGTTGGCTGCCCACCTCCCGGGGCGCTTCGGGACGGGCTCCCGGTGTCTCGGGGCGCACGGGGGCGAGGGGCGGCGCCGAGGCGGGGCGACGGGGCGGTGTTTACCTGGCGGCAGGAAGCGGGGAGGCGGGGGCGGGGGAGCGGCGCGGCCTCGAAACGGAGCCCGTCAGTCAGCGCGCGGCGCGCGGCGAGGACGAGCCTGCGGTCCTAGTGGCCCGCGGCCAGACCCCGGAAGGCGGCGGCGGCGGCCCTCGGACCGGGCGTAGGGCCCGAGCAACAGGAGCGCGGCCCGAAGCAGTGAGTGAAGCCGGTGGGTGACCGTGAGCCAGCGGCGGCCAGGGCCCTTTGTCCCTTTGTCCCCGGGCGGGCAGGCGGACGGGCGCCGCGGACCCAGCTCACCTGTGCCCGGTGGCCAGGTCCTCCGAGCGCGAGGCGGGGTGGGCTCCCCGGAGGTCTGGGGCGGCTGGCCGCGGGGTGAAGGGACAGAGGTCAGCGGGAGGGCAGAGCTGGGTCCTGTTACCTTTGGAACCTTTACATTGCGGACCTGGAGCGTCCTGTGTCCCCCACCCCCCAATACTCACACACACACACACACACACACACACACACTCGCAGGAGGAAGCCAGGAGGGCGGCGACCAGGGCTCGCCCTTGCTTCCGCCTTCCCTGGCCTGTTGCCCCAGATCAACCTAGGCCGCCCGCACCCGCAGCCCTCCACACCTGCACCCCGCCGGCACCCTGCCTGCACTCCCGATCCACCCTGGGACCACGCCCCGCCCGCAGCCCACCTGCCGCGATGCGCTGGCCTTCCGGAGCCAGCGCGCGCCCTGAGGGGCGCCCTCTCCTGGGCCGGTGCCTCCGGTTTGGGGGCTCTCGGCGCTAATAGTCTGTGCCCAGAGAGGGCTCCAGGTCCGTGGGCTCTTAAGGTGGCGTCCACATCAGCCTATTGGGAAGGTGGGTGGGGGTGGGGAAGCATTTCCTGGGGACCATTGTGGCGCTCTGTGGGGCTCTGGCAGGAAGAGACCCTTTCCTGGTTCCTGGGTCCCTGTTTCCCAGTTGTGACAATGTGAGAATCCACAACGTGTGCGCGTGTCTGGGGCTGTGCGGAGCATGTGCGGCATCCCGCAGAGATCTGGCTGCTGTAACTGGGGGCCTTCCAGTGGGTTTCACTCATCCCTAAACAACCATTGGTTTCTAGTCACTTCCACCTCACAGTGACCCGTGGGACAGAGCAGAACTGCACCAGAGGGTTTTCTAGGCTGTAACCTTTAGGGAAGCAGATTGCCAGACCTTTCTTCCTTGGAGCCACTGGGTGGTTTGAATCGAGTGCTTAACCGTTGAGCCACCAGGGAGCCTAACTACATTCATTGTCATTGAGCTGATGCGGTCTTACGACAACTTTACAGGACAGGCTGTAACCTTTATGGAAGCAAACTGCCACATCTTTCTCCCAAGGAGCAACTGTTGAGTTCGAACTAGTTAGTTACCACCAGGGTGCCTAATCATCATGCCCCCAGGTAGCCTGGCTAGAGGGAGGATTTTGCAGGTGATGGTAACCTGAGAGAACCTCTCTTTGAGCTCTGTATTGAGGCATTTCACAGCCCATCACCCTCAAATCTCAGGCCATTCCTGAGCTGTACCCCCACCCCCACCCCATGCCATCACCTAGTAGCATTTGGGGACTGGGGAGCGAGCAGGTTGGAATCGTGGTGCTGTCTCCCGAGAGCACCTGTCTGGTAGCCGTGTGTGTTCCTGTGAGCTAAGCTTCTTTCTGAGTGGGATAAACACACACCTGACGGGGGAGAATCGACATACAGTGTCTCTAACATACTGACTGGCAGATACTCTAAGGGATGGCTATTCTGAAATGATTCTTCCTCTAACTCAGCCTTAGACAAAAGCTCTCAGATTCACATCTACCTTGAATCACACGGTTAAGATTCATCGCTGCCTCCGCCATCCCTACTTTGTGGTTGAAGTAAGCTACCATTGAGATGACCCCACTCATGGAGACCCCATGCACAAACGCAACAAAAGGCTCCCTGGTCCTGCCGGCCCCCTGACTGGTGGCCAGTCCGGGTCTCCATTGGCTGATATTGGGAAGCAGATTGCCGGGTCTTACTTCCTAATCCATCTTAGTCTGGAAGCTCTGCTGAAACCTACCCAGCAACACTCAGGCCTTCACCGACACAGGTGCTGGTTGTGCGTGAGGGGCAGTGGCCAGGAATCGAACTCAGGTCTCTAGTATGGAAGCTAAGAAATCTGCCACTGAGCCCCTGTCCCTTGTCTTCCCTGTAACCAGGTGATATTTACTGAGCACTGACATGCTGCCAGCTCATGTTTGAGAGCTATCTATCACCTCATTTAATAAGCATGACTGTACCCACGATAATGGCAACTGTCTTCTTGTTGTGTTTCTTAGTTGATTCTGACTCATGCAGACTCCATGTGACAGAGATGCCCCGTAGGCTTTCTAGGTTATAATCTTTACGGGAACAGCTCACCAGGTCTTTCTCCTGCAGGGCAACTTATGGCTGTGCCATCCTTGATAGTACCCTATTGTTGTTGTGAAGTGCTGTCAAGTCACTTCTGACTCATAGTGACCCTATATAGGGGATATGAGGAGTGGCTGGTGGATTTGAACTTCTGATCCTGCAGCCAGCGCCACACCAGGACTCCTACCCTATTGGCCTGTTTTTATTGGCGCCTGTCAACATCACTTTCATATGCATGGCAAAACCACAAATGTGTGTGACTCGCTTTGTTGCAAAATGTGCTGTAGTGTGGTGGTCTGAACCGAACCGGCAAGATCTCCAAGGTCTGTCTATATCATCCAGGGTTTGGCCAGAGGAACGGAGCCAGGAGAATGGACAAGGAAGCTGCCCAAAGTTCGTGGAAACCTGGGATGAAAAGATAGTGAAATTTTTCCATGCATGTTTTGAAGCGCCCTCGTCTATAAAGGAGTTTGTGGTGCTGTAGAATTAGCACTCAACCGCAAGGCTGGTTTGAACCACAAGGTCGGTGGTTCAAACTCAGCAGCCCCTCCTTGGAAACCCTATGCAGGATCGCTATGGGTCAGAACCAACTCGGCCAACAGCACTTCACAACAACAACATTCATGGAAATGACTCCCAGATGGTCGGGGGGCTGGCGAGGCAAGGGTGCGCTACAGGAGAGACCCTGGCAGGAAGGGTGAGCTGGAGAACTGCCGTCCACACATGGAGTTTCTCCCAGTGCTTGGTAAAGATGAGGGGAATGTGCCACTAGGTGGACAGACACAGTGGTCACAATGGTCATGAAAGTAACACAGGACAGGACCAAGTTCTACACGGGGTCCCCACAAATCGGATCCAACTTGACAATAAGGACTGCACTAAAGCTCTTAGAAATATCTGTGATCAGTCGTTAACGTTAAAAAATGTAGTTCTGAATGTTCCTGGATTTTTTTTTTTTTCTAATTCAGGAGGACTTTGTGAACACTTGCATAGAAATAGATGTGCGCATAAAGAATGAGACTGAACAGATATGTGAGCTTAGTATCTGGAATGCCTGTCATATCCTAACTCATAATGTTGTTGTTGTTATGTGCTGTCGAGTCGGCTCTGACCCATAGCGACCCTATACAGGGTTTCCGAGGGTGTAAATCTTTACGGGAGTAGAAAGCCTCATCTTTCTCCCGCAGAGCAGCTGGTAGTTTCAAACCGCTGACCTTAAGGTTCACAGCCCGATTCGTAACCACTACGCTACCAGAGCTCCGTGTGTTTCAAAGAAAACCCAGGTAGGCAAGTAAAATATGAGAAGATGTTTAACCCGCTGCTAACAAGGGAATTGAAAACTAAGCCAACAGTGAGGCAGGTTATTAACATACTGGTAGGAACTAACTTTAATTCTGACTATACCACTTCTTGGGAAAGAAACAGAGAAATGAGAACTGGCTTTGTAAACAGAAGTGTTACTAGGAGATTGAAGACCATTAATGACCAGCAGATGCCTCTTTTATGTCCTGCAGAGGAGTTCCAGAATGGGAGCAAAAATAGAATGAGTTTTTTAAACTTTTTCAAGACAATTGTAGCTTAGTGGTGCCCTGGTGACACTGTGGATCAGCAGTTCAAACTCACTAGACCTTCTGAGGGACAAAGGTATAAACTCAGAAAGACTTCGTCTGGGAAGCCTTGGGAGCAATTCCACTCCATCCTAAAGGGTCAGTGTGAGTCAGACACACAGCAACAATGGATCGTGATGTGGAACAGAGTTCCAGGTGCTCACTTGCCATCTGAGCCTCATCCTAATGCCTATTGCCCTCTTTCTACTTGGATTTCATGGTGTCTCCTTCTTGCTAAATTTGGAGAGTTCCTAATACACTGCATGTGTGAGTCTAAGGTAGGCCTTGACATGGACTGATCCCTGGAGATATCAGAGCAGGACTTTGTGCAGTGCGATGTAGCTTAAGTGCTCACTCCCCCAAATGTTCCTTTAAATGAAGGCTTAGTGCCCTGAACTTCTCAATATGAGGGTTTATTTTTATGTACTATTTTTTGTTTCATATAATGTGTATCATAGTTTTATGATGTATTTATAACCCATGAAGGCCTAACTAAGCTCCTTCATCCTCACAAAAGATGTCTTTTCTTAAAGGACAGACAAAAAACGGAACTAGCCCTTTAATAGCCCTAAATAAGAAAGCCCTCTGGTAAAATTAGTTTCTGCCAATATGTCAGAGGAGCCCCGAAGACGCTGTGGGTTAAGCATTGGGCTTCTAACCACAAGGTGGATGGTTCAGACCCACCATCCACTCTGAGAAAGACAAGGCTGTCTGCTCTCGTAAAGATCTCCAGTCTTGGAAACCCCATGTAGGCTTTCTATGACAAGGACTGTGGATTGTCTTGTGAAGTTGGCTCCTCTGCGTCTTCCTCTGAGTGGCAAGGTACAAGTGACATCTGCAAACTGCAATGTTGGAAGGCCTGCCTGCCGTCTTCTTCAGAGTGTAGTAATGAGAAAACCCAAGGTCACGGTGCGCTGCACCGAGCACTCTGCCTCTTCTCCTCCATCAGGGAGGATTCCCTGTCCCTTCCTGGGACCGGCTGTTCTTACTCGGGCAGACTGTAGCTATGGCTTCCTGCTTCCATGATGCTTACCCAGCCCTCACCAGACATGGCACAAAAAGTCAGTGCCTGACTGATGCTAATGAGGCAAGGGTGGTGCCTCTGTTCTTGAGCGCTGCTCTGACAGAAACACCACACGTGACTGTCTCAGTCATCCAGCGCTGCTCTGACAGAAACACCACACATTGAGGCTTTACCAAATAGCACTGTGTTTTCTCACAGTTCCAGAGTCTCTAGTGCAGCGGAGGGGGGGGAGAGGGAGAACGTCCGGCCCACAGCCCACTTAAGTCCTGCGAAATCTTTTGGTCTGTCCCTGCCAAGGGAACCACAGTTCCAGCCATTACATTAGGAGTGAGCTAATTAAATATTTGCCCAATTACTGCAGGCTAATTTTTAAGTGGATAATTTTGTACAGCCCGTGAATAGTGTTATAAATTTTGGCAGCACGAAGGGTTCCCACCCCTGCTATCTCTGTTCCTCTGGAGGGAGGGCTTTGCTTGTCTCATCTCTTCCTACGTAGAGGGACCCTACAAGGCAGGGTAGGACTGCTCCTTAGGGTCTTCAAGTCTGTAAATCCTTAGAGAGGCCTACAGCCTCATCTTTCTCCTGTGGAATGACCAGTGGGGTTAAACTGCCCACCTAGGCTTAGCCCAGTGCACCACTTATTCAAGACACGCCTGCACTAAAACAGGAGCGAGTGCAAGGTGCATGACCAGGCAGTGTTGCTGTTGAGCATGGGGTCTAGGCGTCAGAGCTGACTGGTCTGCGCCTAACAACAACAACACTAGTAACTCTCATTAACAAACAAATTCATTTCCAATCAGTCCTACCCAGAGAAACCCAAACTACAGCCATTGCATCTGGCTGATAGCGACCGTAGCTACGGGTTAGCATTTAGATTCCGGCTCATAGCGACCGTAG
>NW_006408801.1:2669304-2684267 GCF_000296735.1 Chrysochloris asiatica | reverse complement strand
GGGTTAGCATTTAGATTCCGGCTCATAGCGACCGTAGCTACGGGTTAGCATTTAGATTCCGGCTCATAGCGACCGCATATATGGGTTAGAATTTAGACTCTGTCTCATAATGACTTTATATACAGGTGAGAATTTATAATTTGGGGGGCAGAGTTCACCCTTTCTTTAATGGTGAAGGTGATGTGCTCAGAGCTTGATGGGGCTTGGTCAGTTCTGACGTCACTGCCGTCCCAACAGTCTGGTGAGTGGTATTGAGGAGGTAATTCTGCTTCTTGATCTCAAATACAGTCACGGTGGAAACAGCCTGTCAGTAAATGCTGTCAAAGGAGGTGATGTTTGTAACACCTGGACCTTGTGTTAGGGAGTAATGAAGGCTGATGTGGCGCTGGAGGTTCAGCACTGAACTGCTAACTGGGAGGTCGGCGGTTCAAACCCACCTATCACTTTTGGAAACTCTATACAGGGTTACTTTGTGTTGGAAGCAACTTGATGGCATTTAACAACAAGAAGCCTTGCCTTTTGTTTCTATTCCCCTGATTGTAATGATGTCTAGAAAGCCATGGGATCCTGGCGTGGTGCTGTAAAGTAAGCACTGAACTGCTAACCAGGAGGTTGGCAGTTCTTTGGAATACAACAGTCATTCTTTGGAAACCCTGCCCAGGGTCGCTGTGAGTCAGAACTGACTCTATGGCACTTGACAACAACAAAAGAAGGTTACAACTTGTGTCTCACTTTTGTTTTTTTTTGGAGAGTAGAGGAGCTTTTATTTTCGATTTGTTTTGATAGGTACGGAGTAGTCCTGACCATCTCTAAATTTTAGTTAGGACTTGAGCTAATTCCGACAGTAGCCCGTGTGTGCGAGGCTCTGTGGGTGAAAGAGTGGTACGTAGGCCTCAGGGCTGCTCTGAGCTGCAGTCTGTCTTCTGGACAAGAATTTCTGTAAGTGATGCTTCCTAGAGAATTCGTTGTGCAGTGATGCTGATACTTTCCGGCACTGACCCCTGTTTGCTGAACAGGGAGCTCGTGCACAGGGTGGGTGTGTGAGGCTGTGATTTCTGTCTGAGAGGGTGCTGGACCTAGATTGTGTGCAGGAGGTTGAGAATGTGACTTCCATCAAGTGCCGGCTGTTCAATTACAACGTGTGTCTACTGGATGCAGAGCCTGCCTCCCAGGGGCATGTGATGTGGGATTTTCCCAGGAAGCATTGCCTCCTCAGCTCTTGGGATGGGTATGCCCAGCTTTGTGGGGTGGGGGTGTACTCCTCTCCAGATTGGAAGCTCAGAGGTCCTCTCACAGGAGAGTCTGCTGTAGTACAGAACAGCATGGTTAGGCCAGAGCAGACTGTGCGTCATCCCTGGTGCACCAAGGTGTGGGCGGAGTCCACTTGTTCTACGTGGAACGCTGGTGGCTCAGTGGCTAATCCGTACCTTGCACCACCTGGATGGCATGGAGGCAGCGTGTTGTGACAAGGCATCTCAAGATGGGTGGCTTTAAACTCCAGCAGTTTCTTGTCTTAGGGTTCTGCGGGCTGCAAGTGTAAATTCAGGGGGTCAGTAGGGCTCTCTTCCCCTCAGGGACTGCTTTCTGGTGAGTCTTCTCTGTGAGTCTTCTCTTCTATGGAGACATGACTCAGATGGGGTCAGGACTCACCCTACTCCAGGCCAACGAGTCCTGCTGGGACCATGGGCAAAATTCTCAGCTGGTGACCAAAAGGTTCAAACTTAGCAGCCACTCTGCAGAAAAAAGATGAGGCAGGCTCCTCCTCAAAAGATGGCAGCCATGGAGACCCTGTGAAGCAGTTCTACTCCGTGCTACGGGTCGCTCTGAGCGGGAATCGCCTCGCCAGCTGTATAGACTTTGGGTTACTCCAGTACAACTTCATCTTAACTTAGCTCTTAGCATCTTCAAAAGATCCTGATTCCAACAAAGTCACATTCACAGCCCAAGCCTTAGGATCTGAGCTTATCTGTGTGTGGGCAGGGGGCTACAATTCTATCCAAAGCTATGTCTAAATCTGTTCTCTACCAATCAGAAGGGAGTAAAGAACAGGTATAGGACCTCTTCCATTTACCATGTTGCCTTATTAAGTTCATGCAAATTAAAATGGAAACTGAGGAAAACAGTGATTCTCATCGTTTTTAGGAGCTAGGGTTCTATTCTTGTACGTGTGTGCAGTGGGTGGTAAACTTGGGTTGGGTTTTGAAATGCATAACCTTGAAATATCTTGAGACCATGGAGTTACGAAGTGGAAACGCCAGCTGCGGTTATCGTCTCAGAAATCCACACAGGGTAAATGACATCTCTGAGGCTGGCACAGGGCACACATGTTGTCAAGGTGTCATCTTCTATTGCTTTATGAGAGGTGTGTGGTTCTGGTGATTCTGTTATGTCATCATTAGTGTTTGAATGTCGAGACTTATTTTAAAACGAGGAGGATATAAACCAGATACTAAATGTGAACTATGTTCATTCCAGCCTGGTGGGTGGAAGTTGTTATCTTGAAACGAAGAGAATTTAAACCAGATATTAAATATGAACCACACTCCTTTCAGCCTGGGGAGTGGAAGTTGTTTTGGGAAGGCAGATGGAAGCCAGAGGTATGGAGCAGGCAAGCAGAGTCCCTGAGAAAGGTCAGAGAGGTCCCGGTCAACATGCAGTCTCAATTCTGAAGAGAAGTAGGATGTCTACGTAGGATCAGCAGAGTGTGCGGCAGGAATGTAAAGAAAACTCCAGTGTGAGGGTAGAGGGAGACCTGGACTCAGTTTCCACCATTAAATACAAAATAAAGCATTTGCACCCGAAGATGGAAAAGCGGGTTGTGTTTGTGTGGAGTTGATGTGGTGTGATAACAATCCTTCCCCTAAAATGTAGCTCCATTTGGCTTTATGGTACCTATCAAAGATGGACTTGACAATGTTCCCGGACTCCAGGGCCCCTCAAGCCACACAGAGGACCCTGGCCTCATGACACTGGCCAGATTGAATGGTAGGGGTTAGTCTTTCCAACTCCAGTCTTCTTGTACTAATCTTTTTGGAGTCCTGGTGTGGCACTGGAGGATAAGCACTGGACTGCTGACTACAAAGTGAGCGGTTCAAACCACCAGCCTCTCCTTGGAAACCCTATACAGGGTTGCTGAGTAGGAACCTACTGAACGGCCCTTAACAAGAGTAATCTTAGCTGCTGTCTCGGGGCTCTGTGTACGATGATACGTCATGCGCATTTTGGGCATATGTTATCGAGACCAGGAAGGCTGGATTTGGAGACTGGCAGAAAGGAGACACCGAATTGTGAATTAATTCCTTCACCCAGCCCAACCTCCAGCATGGTAAAAGAGAGGACCATGAGCTGGAAACTGCATCCCTTGGGGCATGGGGCCTCATCTAACGCCAGGGAAAGTGAGAAACGCCATGGCCTTGACATTTCCAACCCCAACGCGAATCCTGGGACCAGGGACAAATGTTACACTGGCATGCATGGCTGCTGACCCAAAGTTTGGAGGAACTTTGTCCATCCACATGTACCTCAGAAGAAAGGCCTGGTGATCTGCTTCCAAACACCCGTCACTTTAAACCCCGCTGCTCAGTGTCCATCTCTGACCTTCGTGGAGACTCCCTGCATCAGAGTCGACCTGGTCACCCCTGGGTTTTGGTTACTTTCTTAAATAGTTTTCACACTTCATTCTAATGTCCAGGGGGTCATGATTTATCAGTTAAGCCACAATTTTGTGAGTATAGTCTTCCAAGATGCTGGGATTTTCCAAACCGTATCTTTACCTCCTAGAAAAGACATTCCCACAGAGCCTGGATTTTAATGGCGTAGTAAAATGAGAGGCCTCGAGCTTGCAGTCATAAGTCACTGCCTTTGGATGGGATGTTGGTCTTCAGACCCAACGAGGAACCTTCTGGAAGTGAAATGGCACAGCGCAGGCACAGCACAAGTCGTCAGGCCTCTGCCGGAGGGTGGGCTGGTGTCCTCTGCTCTCCTCACCTGGTGCCCTCCACGCTAGGCATATGTCATTTCTTTGCCTGTGTAACCATCACTGTTTCAACAGAACTGGAGAAGGACCCTAAAACTAACTTACTGATGTACTCCTACAGCACTTCAGTGTTTGGTTGGCTCTGTGTCCGGATCCAGGGAAATGGGCCATGAAGGGACATTTCAGTCATCAGACTCACATTGGCAACATTGGGTACAACCTCTCCATTTAAGAAAGAAAGAAAAGGGGAGAGAGAGTGGGCAGAGAAACAAGATTAGATCAGGAAGAGAAAGGAGAAAAGGAGGGAGGGAGGGAGGGAGGGAGGGGAGGAGAATCAGAAGAAAGAAAAGAAAGAGGAAGGAAGTAAACATGGAAGAGAAACTTTCTGAACAAATCCAAGACTGGGTGCCTAGACACGCCTGTTCCTTTGTCTCGTTTTCAGTGAGAACTTACGGTCAGAATGCTGTGGGACACAAACTCCACCCCGGGCCCTTAGGGAGCAGACCTCCGTTTCTCATGCCCTCCTGGACGCGGCTCCTGCCTTATGGACAGACTCAGGCAGCACTCGGCTCCTTGGCTGGCCAATGGTCTCTTTCCTCACATGTGCCTGTTTGTCTCCATGTCTGCTCTTTTTGCCACTCCAAATGATTAGATTTAGAGCCCACCGACTCAGGTATGGCCTATTCAGCACCACCAAGAAAGCCCTATTTCCAAATGAAATCGTATATACACGTATCAAAACCAGTAGGATTGACTCCGATACATGCGACTGAGCTCCATGGGTTTTCGATGGCTGATTTTTCAGAAGCAGATCTCCCAACACCTTTCTTCTGAGGTCCTCTGTGCACACGCCGCCTTTCAGGAAGCACCAGAGCACATTAGCACCACCCAGGGCTAGAGGGTGAGACACACTCGCCTTCCAGAAGGTCCTGAGAGAGCCTCACAGACTGGCCTTCCTGCCATGGTGGCTTGTCAGTAGGTTCCCTGGCTTCAAATCCAGGGTCCCCTACCGCTGTACCCTACGCTCTGCTGTGGCTGCCTCCCATTCCTCTGTCTTCCCATGGTGCCTTGGAAGGAAAGTGCTCACAGTAAAATATTAAGTGCCAGTGAGAAGCTGCACTCTCGGCCTGATGGAGCAGGCTGGTGGTATTCTGTTTCCCACTTACAGTCTTGAGGACTCTCAGCCTCATCACTGTGGACCAGGCCGTTGGCTGCCGGGTCACCACTTATAGTCTGGAGGCTTCAGATGAAGGGCTGTGAGATGCAGACATCCTCATCTTTCAAGTCGAGATTCAGGACATGGCTAGTCTGGCCCCGGGCCTCACTTTCTGACCTGTATGTGGACACCTGAGTTGCTGGAGGCTGATTAAAGCTAAGTAAGCACGCACTATCTTGTTAGCACCGGGGCCCAGTCCACACACCTGGGTGTGAGGTACAGGAAGGCCAGTGTTCTGCCTCACGGTGGACATCACACACACTTGTGAAATGTGGCCAGTCATGACCCAGCACGGCAGGACCAGGGTAGATCTGGGTAGAGGTGACCACAGGCTGCAGGGCCAGACTTCGGCCACCAAGGCCTCAAGGGTCCCCATGTCTCTGAACAGAGACTGCCGTGGGACTGTTTGTTCCATCTCTGAGACTGTGACCCGGGTGTCCCCAGATCCACGGCCAAGCTCCTTACCTGACTGGAACCAGGGAATCTTAAAGGTCTGTATTCTGTCGTCTAGACCAGTGGTGTTTGAGCCACGCCACAGTCGGTGCTCCCCCCAGTCACTGAGATAGCGGCTCCACCTACAGTCAGTCCTTGAGTCAGCGGTAGACTTTCTGGGGCCCCCATCAGATTTCCAACAGACGTCATTTTCCCACAGCTGCCCAGTTGTCTCTAGAAATGACCCACAGTAAGCTCAAGGACGTGTTGTGTGCTGTCTGAGAGCTCTGGGAAGGACCACGGGGACCATGCCCACCCTGGGACATCAAGCAGCTAGACCTTCTAGGCACCCAGCCCAGTGCCCGGGAACAGGGGTTCTAGAGCATCATGGGATGTATCCTGCCCCTGAAACGTGTCCGTTTGCCTAGGCCATGGTTCTTAGTGTTGTGTGTGATCACCCGCGTGTTGCAGACTCTCACCTGTGAAGGGAATGAGACAGGAGTAGCTGCTGTTCCCATATGTTGATGGGGCTGAGGTAGTCCACAGGGTCAGGGTGAGTCCATAAGTGAGGAGAGAAACAGGGACCTCCTACCACAGGAAAGAAGGGCCTCGAGCAGAGTGAGTCTTTGAGTCTGGGGTCCCTGTGCTGGGAGCCTCCTAGACCCAGGGGAAGATTGATGCCAGGACACATGGAGATCTGCCAGTAACAGCAGACCCACAGATGCTGGAGGGAGAGCAGGGCCTTCCTCCTTCCCTACAGCCCCATCCTGAATTAAACTGGGAGAGAAAGCATGTCTGTTTGTTACAAACCCTCCCCCCGCCCCCATGGTATGTCTGTGAGAGCAGCATACAAGTACAAAGACTGAGGGTGCGCAGATGTCTGAAGGGGACTTTGGCCTCATCCTCACATAACTGGGAAGATGGGTCAGGAAGGGACCCTTGGCTCTGTGCTCTGCCCCAGCCTCAGAGGTGGCGGGGGGGGGGGAAGCCTGAGCCCCCACCACAGGCAGTCCTCAGCTCGTTTGGGGGAGGTTGGTTCTAGGTAGGCTAACTGGTCTCGATGTTGATTCTGTCGTGCGGGTGTGTGCATGTGTGTGACATTTCGATTTCGCCTGCTGTTTTGGTGCCCCTGGGTACTTGTTGTCGATGCTTGGGGCAGGGGGAGAGGAGGAGATGGGAGGGGTGAGGTAGGGAAAGGAGAAACAACAGGCGTTGAGGGCATGGGCAGGATGCTGAAGGAGTAGTAGCAACGCTATTGTTGTTGTTGTGTGTGTAGATCACCTTTCCAGTCAACGCATACTCATTTTATTCCGTGGTGTTGGCTGCAGTCCCCCATCAGTGTGACAACACTGGTTTATTTTTTGTTCAGAAATCCCTTGTTTATCTTACTCATGTGTCCTGTGCATTTTTAAACCTGGTCTCTGGGGTTTCGTTTATAAGTCATGTGGTCATGTTGTCCCTTTAGGGTGGGTGGATCCATCTCTGTGGGGAGGGTACCCTCTACCCTCCATCCATACCCAGGCAGGTCTCTGAGGGGCACTGACTCTGAAGCTTCAACCCTACAAGGCTGGGTGACCTGCGCACTGGGGCCCCCGCATCCTGCCCGCCCACTCCAGCCTCCATGAGCTGTCAGTGGACTCTTCTCCACAGCCTACAGCTTCCTATCGGGCCAACGGTCCTGCTGTATTGTGAGGTGAGTCACTTCTGACTCAGAGCAGCACTGTGCACAACAGACCGAAACTGCCCTGTCATTGTTATGCCTGAGAACGTCTCTGCAGCCTCTGTGTCCGTCTGTCTTGCTGGAGGTCTGCCTCTTTCTCACTGACCCTCCACTTTACCTAGTATGATGACCTTCTCTAGGGACAGCCCCCTCCCAGATGCTTTTAGCATTCCCTGTAGCAGGAAGAGGGGGGCTTGGGAGGTTTACTGTTTCCCATTCTTCCTTTTTGTTCAGCTTGTTGACTAGACCTCTCTTCCTCAATCTGAATTCTGCATCGTATTTTCCCTCCAAATTCAGTATAACACAGTTGTCCAGGACACTTTCGTTGGCTTGTTATGTCCAAGTTAGCACCCTAAAGCACTGGGTCTACAGCGGGAGCCCAAACTCCCCTATGAGCCTTGGCTTCCCTTCAGCCTCCAGCCAACTCTTTCTGACCAGGAACCAGCAAGGGGGCCGCTGTGCCGAGTGTGTTTGGAAGCAGACTTCAGTTCCCCTGGGCCAGCTAAGGTTGGGCTGTCCTGCTCTCTTGGGACTTGCCAGTAATGGTTTATGGATTCACATCACCTAGAAGGGGGGCGTCAGGGGCTCCAGGTCATGAGTCATACTCAACCAGCAAGAATCCAGGTGGTCGAAGGGCCCTGGGACCAACCCAGGATTCCCACACATGGTCCTGTCTGGCCTGTGACATGGGATAAGCCTATCAGCCGCCAACCATGACTTTGTGGCCGTTCCCCTGGTTTTCTTTCCTCTGTAATCTATAAGGAGTCCTGGAGTGGTGCTGTGGGCTAATGCACTGGACCACAGTGTCGGTGGTTCAAGCTCACCGATCGCTCCTCGGAAACCATGTACAGACTCAACTGCCTCAGGTTTGATTTTGGGTTTGGGTGTTTATTGAAGATTTATAACATAAGAAAGATGAACTTCCACAGTTAAGGTTGAAGAGAAAAATTAGTAACACACAACTTTGAATTCAAAGTTTTTCTTACCAAGGAAACCAAATAACTCAAACTCAATTCCACTCAGCCTATAAATCTTTACAGGAGCAGAAAACCGCATCTTTCTCCCTCAGAGCTCCTGGTGGGTTTGAACTGCCGACCACTTGCTTAGCAACCTAGTGCCTGCCCTACAGAAACTGAATGTCACCGCCTAAAGGAGGGGTGGTGTGGCTCTGTGGCTTAATGCGCTGGACTGCTAAGCACTGAACTGCAAGATCAGCATCCCTTTTCCTTATCTGAATCCAGCTTGAACCTCTGGCAGTCCCTGCCAACATACTGTACAGCCATTTTTTAATTAGCAAAATTTTACTTGCCTGTAATATCAGTGATATTGTCCAATGATTTCCACATTCCGTTGGCTCACCTCTCCTTGGAATGGGCACAAATACGAATCTCTGCCAGTCAGTTGGCCAGATAGCTGTCTTCCAAATTTGTTGGCACCCACTGGTACCTCCAGTGCTGCATCAGTTTGTTGAAAGGTTTCAATTTGGATTCCGTCAATACCAGAGCCTTGTTCTTTGTCAATGTCTCCATCCACCTCGGCTTTCTTCCTTCAGGATCATTGGCTCTTGGTCATGCACTACCTCTTGAAAGGTTGAACACTGACCATTTCTTTTTGGTACAGTGATTCTGGGTGTCCCTTCCATCTTCTTTTGATGCCTTCTGGTCATTCAATATTTTGCCCAGAGAATCCTGCAATATTTCAAATCAAGGCTTGAATTATTTTTCAGTTCTTTCAACTTGAGAAATGCTAAGTGAGTTCTTCCCTTTTGGTTTTCTCACTCCAGGACTTTGCACATTTCGTTACAATACTCGTCAGCGTCTTCTAAAGCTGCTCTTTGATTATACTTACTCATTTCTTCCATTTACTTTAACATCTCTACGCTGGAGAACAAGTTTCAGAATCTGTACTGATATCCATTTTTGGTCTTTTCCTTCTTTCTTATCTTCTTAATGACCTTTTGCGTTCTTCCTGTATGATGTTCTTGATGTCATCCCACAACTCTTCTGGTCTTCGGTATTAGTGTCTAATGCATCAAATGTCTTCTTGAGATGGTCTCTAAATTCAGGTAGGACATGTTCTTGGTCATATTTTGTTTTTTGTGGACTTGTTTTCCTCTTCTTCAGCTTCAATTTGAACTTGTATATGAGCAATTGATGGCCTATTCCACAGCGTGCCCCTGCTTTTGTTTTTGCTGCTGATACGGAGCTTTTCCACCATTTCTTCCCATGGCTGTAGTCAGTTTGATTTCTGTGTAGTCCATCTGGTGAAGTCCATGTGTATGTTGTTGTTGTTGTTATGTGCCATGGAGTCAGTTCTGACTCATAGCGACCCTGCACAGGGTTTCCGAGGCTGTTAATCTTTACTGGAGCAGAACGCCTCATCTTTCTCCCGCGGAGCAGCTGGTAGTTTCAAACTGCTGACCTTGGGGTTCGCAGCCCCATTCGTAACCACTACGCTACCAGAGCTCCTTGTCCATGTGTATAGTTGTCTTTTATGTTATTTAAAAAGGTATTTGCAATGAAGAAATCATTAGTCTTGCAAAATTCTACCATGTGATCTCCAGCATCATTTCTAGCACCAAGGTCACATTTTCCAACAATTTATCCTTCCTCTTTGTTTCCAACCTTTGCATTCCAATCAATAGTAATCATTAGTGTATCTTGATTGCTTGTTTGATCAATTTTAGGCTGAAGAAGTTGGTAGATTTCTTCAATTTCATCATCACTGGCTTTACTGGTTGGTGTGTAAATTTGAATAATAGAGATATTAACTGGTTTTCCTTGTAGATGGTATATTTCAAGATAGGTCATGAAATGGTCTTTTTGATGATGAATGTGATGCCATCCCTCTTCATTTGTCATTCCTTGCAGAGTAAACCATGTGATTGCCAGGTTCAAAATGACCGATGCCAGTCCATTTCATCTTATTCATGACTAGGGTATAGATCTTTATGCATTCCATTTTAATTTCAACAACCTCCAATTTTCCTTGATTCATACTTCCTACATTCCATGTCTTGATTATTCATTTATCTTAACAGTTGTTTCTCCTCATTTTGAGTTGGGCCCCATCACCATGAAGATCCTGAAAGCTTCACTCCGTTTGCATCATCACAGTCAATTCTATTTTGAGGATTCAGTTCTCCCCAGTTGTATTTTGAGTGACTTCCAACCTGAGGGACTCATCTTCTGGCACTACCTGACAATATTCTGGTGCTGACAGTGTTCCACTGCCATTCATAAGGTTTTCAGTGGCTAAACATTCAGTAGTAGTCTGTCTCTCCTTCTTCCTAGTCTGTCTTTGCCTGGAAGCTTCACTGAAACCTGTCCACCATGGGTGACCCTGCTGGTATTTAAAATACCGATGACATAGTTTCCAGCATCACAGCAATTCACAAGTCACCACAGTATGACAAACTGACAGAATGGTGTGGGTTTTTGGAATTCACCGTAAAAAGCCTGCCAGACACTATTCTCCAGCAGTATGGGGGTGTGGAGGGAGGCGGGGGTGTCATGATTAGCAGCCCTGCCAGATGTCACCTGCTGCTGCTGAGTCTTGGAGAAGGTGGAAGGAAGGTGGTGATTGGCTGATGGTTGAACTAGACATGTATTCCCTCCTCTTCTCTTCATGTCCCTCACTGTTCTCTGTGTCTTGGGAGCTATTTGCTTTTTCTCGAATCAAAATAGTCTCCACATATGCACATAAGGAACCATAAAGCACTCAGCTGCTAAGGGAAAGCTTTGCTGTTCCATCAGGAGAAAGAGGTATCCTTTTGTGTCAATAAGACTTCAGCCATGTACACCCTGTGGGTTCCCTGTGCTCAGTCCTATGGGGTCACTGGGATCGGCACCAGCTCCGTGACAACAGGCTGATGCATGTAGAAGAGCTGTTCATAATCAGTCTTGTGTTTAAACTGGAGTGAGTAGTGACTGCGTTTAAGGTCTAACAGGCCACCACTCTGGGGTCCCCTGCCACTTTGCAACGGGCACCTCAGGTGATGCCCACATCCTGCCATGGCTGGGAGGTCAGGGAAGAGCAGCTGCACCCTTGGAGGGCTGTTGGACCGTCCCCTTCTTGATCCTCGGGGCACTGCACTGCAGGTACGGCTGTCTCCACTCTCGGATGAGGAATCAGAAGCTGCCGTAAATGAGATCTGCGAATCTCGCCAAGTAAATCATTGTTGGCAGGGATGAAATTTAACCCCAGATGACGGCTGGCATGCACTTTTCAGCAGCTGTTATTGCAAGATACTTGATCATGAAGAAAGTGCCCATCATTCTTGTGATGAAGCCTGTGTTTCCCGGCATGTGTTTGTGAAGAACAATATCAAACCCACTGCCTCTGAGGGGGTTCAAACTCTTAGCAACCCTGTACAGGGTTTCTGAGGCTGTACATCTTTACTGCAACAGCCCACCTCATAGAGCTCCTGAGGAGCCGGTCGTGGGTTTGAACTGCCGACCTTGTGTTTAGCAGCCCAACAAGCTTTCATGATTCATACATTTTCTCCAAGGTACTTGATAGCACAAAGAATGCTACTGGTGCACTGGCTAAGGACTTGCCTACTCAATGGTCGGCGGTTCAAACCCACCCAGTGACTCCATGGGAGTAAGACTGGGCCATCTGCTCCCTTAAAGATGAACATCTAGGA
This sequence comes from Chrysochloris asiatica, assembly GCF_000296735.1. NCBI lineage: Eukaryota > Metazoa > Chordata > Mammalia > Afrosoricida > Chrysochloridae > Chrysochloris > Chrysochloris asiatica. The sequence continues at coordinate 2,672,275 of NW_006408801.1, read as the reverse complement.
CCTTCTATGAGGCTGTTCTGCTCTGTCACATGGGATCAGTATGAGTAGGAATTGACACACTGGTGCCCCCAAAACAACTGTTAGAGGCATGTCTTTTCTTAATGTGCTAATTAATAATTAGAGCAGTATGGTACCCTAGACATACCCCAACACTTTTTTTTCTCAACAATGAACATAGTCATAACTTAATTATATCAGCCAGTCCCTATTTGTCACTGAACTGTATTCCTAGAGGCCTTGAGCTATGCATCTAGCTAGAGCTTTACTCTTCATATCTGTGAAATGGGACTAAAAAAGTCCAGTTACAGGCCTATTCCTGTGATTACATTCTTGAGCAATTGTATAGAAATGAGAGGGACGAAGCTAACTCTGTGAAAGTGTTCCTGTATCTCCATAGAAACGTTTATTTTAGAATTGCTTTCTTGAACATGGACTCAAAAATATATTGTGCCGTCAGCTTCATGTAATAGGAGCCAAGTTGGAAGAACTATAAATGGGTAAGGAGGATGGAGCTGAGGTCTCTGCAGTCCAGCCAGCTGATGGCTCGAACGGCAGACCCTTCAGTTAGCAAGTGAGCACTCACTCAGCTGTTATACTACCAGGGTCCCGCAGTATGGGCGTGCATCGTACAGAGTGTTCATTAATAAACCCAGACACACAGCGAGGGACAAGAGGCAGAAGAACACTTCCACACCACCATAAACTTGGTCTTGTATGACTGGACCAGACACGCATGTGGACAAAGCCCTCATCAGGGATGAAGTTGGTCTCCTTACGTTTCAGAAGGTGTGGGGAGATGACTTCTTAGAACACATCTGTTACGACACCTTTCTAGGGAGGTCTGACTTAAGGTCTCCGTTACCTCATGGAAAATGTTTGTAGAAAAGAATTTCACAGTATCTCTGCTGTCTATAAAACTGCATCCAGGGCTATTTCAGAAATGACCCGCTTGGCATTTGTAAATCTGAGCGTTTCTCTGAAGGTGGGGAGTTGCTGTCTCTCTTGAATTTCCTGTTCCTTCTTCCTCTCCTCTTGTTCCGTGTGACCCAGCCTGCACCACGCGTTGTGCCATCTGTAACTACTAGACGCTGTCTCACTTCCTTCATTTTAGTTCCTGACAAGGAAGTAGATGCCTGAGCCTAAACAAACCCCCCCATCCACTGCATGGAGTCAATTCTGACTCAGAGAGAACCTCGTAGGGCAGAGGAGAGCTGCCTCCGAGTCTGCAGGGGGGTGTCAAACACATACAGGAGGGTGATGTCATTCACATCTGTGAGTCGTCATCCACCTAACAAGGACTGAAATGGCTTCAAAAAGTTCATGGGGAAATGCCATCGATGTCCACTCATAAGTATATTTTAAGGAAGTAGCATTACAGTTGGAACTGCCTAACATGCTGGGCCCTGGTTTGGCATTTTAGGATTAACACTGGGCTGCTAACTGCAAGGCTGGTGATTCAAACTCACCAGCCACTCCCAGAAACCCTATACAGGGTTGCTAAGAGTCGGAACCAACTCAACGGCACTTAAGAACTCTGGTACCTTTTACTGGGTCATTAGGAGTCCTGGTGTGGCATTGTAGGATAAGCACTGGACTGCTAACTGCAAGGTCGGCGATTCAAACCCACCAACAGCTCTCGGAATCCCTGTACAGGGTCACTGTGATTTGGAACCAGCTGACAACATATGACAACAGCAACAACACTTTGCAGGGTGGAGTCCCTGGGTGTTTACACAGTGAACGCTCTCAGCTGCCACTCAAGGAAAAGGTTAGAGGTTCGAGTCCAGAGTTACCACAGAAGAAAGTCCTGGCTGTGTTCTTCCAAAACAAATCAATCACTGCAAACCCTATGGAGAAGCACAGCTCTCCTCTGGCATGTGGGGTCAGCGTGAGTCAGAACTGGACCGGCCACACCTAACAATGCTCTTCAGTCAGACCACTTCTCAATAGCCCACCACCCTTATTGTGAGCAGGAAGGTAGATATGCAAGTGTTTGATTTTTGTTATTCTGTGTATTATAGGTGGTGGTTGTTGTTAAGTACTGTCAACAACTTGAATCGACACTGTGTAGGGTTTCCGAGGATCCACTGATAGATTTGAACTGCTGACTTTGCAATTAACAGTCTGGTGCTTACCCGCACCAGGACCCCACAGTCAGCAAACAGGAATGAACATCCCTGGTGGGGCGTGGCTCTATGTATGTTGTTGTTAAATACTGTGGAGTCGGTTCCGACTCGAAGAATCCACATAATCTGTTGAGAAGATGGGGGAATTTTTTAAAAAGTGTTTCATTTTCCAACCCAAGAACAGCACAACTGAATTCAACAGATTCTGTAGATTCTTTGAGTGTTAGTCCTGTGAGCCATCCTTGGTCTGACTTCTGCTGTTTCTGGCTGGGCTCATGCAGGCTCTTTAGAGCTGTTAACACCAGATCTGCTCCCATCCTTTTGTTTTTAGGAGTGTGCTGGGCCCTTGTCCGGGACCTCAGTTAGCTTCGTCACGTACACCCATGCAGATAAATGAGCCAGCGCTGAGGTTTCTAGAGCTGGTTTATAGAGGAGAAAGCAGACTAGAGTCAGTTACTCAGCAGAATTTGGGAGTTGGCAGCTGTTTCTAGCTCTTTGCACGGAATTGGGGGGTCTTGGCCTGGCACTGTAGGGTCAGCACTGGACTGTGAACCACAGGGTCAGCAGTTCAAACCCACCAGCTGCTCCTTGGAAGCCCTATACGGGATGGCTCTGAGGGCACTGAACAGCAACAATGTGGGATTAGGAGACACGGAATTCACTACTAACGGCTTTTGAGTACTTCCTGAATTTGGGGAGTTTCATTTTCACCCCATGAAGCCAAGGGGCTCCTTTAAAATGGGCAGGCTGGGCAAGAAGTGACTGGCTTACAAGCTTTCAAGAGGGAACCAGGTGCTAGGGAGCATGGCGGAAGGCAGACTCTCCAGTAGGTACTATTCAATCTG
>NW_006408801.1:2648107-2668784 GCF_000296735.1 Chrysochloris asiatica | reverse complement strand
AAATGGTGTCAAAACTACAAACCAAACCCATCACCTTCGAGCCAGTTCCAGCTGGTAGTGACCCTGCGTGGGGTTTCTGAGGCTGGACGTCTTTACAGGAGCAGACAGACCCACGTTCCTCCTGAGAAGTGACTGATGGGTTTAGACTGCTGACCTTGTACTTAACCTGCCCAGTACTTAACCTTACAGCCCCACCACAGCGCCTGGAAAAACAGTGTTGGGAAGTTAAAACTAACAGCTGCTCTGTTTTCTTTCAGCTTCTGAAGAGTGAACTCATTCAGCATGGGAAACCACGTGGGAAAGCGAGAGTTTCATACTGAGAAGGCCTGTAAGGTGAGGAGAGAGTCAAACGTAAAAACCCAAATCTTCTTAAAAATACGTTTTGTTTTTCATCAAAGCCCTCCATGTCCATGCACAAGGATAAAGGATAGGTTTCGAGTGCCACAGCTCCTCCCTGGTGGTTGGTGGGGAACTGGGCCTTGTTGACTAACATAGTCTGAGATAGTGCATGCCTATAGACCTCGATGGACTCAAGCGTGGCAACAGTAGTGAGGTTGGCCCAGGATCGGGCAGTGTTTCGTTCTGCTGTGCATAAAGTCGCTATGGGTCGGTACCGACTCGACGGCACCTAACAACAACATAGACCTAGTGGTGCAGTGGGCCAAGCGTTGGGCTGCTATTCAAAGGTCAGCTGTTTAAACCCAGCAGCCACTCTGTGGGAGAAGGATGAGGCAGTCTGAACCCTGAGGAGCAGTTCCACTCTGTCCTAGAATCGATGTGCTGCCAGTGCTTGGCCCTGCAAGGTCATTCCGGGTCGGAATCAACAGCAGTGGATCTGGTTCAATGTGAAAGCAGGTACAGACTTAGTGTAGTTCTAAGGAAAGTCCTCCATTCGTTTTCCGTCTTTGTCTGGGACACAGAGCGAGTACTCGCAGAAAATGATGAGAACTGAGTGACAGTCCCATGCCAGGTGAGACACAGGTGTGACACCGCCCAGCTCTCCCACCTGCCCAGAGGAGGAGGTAAGCCATGACTCTGAGCTGGCAGACTACGCCCCACGTCACCACACCCGGCAGTGACCCACCCACCCGGAAATCCTGCTCAAAAAGTAGGAACCTCTGGAAAGACCAGGTCTGCCTGAGGGCGAAGGGGGTTTCCTCTTGGGTTTTCTGAGAGGCCCTGTCTACCTCCAGGAGCATAGTGGTTACGAATCGGACTGCTAACATCAAGGTCAGAAGTTCGAAACTACCGGCTGTTCTGCAGGAGAAAGATGAGGCTTTCTGCTCCCATAAAGATTTACAGCCTTGGAAACCCCATACAAGGTCACTATGAGTCGGAACCGAGTGAAGGATAACTCATCATCTTAAGTAACACACACCTAACCTTAGTAACTTAGTAACTTCACGGTGGCTACAATAATTAATGTGATTCTGAATGCCCCTGAGCACCAGCAGTGCTTAATTCATGTAGAGAACTCGGAAAACACAGTCTCGATTAAGAGAGAAAGCAGAAGAGCAACTCGGCTAAGCTAGCTGGAGACTGGGCAGCGTCGTGTGGTTGAGTTGTAGGATGACGTCTTTGAACACCTGCTTCGTGGTGCCAGTTTCTTGACTGTCTGACACGGGCATGCTTTCCTTGGCTCAGCTCTCTGAAAGTGAGGTGTTTGTGCAACAGAAAAGCCGAGGTTGTGCTTTTGTTTGCTGAAATAGAATTTTAAGCATCCTAGTGATTCGAAAACAAACCCCACATTACGAATAAAAAATAAAACAAAACAAAACACAACTTGTTCCTATAGTTAGATTTTACATGTAGAGGTCTCCTTAGACGTTTTTTTTTTCCTAACTGGATAGAATGTATCCAGTGACTTGCTCTGGTTACATGAAATAGGTATTTATGTAGCCTCTGCCTGCATATTTGCAGAATCAGCAGAGAAGGAAACAAAACGAACTCCCCTCTCTGGTCTGCGCAGCCCCATTTCCGTTTGAGATTTCCTTGTCGGTTGCCATCACTTGGATTACAATTCGTAGGCTTTCCAAGGCTGTGACCTTTTAGAAGCCAGTTATTACTGTTGTGAAGTTCCGTTGAGTCAGTTCCAACCCATAGTGACCCTGTATAGGGTTTCCAAGGAGCGACTGATGAGCTTGAACCACCAACTTTATGGTTCAAACCAACTTTCAGTCCAGTGCATGAACCCACAGCGCCACACCAGGACTCCAGAAACAGATTGCCAGGTCTTTATTCAGAGGCACATCTGGGCATGTTGAAACCCCCAATCTATCAGTTAGTACTCCAGTGCTTAAACATTTTGTGGTCCACGAACTCTTTCTACAAGTATTTTTCCTTGTGAAGAGGCCAAAGGCCATTTCTGCCTGGTGAGTGTGCTGGCTGTGGCCTCTGGTGGTGCAGGAAGAAGCCCCCCCACACACACACACACACATACACAGCAACATTCTTGAGAATCCCAGGAAGCCCTGGGCTTGATCCTCACCTCCTCCACCCTCCCTGAAACTGCCTCCCACCCCCATGTCTCTACCACTCCCTGCTGCCTGCATAGACCTGCCCTTGGTTAGAATATTGACCCCCCTGACCTACTACAGTCTGAGTCCCCACTAACAGACAAAGGAAGGGACGCCCCCATCTCCTAGCTCCTCACAACAACCAACAAGTAAGTCTGTTTTGGAAGAAGTGCAGTCAGAGTGCTCCCTGGGAGCCAGGATGGCGAGACTTTGTCTCTGATCCTTTGGGTGTGTTATCAGGAGGGACTGGTAAAATAGAGGGTCATCGAAAGAAAGGAAGAGCCCTGGATTGACAGAGTGGCAGTGGCCGATGGCACAGGACTGGACAGCCTTCCATTGTTAGACTTAGGATCCCTGTGAGTCAGAACCCACTTCACGGCACCTGGCCACGACAGTCTCTTCATTGTGGTGTGAACACAGTGGTGCACAGCTGACTCCAAACGTCTTTGAGTGGAGAAGTGAAACATACAATGGTTACTTTTTAATGTACATTTTAGTGTAAATTATGCTTACATTATATGGTTTTTGCAAACTCTGTAAGCCCCAAAACTTCTTCCCTAGGCATCTTATGTGTGTAGCTGGTTAGTAATGTGGGTGCATTATATGAGATGATATGGTAAGCGCTTGTCTTCCTGAGCAAACCCTGCTGAGGTGTGGTGGCAAAGGTACTGCCCACAGCTCTCAGGTCTCCCCTGACTCACTGCTGTGGAAATCCCCTCCCTTCCCTCCTTCCTCCCTTAAAGAATGCAGCCAGAGTGTCAGAGGGGGGCAGGTGTCTCTCTCAGAGCCGCCTTAACCGAGTACCAGAAGCTGGGGTTACCACGCAGGCTCTATCCTCTCACTGCTGGGAAGCGCTCCTCTGTCTCCTGGGGGCTGCAGGGGTCCCTCACTCTGCAGCTCACCCCCTCAGCCTCCCTCTGGCTGAGGCCAGCTTCTGTCCTCTGTGATGAGGGCACAGTCCAGGACCAGGTCCCACTGACTCTCATATGACCTAGGAGGAACACATCCAGTGATAATCTGTCTTTTGAGCTGCCATTGATAGCTCTTGGTGGTTCAGGCCCAAATTGAAGGTGGTTAATTGTTGTTAAGTGCCGTGAAGTCTGTTCCGACTCATAGCGACCCTGTACAGCATTTCCAAAGACCAGCTGGTGGGTTTGAACTGCCAACCTTGTGTTTTGCAGTCCAGTGCTGATCCTAAAGCACCACACCCAAAGTCCTAATTGAAGGTAGACTTTTGGTTCTCCTGGTTACTGTTTCTGTTGGGTGCCATCGAATTGAGTCTGACTCATACCAAACCCATGTGACAGAAAAAAAGCGCCCCATTGAGTTTTCTAGGCGATAAACATCGTGGGAAAGTCCTGGTGTGACACTGAAGGGTAGCACTGGACTGCAAGGTCAAGTAGAGCTTAAAGACTGGAGTTCAAATTCACCAGCTGCTCCTCGGAAACCCTATACAGGGTTGTTCTGAGTCAGAACCATGTTTGAGTGGGAAAGATCTCCAGAGCCTCTAGGTACATTCCAACCACCAACCTTTCAGTTCACAGCCAAGCACTTCGTCGCTCTACTTCGGGGCTCGTTCTGCCAGCTAGCGGAGGGATTCGTTAGATTTTACTGACAGCAATGAAGACGCCACTCCATCCGCACAAGTGTGGCCCCCTCTGACATCCCACAGTACCAGAGACCAAGTCTTGGCCCCCTGACTTCTGAGGACCATGTGGCTGCACGTCCTCCAGGACAGACATGTTGGGCCGTGGCATGGAGAAGGGACAGTCCCACCCCTCCCTGTCTGCCGCCTCACCCCTGCCAGCAGAGTGGTCTCCACACCCCCCACCGAACTTACTGTCATCTTCCTGCCCCTTAGAAGCCATCCAGCTGTGTGTCTCTGCCGTTAGCCCAGGTCAGTCGAGCTCCCGCCCTGGCTAGCCTGGTCCCTGGGACATCGCCACCACACCTGCATGCTCTCCACAGCTGCAGCTCTCCTGGGAGAAAAGGAAGACCTGGGCTCTGGAACCTTCTACACACTGACAACTCCTCCCAGCCCACGGGACCCTGGATGTTGTCTCCACGGTTCCCTTGCTCCATACTGCTGCCTCCCTGGTGGCTCTCGTGTGCTTTGTTGTTAAGTGCCGTCAAGTCGGTTCCGACCCATAGCGACCCTCCACAGGGTTTCCGAGGCTGTAAATCTTTACGGGAACATAAAGCCTCATCTTTCTCCCATGGAACAGCTAGTAGTTTCAAGCTACTGACCTTGCGGTTCGTAGCCTGATTTGTAACCACTACGCTACCAGAGCTCCTTAACAGAGTCTCATTGACCATAAACTTCACAGAAGAGTAGACCCGTGCTTCATGGAGCGGTATAACCGTAAACTTCACAGAAGAGTAGACCCGTATTTCATAGAGTGGTATTACCGTAAAGTTTACCGAAGAGTAGACCCATGCTTCATGGAGCAGTACTACCGTAAACTTCACAGAAGAGTAGACCCATGCTTCATGGAGCGGTATTACCGTAAAGTTTATAGAAGAATAGACCCGTGCTTCGTGGAGCAGTGTTACCGTAAAATTTACCGTAAACTTTACAGAAGAGTAGACCGATGTTTCATAGAACGGTATTACTGTAAAGTTTACTGAAGAGTAGACCCGTGCTTCATGGAGCGGTATTACCGTAAAGTTTATAGAAGAGTAGACCTGTGCTTCGTGGAGCAGTGTTACCGTAAACTTTACCGTAAAGTTTACAGAAGAGTAGACCCGTGCTTCATGGAGCAATATTACCGGAAACTTCACAGAAGTCTCACACAGTGGTATTGGCCATAAACTTCACAGAAGCAGCTTTCCAGGCCTTCCTTCCATGGAACCCTGGTGGCCTCAAATCTCTCTCCTTTAGGCTAGTCGAGTGCTGCCATTTGTGTCACCTGAGGGCCTTGCTGTGGTTACTGTTGAGTCTGTTCACCTCTGGAGCCCCCATGTGTGGCAGAGGGTTTCCTGGGCTGTCGTCTGTACTGGGGATCCCTGGTGGTGCAATAGTTAAGCACTCATCTAACTAGAGGGCCAACCAATTGAGTCCCCCAGCTGCTCCGAGAGAGAAAGATAAGACCGTCTGTTTCTGTGTTGATTGCGGCCTTGGAGACCCTGTGGGTACGATTCTATTCTGTCCTGTAGAGTTGCTATGACTCGGAATTGGACTCGTGGCAAAGGGGTTTTTTGGCTACAGAAACAGATCACGAGGTCTTTTCTGCTGCAGAGCTGCTGGTAGGTTCAAACCCCCAACTTTTCAGTTTAGTAGCCGTGTGCTTAGCCATGGTGCCACTGGGGCTCCTTAGACTTGGTATTGTTGTTGTTGTGTGCCGTGGACTCTGTTGCGACTCAGAGCGACCCTGTACAGGGTTTACGAGAACAGAAAGCCTGTTCTTTCTCCCACAGAACAGCTGGTCATTTCGAACTGCTGACTGTGAGATTAGCAGCCTGATTCGTAGCCACTGTACTACCAGAGCTCTGTTTAGACTTGGTATAAGATCCATCTTTTCCAAAATGGTTGAAATCAAGTTGCGAGCAGAGAACAATCTTCACAGTCTGGCGAATCCCAGTCACGTTGGAAGGCCTGGGGGAGTGGCCTGCAGCAGGCTCCTGGCCCATCTTCTCCTGGCCACAATATCTCATCCAGAAGGCACCTCACTTGACACACTTGTATTTAAACCTCTGTCTAATTAGCTCAAAGAGAAGGAGACGGATTGAAAAAGCACGTCTAAGAACGCGCATAAGTGAAACTTGGGTTTCATTTTACAGTTGGGAGCCACAACTCAGTCTGTTTGCTGTTTCACACTGAAGTCATGAATTATTGAAGGGATGTGTCGGAGCAAAGCCTGCCCCCAAGAGCGGCACGAGAACCGCGTCTCTCCCAGGAAAAGCTCGCCCGGAAGGGTCCTTTAGCTTTAATCGTCGTTGTGAAATCCTGGCTCTCCCTTGATGAGAGTCTCTGACTTTATTAAAATGCCATTCTGAGAAGTGAGACTTGCATTGGCAAATACACCCAGGTGGCTGGACCCTCCCATGAGCATGCAAATCGAGTCTCTCCTGTCTACAGGAGACCATTACCTTTGCAGCAGCTGGCCCAGGAGCTGGGCACTGTCACCACTGGGTGGCCTCAGGGTCATTCTGCATTGTGGAGTTTTGTTGAGTCCGTTAAAGTATTTAGTAAAGTCTGTTCATGCCGTCCCATCCAGAGGAATAAGAAATGCCGGCATCGGGAACCGCTGGGGAAACACTGCCGTGTGGGGTCAACGCAGTAGCGGTCCTCGCTGGGATTCCTGCTGCAGAGGACATCCAGCGAGGGCGTAACTGTTGTCTGCGCTGCCCGCGGCTGTATCCTGGGCCCCTGAACCTAAACACAGGCAGTGCTGACGTTGAATGAGTGACTGAACGGGTGGATGGGTGAATCCCAGAGCCCAGTGTCCATAGGATGCTTTCTGGCCACCCAGTCCGAGGCCTGATGACTAAGGGACTAGGTGTGGTGGTGTTGCGGGCTGCTGTTGAGTCCCCTCCGACTCGTGACAGTGCCTTGTTTTACAGAGTTGAACTGCCCATAGGCTGTCCTAGGCTGTCATCTTTCATAAACAGGTCCCCAGGCCTTTCTGCAGAGCCTCGAGGTCGGTTCTTTTCATTAACCGTCGTGTTACCATGACAGACCAGCACATGGAGGGGGTACCTATTCACCCTCATCTGCTGGAAGCTGCAGATAACAAACTGAAACCTGGTCCCTTCAAAACTCTGAACTTCATGTGTTTTCTTCCCTCTGTCTCACTTCTTCCTACAATTGTGAAATAAATGACCCCGTTCCACAGCAGGGGTCTTCGAATCACTATGGCAACACCTCCTCCTACGCCAGCCACACAGTTGCCTGGGTCCTTTGAGCATCAAAGACTTTCATCTTCCAGTGTGTCAGCAGTGGCTTGGTGACCGTTAGACATGTAAACTGGTCACGCTCCGTTCTTAGTCGAGTCACACAAAGTGGTTTTGAGGACCCAGGCAGGTCCTCAGTTAATCATCTAATATACGTGTAAAACAGGCCTTGCCTCAGAAACACTTACTAGTCTCGCCTGGCATGAGGTGGGGGCGTCTAGGTGGACGTAGTAAGGCGCAGACCAGATGTACAGGCTGGCTTTCCTGGTACCGGGCACTAAGGGTCAGGATTCATTTCCCGCTTCCTCCACTCCCTCCTCTCCTCCTCCATGCCACACCGTCTCTTTCTCTCACCTGGGAAAAACCCACTTGACCTGAACTAAAGACTGCCTCTTACAGGTAGACCACTAGAATGGGTGGTCTACCTGTAAGAGGTCTACTTGTAAGACCACTAGTTCGGGCACCCAGCACTGCTATGTGTAGCCATTATGTCCAGCTCTCCTTGAAGGTTTGTCCACTAGATGATGATGTTTCAGATCTCTGTTATCCAACATGGTGACCACTAGACTCAGGTGGCCAATGGGCACTGGCCCGTGGAGACCGGAACCTTTAATGTCATCTACTTTGAATTCATTGAGATTTGCATGGCCACACGTTGCAGGCAGCTACCCTGCTGTATAGAACAGCTTTATATATGCTGATCATGTTGCACTGGCCTCTAATTCCTTGTAGGATCATTATGTTATTCATGAAAAAACTGGGGACGTTCCAAAAGTTATAAGATGTTACGCAAAAATGACTATCAAGTTTAAAAGAAAAAACTAGCCAACTACAAATACCCCAAAAGAAGTAGGCTGGTATTCTCTAAAAGAGCCCCTGGCTGGTGCTGATGGTTAACACACTCGGCCGCTCATCAAAATATTGGAGATTCAAGTCTCCCCAGAGATGCCTGAGGAAAAAAAAACCTGGTGATCTCCTTCAAACAACTGATCGCTGAAAACCCTATGGAGCTGTACTTCAATACACATGGGGTTCCAGGAGCCAGAGTCGATTCCACAGTAGCTGGTTCATTGTGGGATTCCGTTTGTAAAGTACAACAGCGAACACATTCTCAAAAACTCAAAGCATCTTGACAACTGAGTTGAGAAGAGCCAAAGGAGTGTAAGCGAGACATCGTCTTCTCTGGGGCTCCGTCACGTTGTGTTTGTGTTGAAATATCCAGAGTCACGTGTGAAGATGTATGTGGGACACAGTGGGAGATACAAGGCGACAGACACAGTGGGAGGCTCCACCTCTGGCAATGTCTGAGAAATGTATTCCGGATACAGAACTCTCTCTGGTGTTCTAGAACAGCCTCATGAAACCTGGGTTTTATTGCAGTCTCCCACATGATTCGAGTCAGGGGTGGGTGCAGAAAGGGAAGCACACACCCCTGTGTATTTAATAAACCTCAGATGTGGAGGTTTATCTGATTTTTAAGGTGTTTTGTTTGGAAGACAAATAGCTTTGTATGTCTGGGGTGACACAAGCATCGCAAACATGATATGATCATTAAAACATAGGGTATCATTAGCAAACAGTCATCCCTGCAGCCACCTTGTCAAGTATCATGTCAGGGTGATTGCTGAAGGGTACCTGGCGGCAAGAGAAACCCAGTTTCTAGTTGTTGTTGTTGTTAACGGCTGTTGAGTCAGCTGGGACTGTAGACAGTGGTGTACAACAGAACCGTGCCCAGCCTGGTTCTGCGCCGTAGCCACCAGGGCTGCGCCAGGAGTCCATCATTGTGGCCACTGTGTATTTTGAATGCCTTCTAACCTGGGAGGAACCCTGGTGCACACAGGGTAAGCTCTCACTTACTAACTGAGTTTGAACTCATCAGCTGCTCCGGGGGAGAAAGATGTACCTATCAGCTGCTGTGCGGGGTGCAGCCTTGAAAACAAGTCATGTAGGGTTGTTCTGCCCTGCCCTGCCCTGTAGGGTTGCTGTGAGTCAGCCTCAGCTGGTTTTAAGATTTGGTTCTTACCTAGGGGCTCTCCTTCCAGCACTATATCACGTTGTGATCCATACGGGGTTTTGTTGGCTGGTTTTCAGAAGTAGATCCGCGATGGTGTGGCCTCCAGCTTCGTGCAGCAAGTACTTCTGATAGATTTAGTCAATGTGCCTTGTCTCTAACAGACTAGGATCCAGGAAGCGCCCTCACCAACTTCCTGGATCCAAGCTGTGTGTCCGGCAGCAGGTGGTCACGTCCTGTCTCTGTGCCTCATTTGGTCATCCTTGCAGTAGTTCACACTTTACCATCACACTGTTGTACAATTCATAGATGACCATCTAGTGTCAACTTTACTGGGCATCCCAAAAGTGTGTGCAACTCATGTGGTTGCCATGTCTGGACCCAAACCCACACTGCCTCAAGGACATATCTTTGTGTAAAATCACAGAAAGAGTGAACGTGCACCAAGTCTTCTGTGTCTGTAGTCTCGGTGTGGAACATGGGGCCAGATCAGGAGCCTGCTCTCCAGGGAGCCACTCAGAAAGCCTGCCTTCCTAGTGTCTGCATGCCTGCTCCGGAACACCCTGGGCCCACGCTCCCTGCACTAAGCTGTCAGCAGGGAAGGGTCTGTTTGCAAAGACAGAACACGAGAGCAGTCCAAGGCTGAGTTATTTAATGCGTTCTTGCTTTTGAACATGTTTGAGCTTGTACTGGGAGCCTGTTTTCTGTTGGACAGTCTTCAGTTCAGTTTGGGGTTTCTATGTGATGGGTAACAGGCATGACAGACCCTGAGCCCATGAGCAGAGCCTCCAGGGAGGGCATGGGAGGTCACTCAGTGTCCCAGCACGGGGCTGGGGTGTACTGGTTGGAAGTTGAGTTTAGTTACAGGTTCTCTCTGGTCCTTGCCACAAAGCTGTGTGTACGACGCACCCAGGAAGACTCATTTCAGAAACGCCCCTGGGTAATGGTGTCTGTGGAAGAGAGTTTATTTCAGGTTCTTTAAGTGAAAGGCCTGCCCTTTCATAGGAAGTTTCCATCCGGGAAGAATCTTCAATTTTAGAAAATGCTTCCAGAAGGTTTAAGTGAAACTGACCCTAAAAATGTCAAGTTCAGAAAGACAGTCCCTCTCTCCTTTCACTCAGTTCTTCAGTGAGCAGGTCTTCAGTTGAAACTTGGAAGCGAGAGATTTTATGTGATGGGTACATTTGTGGACAACATTTCTGCTGTTTGCAGAACTGTGTGTACGTGTGTGTATCTGTGTGTGCATACAAGTGTATACAGTATGTGTGTGTGAGCTTCTGTATGTCTGTACGTGGGCGAGTGTGCGTCAGTGTGTATGTGTGTACATCTTTATAGTTGTGCGGGTGCATATATGTGCATACTTGAGAGTGTGTATGCATGTACATAGATGTGTGTTTGTGTGTGTACTAGTGTGTATATATGTCCATGTCTGTATGTGCCCGTGTCTGCACTAGTATGTGTGTATTCATGTGTGCATATGTATGAGAAAGTATGTGTTTATACATGTATGTTCTGTGGACATGATTGATGCCTGTGTGCATTAGTGTGTATGTGAGTGAATGCTTGTATGTGAGAGTGTGTGTTTATACATGTATTTGTCTGCATGCATGCATGCAGGTGTGTATTAGTGTGTGAATAAGTGCTTGTATGTGAGAGAGCGTGTTTATACATGTATGTGTGGACATGCATGCAGGTATGCATTAGTGTGTGTGTGTGTGTGAGTGCTTGTATGTGAGAGAGTGTGTGTGTTTATACATGAATGTGTTTGTGGGCATGCATGCAGGTGTGTGTGTGTGTGTGTGTGTGTGTGTGAGTGAATGCTTGTATGTGAGACTGTGTGTGTTTATACATGTATGTGTCCGTGGGCATACATGCAGGTGTGCATTAGTATGTGTGTGAGTGAGTGAGTGCCTTGTGTATGCATGTATGTGTGTGTTCATGCATGTGTGCATCTGTGTGTGTGAAGTGTGCATATCTATGTAGTGTCTGAGTGCGTGTGTGTGCACGTCTCTGTGTGACTTCATGTGTATACATGGATGTGTGCGTGTGTATGCATATGTACAGAGTGTGTACGTGAGCCATGTGTGTATGTGTGCATTGTTATGCATGAGTTGTGTGCATGTGTGTGAGTGTTCACACACACATTGGTGGTGTTTTCTTACCTATCAGAATTGCACACTCTGAAATCCAGTCAACATCTGCATGAGCTCTGAGCGTGGAGGATCGAACTGCTCACCTGCCATGCACCTGCGTTAATTTACTACCAGATAGTTAAACCACAGGCTCGATGAAAAGCACTGTTGGCTTCTGAGCCACTTGATGCTTGACATTCAAAGTTGCCTTTCTTCTACTGATCATGCTGTGGCGCTGCAGGACAAGCACTGGACTGCTAGCCACAATGTTGTCAGTTCAAGCCTACCTTGGAAACTCTATACAGGGTCACTGTGAGTTGGAACCTACTCAACAGCACTAACTCAGCAGTCAAGTACACTTTAGTGCACGTCCTAAGTAACCAAACACAAGTTTAAAGTAAATAAATAAAGCAAGTTAGTAATTACATTCATTACAGAAGGCAGTTTAGGGTTACAGCAATGCGGATCATTCCTAGGTGGGTGGTAACCATGGTGTTGTTGAGGACTGTCGAGTCGATTCTGAGTCACACAACATGACAAACTAAAAGTGCCCCACAGGACTTCCTAGACGGAAATCTCTACGGGAGCAGCTTACCAGGTGTTTGCACCCACAGAGCCACTGGGTGGGTTTGAACCACCAATCTTTTGGTTAGCAGTTGAGCACTTAACCCTTGTATCACCAGGGCTCCTTCTCTGCTCCTCTATCTCACAGAGTGACTAAGTCACTTAAGAAAATGCTAATGTCTTCACAACCCTAATGCTACTCTGAGTGTTGTTTTCAAATGTGTTGGGAAGGAGTTACTCCTTTGGAAACCAGTTTTGATTTGTTTTTTGCAACTATGTTAGACCATCAGTTCCCTCCAGTTCTAAGACATTTTCATTCCCAGAAATGGAATGCTTTCTCGCCACCCCCACCCCAGTCCCAGGCAGCCACCAGCCTGCTCGCTGTCTCCATGGATTGAACTATTCTGAATGGTACTTTTCCTGGGCTACTGAGTTATCACGTCATCTGCTAGAATGGCTTCAGTTACGGGTTACTGAGCTGACCCATTAGAATGGCTTCAGTTACGGGTTACTGAGCTGACCCGTTAGAATGGCTTCAGTTACGAGTTACTGAGCTGACCCGTTAGAATGGTTTCAGTTACAGGTTACTGAGCTGACCCATTTGAATGGTTTCAGTTATGAGTTAGCAAGTTGACCCATTAGAATGGCTTCAGCTACGGGTTACTGAGCTGACCCATTAGAATGGTTCCAGTTACAAGTTACTGAGCTGACCCATTAGAATGGTTTCAGTTATGGGTTACTGAGCTGACCCATTAGAATGGTTTCAGTTGTGAGTTAGCGAGTTGACCCATTAGAATGGGTTATGAGCTATTACGTTGACTGTTAAAATGATTAAAACTCATCAAGAGGTTTCAGAGGACTGTTGCAATATGCATCTTCTCGTAACGGTATCCAGACCTGGAATGAGACACCAGCCTTCCCTGAAAGGGTCTTGGCTCACATGGTGCTCTCTCAGTCTCTTGAAGAAGGCAGGAGGAGAGGTCAGAGATCAGTCTTGATGGTTGGCAGCCATCACCCTGAAGCTGATGGAGGCCGGAAACCTCATCCGTTCCCTGAACTCAGGAACTCCTTTCCTGTGGAATGGGGTTGAGACACACCCCAGTCTGACATGAGACTCCAGCATTCAAGCAGGTCTAGACAGGCATGTGGCTGTTGGCTCACCTGTGTGCTCCCAGGGACCGTCACACATGACTTAGCTGAGAGACCCTGGCTGAGAGGGGCCACCTCCAGGTTTCCAGGAGAAAGTGAGGTAGCACAGTGTTTGTTACATGAAACTAAGGAAAGTATTCACTTTCAATGAACGAGGGGAGTGTCCACTGAACCGAATGGGCATGAGTTGATTCGTGTGCATTTCCACCAAACTTGAAATTCACTCGATGCCCAAAGTTTCGAAGTGGGGGAGCTGCTCTGGTCAGAGTCCCTGTCTCGCTCCTCAGCACCTCCCTTATCACTCTGCTCAGCACTGACACTGCCGAAGCAGCCAGGAATAAGATGCAGGAAATTGTCGTTCCTAAAATAGAAGTTTGCTGGTCCGGTTACATAGCAGGCACGTTATAGCAGAAGAGGCAATGCTGAGAGAAAATCGCAGCCCAGTTCTTTGTGCATGAGAACTCTGGAATTGAATCATAGGGACACTACCACGTGCTCTTGTTTTAAATGAAATATTCAAAGGCCCACTTCCTGATGAAACGTAGCATTTCCCTATGGCAAGCGGTTTCATGAATCAGCCCCCGTATGCCTCCAGACCCTTGGGAAGTCCTGTGTTTAATCACTTACATTCTGAGCTTCCACTTTTTTTTATCTCTCTGTCTCAGCAGCTTGATTAGTCCACAACTCACACAGCACACAACCCACCCATTCCACTTAGTAGCTTGGGACATGATCCCAAGTTGTGCAACATTACCACGGTCAGTTTTAGAACTTTTTTGCCAAAAAGAGATTCCCTAGGAGCCCAGCCCAGAGCTCTCACTGGTCTGTCTCTGCATCTGTGAATTTCCCTGTGATTCTTGCAGTGTGCAGTCTCTTGTGACTTGGATGGGGCGAGATGTTTGTGTGGCTTAGCCACAGTGTGGTGTGGCCCAGGCTGTGATCCTGGGCATGGGAGCAGAGCACCACCATCCGCTACCTGGGTGGTCATGCGTCCCTTACATCCGTGGTCCTGGAGTGGCGACTCGTCAGGAATATGCTTTTCTCAGCTAAATACCTTCAACTGTTTACCATAACACATTCATTCCCCTCTCAGCTGACCTTGGGCTCGTCCATCTCTTGTTTCTCATGCCTTCTTAGCCTGGGTGCTGGGACACCATGCCTTCAGCCTTTCTGTTTCCACGGCTCCTTCTCCAGCTCTGATTCACCCTGGCCTTCTTGGAGAGGACCCTGGGTGCAGGCAAGCACACACCTCTCCTGCCCAGGGATGCTCCTACAAGCTGGGGTGAGATCACGTGCTCAGGTGCAATGAGGGTGCTGTTGATGGATCATCTGTGGCCATCCAGGGCTACCCTCAGTCATCCAACCCCACCAGGACCATCTAAACCCATACGAGGTCATTCAGAAGCTTTCAAGGTCATCTAAGGTAGTCCAAGGTCATCAAGACCATCCAGGGAATGGGAATCCACATCCCTGGAAGAGAGGAACTGAGCGATGCCCTTCTGTATATGTGGAATGTAATCAGTCTTCCTTCCCTTGGACAAATCTGGCTTTCCGAGTCTGGCCGCCACTGAACCTTCTGCCAACTTCTCATGGGGGGTTATGCATGGAGGGTTCTGCTAGAGGTATACCGAGGTGAGCATTTGAAGCCTCGGCTTCTGTGTTCTTGCTCAGAACTGTATTTGGAACCTATGGAAGGTGTATGAAGTTCCCTGTGATCAAACCAGAATATTGAACGCTCCGTGATTCAGAGGGATTCAGAGGGGATCAGACAAGGAGCTTGGCAGCACAGCGGTTAAACATTCAGCTACTAGCCCAGAGGTCTGTGGTTCAAACCCACCAGCCGCTCCATGGGAGAAAGACCTAGCAATGTGCTTCCTCCCGGAAACCCTAAGGGACAGTCCTGCTCTATCCTAGGGTCATTATCAGTCAGAATAGGCATGATGGCAGTGGGTTTGGCTTTTTAGTTATTAATCAGATAGCAGGAAGTCCCCAAGTAATAGTGCTTCTTAGAAGGACTCTGTGCAGTGGCCTTGGGGGAGGCTGAGCACCCCTAAAAGGGAGATCAGGAAGGAAAGTCAACTGTGAGTGGGGACAGACAGGGAAATGCAGAGCCCAGCTTCCCCAGGGCCAGCTTTTCCCCACATGCCTGTACCGCCTTATTACCTGGGAGCACACAGAGCAGGAGAAACATTGGTCCTCACAACACCGGACTCTCCTGTTATTGGGGCTAAGGGAAACGGTGCACAGGAGGCTTTAAAGAGAAGGGGAGGCTGTGTTGCTGGGGATGAACTTTGCTTCCTTGCATCATGCGCTCAGTCTGCAGATGTGAAACCAGAGCTCTTCTTGAAGTGAAGTAGCATGCCTTCCCAGCCTGTGCCTGGCTTACTTTCCGTTCGGATTCTATAAATGTGTTTTGTTTTCTGAAGAGAGTAGTTAGCAATGTGTGCATCCTGTGAGGGGTTCCAAGTCCTACCAGACAGCAGGATCATGTCTGTGTGTCTAGATGGGGTCCTGGACCCTTTAAGGATGGACTGAGTAATCTGTGTTTGCATCAGTCCACCAAGTCCAGCCTGAGTCTGCTCCGGGCTGGTCCCCAGGAGCTGCTGATCAAAACCCCTGAGTGGACCCCATTCTGAGTCTTGTCCTGTCCACACTGCACAGTGGTCTCACAGCCCACGCAGAAGCTCTCTGGTGGGCCTGCTGCTCGGCCCACCTCCTGCATCTTACCCACATCTGCGGGCAGGCTTCCCGCTCCCCCTTCCCCAGCGAGTAATTATGACTGTGGCCACTGGCTTCTCTCTGCTGTAAAACAAAGCACAGGATGGTGATGATGATGATGATGGTAATGACGATGGTGGTGGTGGTGGTTGATAATGATGATGGTGATAATGTGGATGTTGTGGATGATAGTGATGGTGATGATGATGGTAATGGCGATGGTGATGATGGTGGTGGTGGTGGTGATGATGATGGTGGTACTGATGGTGGTGATGGTGATGATGCAGATGATGGTGATCATGAAGGTGATGATGATGGTGGTGATGATGGTGATGATGATGGTGATGATGATGGTGATGATGATGGTGATGATGAAGGTGATGATGTGGATGTTGTGGATGATGGTGATGGTGATGATGGTGGGGATAACAGTGATGGTGATGATGCAGATGATGGTGATGATGATGGTGATGAAGGTGATGATGATGGTAATGACGATGGTGGTGGTGGTGGTTGATAATGATGATGTGATAATGTGGATGTTGTGGATGATAGTGATGATGGTGATGATGGTGATGAAGGTGATGATGGTGATGATGATGATGGTGATTATAATGGTGATAATGATGGTGGTGATGATGGTGATAATAATGGTGGTGTCCGGGTGGCAGCCCTCCAAAACAGCTGTGAATGCTTTATTCTTATTTCCAGAAAAATTCATATTTTAATTCATCCTCAGCAACACCAGAAAAACTTTTTCAACCTTATCAACGTATGTTTGAGAAAATAGTGTCTCATTCTTCTTTTATTTTGTATACTTTTGATACTAGTAAGTTTGAAGATCAGTCCATTAATTTACTAAGAAACATTGTCTTATGAAAGTTTGATGGATCTCATAAACTTTCCTGTCTGAGAGACAGCCAACCAGCAGGGTTAGCAGTTTTTCATCGCTGTGAATGATGACAACTTTGTTCTCCTCAATTTTATAAACGTTAAATTAGCTGTGTCTTTGTTTATGAAGAAATTGGGCATCTCTGAAATGTGCAAACAGTGTTGTAAGTGGGGACCTGGTCCATCCCTCCCCTCCCATCCACCGCTCCCTACACACATTGCTTGTGGCACCTTTGGGTGACCGTCTGGGGTGGGGGCCTCCCTGAACTCCTCCGACTGCCTCTCGTCCAGTGTCACCATCTGTTACTCCCTGCCATGACCCTTCAAGCTTTGATGTCTGTTCCTTTCCATGATTCCACCTCAATCCAAAGGAGCAGTGATGGAGTGGGCAGGCCTGGGGAACACTGGGAAGATGGGCAACTAAATTATCCGACCAGGATAATAAGTGTTTCCCTTGATGACCATGCACCAGCTGGGCCAACACGTTAGAACTCAGGCCTGAGAAAACAAGCTGAGTTCAGAATCCTCTGTAAACCCCAAGATCCTATCTCAGGCCTTGAAAATATAAATGAGAAGAATTTATGGCCTCCTAAAAACTGTTTCAAAAGGAAAATGCATTGCAATTACATTGTTGACAAAATCCTATGTCTTAAGAAAGGGCTTTATGTCCCCCCAGGATGGTGACACCAACAGAGAAGAATCAGATGAAAAGAGGATCCTTCGAGAACCCTCCCAGGAGACCCCCGAAGACAATGACGTGTTTGGTATGTAACATGAGCATTAGAACACGTGATGTCAGGTGATAATCGTGTGAAGGTACATTCCTGTGTAGGTAAGGTCCTCTGTGCATCTCTTGTCATTACTAAAAATGCAGGCTGACTGGGAGCTTGGAGGGGAGTCCCTCATTGCCGCCTCCGAACCTTGCCCGTCATGTTGTCCTCAGACACAGACACCAGCATTTCAGGGTTTTCCTTCCTCTGGAGTAGCTCTCTAACTGTGTGTTTGTTCATGTGTGAATGTGTCTGCCCATAATTAAAAAAAAAAAACAAAGAGGAAGTGAAAAGATTTCAAAACCTAGATACTGTGGTGTTTGTTTTATCAACAAGGATGAGTCAGGAGGTGTTTGGAAATAACTTTTCTGTACCGTTTCACGTTTCCTAGGGAATATACTTTTCCTGAGTATAGACTGCCCTTTCCTGTCTGCATCTGTCTTTGTTTTGGACCCTGTTCTGTGAGTTAGTGACCTACCGAGGTCACGGGCTGAGCAGAGACTCAGAGCTGGATTCTCCTGTCCTGGGTTGCTCTGGTCTCTCCTCCACACATCCCTAAAGTGACGAGGACAGAGAAGCACAGTTCACATCCTCAGTGGGGCTCCAATCCTGAACAGTACCAACAGAGCCTGACTCACAGCGCCTCCACGTGTGTCAGAACAGAGTGGTGTCCATGGGGTTTCCCAGGCCCCTCTGGCTCCAGTTTTAGCTTACTAGCTGAGGGTGTGGCCCATTTGCACCTCCCTCAGCCTCTATCAAAGGAAAAAGGAGCAATTTTCTATCTGCTTAGCACTGGGGTCCTGGGGTGGCACTGCAGGATAAGTACTGGACTGCTAACCTCAAGGTTGGCAGTTCAAACCCACCCGCTGTTCTCAGAAACCTGATACAGTGTTGCTGTGCGTCAGAACTGACTTGATGGGTCAGAGCCCGGGAGGCACAATGGAGTCAAGAAGGGATGCGTCCCTGCTTTCTGCAGTTGGATGTGTCTTTACAGGAAAGAACAATGCCTCAGGCAACCATACGGAGTGGCCTCCCGTGCCAGGTCCACGTAACAGCTGGACCAGCCCACAGGGACTTGGGGAGTGTCCCACAGACTCATCTCCACGACCCACCCACCCAGGTTGAGTCAGAACAAAGATGAACTGCAGGGAGCTAGTGTCTGAAGCCGTCTCCTTGCATTTGACAACGGAACAGAGTGGATTCCAAAGATGAATCCTGCAGGGCTGGGCAGTGCCCACTGCTCTGGTCCTGAGTCAGAACCAAAGCAGGGAAGGCACCGTTGTTGTGCCGGCCACTCACAAGTCAGAGACACTGTGGTCCCTACCGGGGGACAAACCAGTCACTCCCCCCTCTTCAACCCTTTCCTGGGATTCAGATACAAAGGGGCTTCGAGACTTGGTAGGAAAATGGAATGAAAAAATCATGGAGCTTTCCCACAGACATTTTGACACGTCCTCATAGATTCCAGTCTCGGAGTACAGACTGTGACTAGAAAAAGCAGGTGAAACAATGTGGATCTGGGTCTTGACTGTGTAACCTTGGAACAGACATAAAGGTCTTTTAAAATCGTATTTTTGTAAACATTTCTCAATGAGATCAGCAGCTCCGTCTCCTTTAGAGAGAGATACCTTCTTAATTAACATGATAGGGTAGTCTCCAAGTACAAATGGGAACCTGCGATCTGTGCATCCACGGCACCAGCTCAAAATAACAAACCCACTACCATTGCATGGATTCTGACTCAGCCGTCCCATAGGGCAGAGGAGAGCTGTCCTCTGGGGCATCCGAGGCTGTTGTCTTTATGGAAGCCGAGTGGCTGTGGTCATCGTCAGTCTCTGGGCATCATCGTGTTCGTGTGTTAGAAGAATCTGGGTGGGGGAGGACATGCGGTGGAGAAACTTCTCCTTAATACATGTAACTAGGACACACACACTAGAGATGTCTGTGAATGTCAGACAAAATCACACATTTAGCTAGCCAGAGAGTCCTGTGGGGAGGAGCTTGTGGTCAGAGCTGGGACCAGGTGCTGGCACGGAACATTGCTAGATCCTCCCACACTGAACGTTTCAAACCACAGACTGCACGACTGAGTCGGGAAGACTTCCTTTCCGTCTCTGTGAAGTCCACAGCACACTGCTTTCTGAGCCACGCACTTGAAGGCCACACAGCAGACTTGCTGTCCAGCTAAGCAAATCAGGATACACTTCTTATTCCTGCCTGCTTTTTTGTGTGTTTCGGAGGCTTGTGAGTATCCTTCAGCACAATTCTGCACAAGGAGGCAGCAAGTGGCACACAGAAGAACGTGTTACCCCAGTTGGGGGTCTAGATCAGGTTGAGGGTTTTTCAACAACACAGTCACAGCAGTACCCACAATGCCCTTGTCACCTGCCAGGCGAGCAGGACTGGGTCCCACCCATTGCCTCGCTTGTCGATGAATCACCGGGTTAAATCCAGTGTGGCTTCTTCAGTTGGAATACTGATCCTGGGAGACAGCCTTCCAGAAGACAGTGCCCTGGAACCCGTGGGACCGCTAGGCTCCTCCCAGATGTGGTGGGCTTTTCAGAAATCAGACACGGACGGATGATGTTCCTCTGGTTAAACTCGGCAGGGCCGATGTCTCAGTGCGGACCCTGTCACCTTCCTGCTCACGTAGTGGCCCTGAACCTGGCTAAGTCTTGTGCCTGTTTTTTGTCACGGTAAATTCTTATCACCTGGCTGAGGGAAACACTCGCTGGTTCATTGGTCATATTCAAGGGGTAGAATTAACTGCATGTAATGTTTAGGGTAAAAGGCATTCACTGGAGAAACATGTAAGCTTGTTTGTGCACATGTGTGTGCTTGTTAAAAGACACAATGGAACAGTGTCCTGGGGCAGCCTTAATAAAACACTGCAAAATGGGTGACTACTACAAACAGAAATTATGCAGTTCTAGGGGCTGGGGGATAATATGGCCTGGTAGTGTGTCCAAAGTATGAGAGAGAAAAGCTGGCCATCCTGGCCTCCAAGGAGCACTCTGGCTGTACTTCTTCCAA
>NW_006408801.1:2642863-2644479 GCF_000296735.1 Chrysochloris asiatica | reverse complement strand
CACCCTCTCCTCCTCCTCCAATGACATTCCAGAGAGGGAGGGCGTGTCCCACCCACCCCCTCCTCCTCCTCCAGTGACATTCCAGGGAGGGAGGGCATGCCACACCCGCCCTCTCCCCTCACTTGGACCTAGAAAGTTGTGCCGTTATTTTGCTTCATTAAAGAAACTCTGTGTAAGGGGGAAGGGAAGGAAACATCGTTTTCCACTCGAGGTCAGTTCTGTCTCCATCCCATTCCACACCTTCCATTCTGATTTGGGGCGTTCTCCGACTTAGAAAGGTCTGACTGTGTTGTAGCTGGTAGGTTGTGAGTGGTCAGGATTGTTACCTGTCTGCCCACGATGAGAAGGGACTGCAGTTACAGACCAGTGACCATGCCTGGGACCACCCTCCCTCCCTAGCGCCACACCTGAGACCTGTTCTTACAGGTGAGCCTGGCTAGCTATTCGAGCCACTGTGGACTTTAAAACCCACAGTAAGACGTGGCCTGTTTTAAAGATTCACTTTATCTTTACAGAGGTCATAAGGACAGCCTTGAGGTACCCGGGTGTGAGGTAGGCACGGTAACACTGGAACTCTCATGAGGTGGATGCTTGGCATCCTGGCCGTTTACATTTCAAGGCTATTATCGGTTGCTGTCAAGCTGATGCCTTCTTGCCATGCCCACAGAGGGCAGAGTGGCGCTGCCCCGCCAGGCTTCCAAGGCTGTTCTCTCTGTGGAAGGCGACTGCCACGTCCTTCTAGTGAGGAGCAGCCGGTAGGTTCAAACCACCGACCTTTGGGTTGGAAGTTGAGCGCTTCACCGTGGGACCACCTGGGTGCCTTGTTTTGAGGTTACAGTGCAGTGATTTTCTGAGTTAAATGAGGGTCTCCTCTCTGGACAGCTGAGCTGTGGATGTTAGCTGTTGTCACTTGGCAGTTTATTTGCGGCTGAAACGTTTTATTCACATGACTTCAAATATCATGCTTTAATGTTCCATTTGCTTTTTTCTGGAATCTTCAAAGAGAACCAAAGATGCCGTGGGCAAATATTATCACCAGTGCCCCCACCACCCAGAATATGATGTCGTGATAGTTTGTGATCTGTGGGGAAAAGAGAGAAAAGGGACTTCCCTTGAGATGATTAAGGAAATGATCTTACTATTAATGTAACAATGTAAGCAAATGACGTATTGCCTGAGGCAAACCTGCGACACAAGACCTCTTGAAACTGTTCAGAGCAAAGATGTCACTTTGAGGACTAAGGTGCTCCTGAGCTAGACTGTGACATTTTCAATCCCCTCATGTGCGTGTGGAAGTTAACACTGAATAAAGAAGGCCGAGAAGAATGGATGCATTTGAATTACAGTGTTAGAGGAGGATATTGAAAGTACCATGGAATGCCAGACAAACAGACAGATCTGTGTTGGAAGAAGTACAGCCAGACTGCTCCTTAGAAGTCAGGATGGCGAGACTTCGTCTCTCATACTTCAGACGTGTTATCAGGAGGGACCAGTTCCTGGAGACAGGCATTGTGCTTGTTAATGTCGGTGATCAGTGAAAAAGCCGCTAACTCCCAATGAGACGGATTGGCACAGTGGCAGCATCAGTGGGCTCAAACCTAACAATTGTGAGGCTG
>NW_006408801.1:2636869-2639978 GCF_000296735.1 Chrysochloris asiatica | reverse complement strand
CTTGTGCAGCAGATTTGCCTAATGCAATATGTCCTTTGATTTCTTGACTGCTGCTTCCATGAATGTTGGTTGATCTGAGCAGAAGGAAGGCTTTGGCAACTTTAATCTTTTCTCTGTTTTTATGGACATTGTTTATTGGTCCAGTGGTAAGGACTTTTGTTTTCTTTACATTGAGATGCAGCACATACTGAAGCCTGTGCTCTTTGATCTTCATCAGTAAATGTTTTAAGTCCTCTTCACTTTCAGCAAGCAAGGTTGTATCATCTGCATATCGCAGGTCGTTCCCCTTTTTGTCCTATCTGATGTTTCGTTGAAAATCGAGTCACGGGGGTTAGATTAGTTCCAGACTTAAAGGGTCACTAAGAGCCATAGTCTTGGGGTTCCTCCAGTCTTTGTCTAACCGGTAAGCCCGGACTTTTCTTATAATTGTGAGTTTTATTCCACGTGTTCTCCCACCCTGTCCAGGATCGTCTAATAGGATTCTTTTTCAGAGCAGTTGGTAGCGGGAACTGGGCAGTTCTTCTGGTATCAAGGTTGTGGGGTCAGATGCCCAAGTGGTCCTCAGTCCGTTGGCATCATAGTTTCCACATGACTTCAGTTGTCACCTCTCTTCTGTGCTCTGACAACGAGAGACCAATAGCCGCACCTTAGATGGCCTCATGGGCTTTTAAGATCTGTGGCTACTTGCCAGCGTAGCAGGTAGAACATTGTCTTTGTGGAGTGTTCTGCCAGTTAGTGCCCCCCAAGACTGGTCCTTAGCCCCCAGGCTCAGCCACTCATTCCTTTAAGGTGTTGGTAATGTCTAAGAAATCCTGGTATGGGGTTGTAGAGTACATTGTTGTTGTTAAGTGCCGTGGAGTCAGGCCCCACTCATAGGGTTTCTGAGGAGCCACTGGTGAGTTTGAACCACTGACCTTACAGTCCAGTGCTGATCCTACAGTGTCACACCAAAACCCACCACATTCTCCTTGGAAACCTTATACAGTATCAACGGTACATAACAACAACAACAGTGTTTTCATAACACTCCCTGTGTGATCTACCACATTCATAGATCAGTTTCCAGCCGAGGTAAACACCCTCTGTCAGTGTGTGTGAGTCTCCCCATAGGTCACCATGACTGCAGGACCATGTCTGTAACAGTCTTTACATCTGTGCCTTTAACTCTTGACTCCTCCCATGTCTCCCCACCTCCATCGTGCTTTTACTGACCTCCCTCCTATTGTAGCTTACCTTCCCCTTTCAGGTGCACCTACCTGCAGCCTGTGTCTTGGCTCTTGACCATCATTGTTTGGGTGGAGATGTAGCTGAGGGCCCATAACATCACCTTACAAACCAACTGGTTAGGGTGCAAGCCATTGATAAATTTGTAATAACATTGTTCATGTTGTTGTTGTTAAGTGCCATCGAGTCAGTTCTAACCCATAGCGGCCCTGTATAGGGTTTCTGAGGAGTGGCTGGTGAGCTTGAACCACTGACCTTGAGGTTCAAGCCACTGCAGGACTCCTGGCATGGCTCATAGATGAAGATTATTGTTAGTCAATTCTTCACCCACATCAGGGTTAATATTCACAATCTTCCATTTTGGCACATGAAACCAGGCTTCCCCAGAAGAACAAGCTAATCTCAAATCTCTGAGTAATGGCTCTTGGGGTACAGGTGTGTGTGACACCCATGGGGGAGCTTGCTGATGTCCACCAAGTCTGCCCCCTGGCCGCTGCTCTTTGAAAGTAAACAGAGCCTCACTTTGCCATCAGGAGAAGTGGCTCTTTGGGGACCTTCCCAGGGACATCGATCCTTTGAGCATAAACTGTTTGCAAATGTAAGGCTGCAGTCCTTTGAAAAAGACGTTTCCTGACTGGTCAGCTTCCTGTCTGTCTTCACAGTGAATCAATAATAATAATAAAATTGCACACCACTTTAAGCTGATTATTTGTGAGCAGAAGGAAAAGAGAAATGAAGGACTACTATCTGCCCCACACACTGCCTACAGTCCAGCACCCCAATTCCCTGAAGCCTCTGCTCCTCCAGACTTAGTTCCTCTGAATACCCGAACCCCCAAGTTCCAGCACCCCAGCTCCCTGGACCCCCAAGTCCCCCAGACCTAGTCCCCCTGAGCCTCTGATCCCCCAAACCCCAGCACCCAAATCCCTGGATCCCCAAGTCCCCCAGACCTAGCCCCCCCTTAGTCCCTGAGGCCCTAATCCATAGCACCTCAGTTCCTTGGACTCCCAAGTTTCCCAGACCTAGTCCCCCTGAACCTCTGAGCCCCCAAACTCCTGTCCCACTGAGCCCTTGAACCTCCCGAATCTCTGAGCCCCAAGCCCCCCGAGCTCCCTCTTTATACCACAGACATTTTCACAGGTGACACCTGGCTAACTGGACATTAAATATCCCAGGAGGCGGCCCTGCCAGAGGAGGGTCAGCAGTCACTGCCCACTGGGGGCCTCTAGCTAGACTGTGGCTACCACTGTGTCCATCCAGTGGGAAGCATGCCCAGAGTCCGGGGACAGGGGGAAGGCTAATCCATGGCCCTCGGGGCCCACTGAGTTAACAGAATCAGGGACACCCCAATACATGACCATCACAGAAGCTGAGTGGGCTGTCACCCCGAATGGGTCCTGCCCTGTAAATGAAAACGCCCTGCTCAGGGTCACTCGAGGTCGTCAGAGCCACAATAGGACAACTGAGACACAGAGGACAAAGGGACAACACAGAGTCCAGCGGCACAAATAGCAGATGTGATGGACTCCGCTGAGACCAGGGCTCTCTCCTCCAGGGCGCCCCTGACAAGTTCAGCCTGCTGGGTCTGGACGCCATTAAAGCACCTGTGTTTGGTTTCCATCAAAGTGAGCGTTGCTGGACTCCACCTTGCGTCCAGCCTACATTGCTCTTTGTCGTTGAACATGGACACTTCAGTATGTGATCACCCAGTAGTGAGGGCCGCATGGTGCCTGCTAGAAGGCAGAACCCCACCCAGCAGCCTTTGCTGGTCTTGTGTCCAGCTCCTCCTCCTCCAATGACATTCCAGGAGGGAGGGCGTGTCCCACCCACCCTCTCCTCCTCCTCCAATGACATTCCAGGGAGGGAGGGCGTGGCCCACGCACCC
>NW_006408801.1:2605621-2634699 GCF_000296735.1 Chrysochloris asiatica | reverse complement strand
CGCCTAACCACACTCCCTCACACATTCCCTCACACACACGTATACACACACACATACATAAGGTCACTGTGAGTCAGTGCCGACTAGATCGCGCCTAACCACACTCCCTCACACACTCCCTCACACACACGTATACACACACACACATACATAAGGTCACTGTGAGTCAGTGCTGACTAGATCGCGCCTAACCACACTCCCTCACACACACATATACACACACACACACATAAGGTCATGTGAGTCGGTGCCAACTAGATAGCGCCTAACCACACTCCCTCACACACACATATACACATACACATACATAAGGTCACTGTGAGTCAGTGCCAACTAGATAGCACCTAACCACACTCTCTCACACACACATATACACACACACACATACATAAGGTCACTGTGAGTCGGTGCCAACTAGATAGCGCCTAACCGCACTACCACACTCCCTCACACACTCCCTCGCACACTCCCTCACACACACACATACATAAGGTCACTGTGAGTTGGTGCCAACTAGGTAGCGCCTAACCACACTCCCTCACACACTCCCTCACACACACACATACACACACATTCACAGTTCCTCACACATACATACACTCACATATACATACTCATAGACACACACATATATATAGACAGACATATTCACACTCACAGATGTACACACTCTTACACATATGCACACATGTACACACACATATACACACTCACATATATGCACTCACAGATATACATACTCGCATATACACACTCACACATATATACACTTGCACACGTACACACACACATTCACACTCCTCATACATATACACACATACACACAAATATACACTCACACTTTCTCACACAGACACACAGTCACTGTGGGGAACGGACTCAAGTTTGGGGGTGTTGCTGAATAAGACCTGATGGTCAGTTAAAGGTTTCTGTGGTTTGAGGTCGCTCTAGCCTCTCACAGCATCTGAGTCACACTTAGCAAATTCTGCTCAGAGGTGTTTCTGTAAAAGGATTACAGCCAAGAAAGGCCAGCGCGGCAGCAGGTCTGCACTTTGCCCAGCAACTCCTTTCCAGCCTTGAGTGTGTGGGTTCTGATTTCCCTGGGGGCGCTCAAACAGGGCTCCCTGATTGCTCCCCATAATCTCCACCCCCTATTGCCTATTGAGAAACATGACAAGTCCCATCTCCTCAGCACCTTGCCCTGTACCTGTTCTGGGCCATGTAGCTGAAGATTCCTGCCTCAGTTCTCTCCTGATGTTATGACACCATGATTGGGGGGCTTTAACCAACAATGTCCTCCTCCCACAGTTTAGGAGACTACAAGTCCAAGTTCACAGTCCTAGCTCTAGGGAAAGGCCTTCTCTCTGTGAGCTCTGGAGAAAGGTCTGTGTGTCCTTTCAGCATGTGTAGGCCCTCTCTTCCTTGGAGAGCCCCATGTGTCTTAGCACCAATCTTCCCCTGGATCTGGGGGCCTCACAGTGCAGGGACCCCAGCCCACACTCCACTCCTGCTCGCCTTTATTGAGGGTACTGGATCCTCTGAGCTCTCCTTGCTTGTTTAATCTTGTTTACATTTTCAAAGATAGACTCAAGACACAACCTTGTCCTGCAGAGGACATGGGGCCTCCTTAGCATCTAGAAGTCAGGATCTACTACACACCGATCAGAGCTGATCACTTCAGGTCACTTCATGGAGGGGCGGGGTGACGTTCATTACATCATCACATAACTGCCTGTGAATCATGGCCCAGCCAAGTTGACATGTGTTTTAGGGGGACACAGTTTAGTCGATGACAGCTGCGTTACTCCGCACCTTGTGCACCAGGAAGAATGGACAAAGCAGGGGAAACGTGGTTGTGGGACAGCATGGCTGCTAATATCCGACAGCGACAGCCTCCATCAGCCAGCAGGTGTCGCTTTTACTGGTACCACAAAATCGTTAAAACCTGCAGCTGCGTCATACAGAGGTAATAGCAATCGGTACCTTGCAATGTGGTCCGGCGATTTGAAGACAGAGGTCATTAACTGTCTGAGACCAAGATCTGCCAGACGGTATTGCTGTTAGGGTTCACTTCAGGCATGCACGGGTTTCTGCCAAACAAAATGTGTTTCCACTGTCTCTGTCATCAGTGGCTGGCTGCAGGTTAAGATTTCTCGTTCTACACTTGTCTCAGTCTCCTGATGGCGCCTTCAAAAACAGAACCACTCAGAACTGCAGCCTCCGAGGGCCTCTCTGGGCCCGTTCAATTCAAGGCAGGCAGGTCAGCTCAGAAGACAACAACGCCTGACTTTTGGGATTCCCAAGAGGTCATTTTGATTGTCTCAAGGGACACAGGACAATCATGGGACGCTTATTAGAAAGAAGTTCTAAGAAGATTCAAATTGCATCGGTGAGAAAAGAGCCAGGAAAGTGTGCCAAGGAATTTTTCTATCACGACAATGGGCCTGCTCATTCTTCGAGGGTAGCCAGGGCTGTCCTAGGAGAGTGTCATTGGGAACCTTAGCTTCTCCACCCTGTAGCCCTGATCTTGCACTTCCAGACATTTGTCTATTGCCAGAACTCAAAGAGCATTTAAAGGGAACACAACTTCAATCCCTCAAGGATGCCCAAAGTGCCGGGTGGATGTGGTAACAAAGCACAGAATTCTTTGGGGAGGGTTACCCCGCTGCCATTCAGTCTGGTCCCTCAAAGTGACCCTATATAGGGATTCAGAGACTGAATCTTTCTGGAGCAGACAGACTCATCTTTCTTCCTCAGAGCAGCCCAACACTTATTCACTCCAAGGAGAAGGGGTTCAAGAAATGGAAACAATTCCCCCAGAAGTGTGTGGACCTAGATGGAGGATGGGCTGAGAAACTACTTCCCATTTTGACATCTGTGTTTCATGACGATTCCTAGGATTTTGTAGCAATACCTGGTGTCCCTTTTCACGGCCGTGGGGTGCAGTCTGCTCAGTGTCTCTCCTCAGACCCACCAACAACAGAACCGTGTCCCTGCTGTAACTGAAGACCTAGAGCCCCCGCTCAGATTCATGATTTGCACTAAGAAATGCGCAGTCCCTCTTTGATATTTGAAGGTTTTGCACTCCTCACCCTCAATTCTGTCTGCCTGCCATCAGTTGTTGTTGTCGTTGTTGTTGTGAAGTGCCATCGAGTCAATTCTGACCCATAACGACCCTGTATAGGGTTTCCAAGGAGCAGCTGGTGAGCTTGAACCGCTGACCTTGCAGTTCAAACGACTTTGCAGTCTGGTGCATTAGCCTACAGCACCACACCAGGACGCCTGCCATCAGTTAGTAATTGGGCAGTAGGAATTTTTCACCTTTGAAAATGGCTTTACTACAGAGAGTGGACAACACTAGTGTGATGGTCTGCAATTGTCCATGTACTTCAGTGATTCCTGTCCTTTCAACTGTAGAGTGGTTTCCAGAATGTACTGCTAGAGGCGGTGAAGTCAGGGGGTCTTCAGAGACGTCCACGCGGCAGCCCTCACGTGGCACTGCTTGGAATGAGTCGGGCAGAGGGAGCCCATCCATTCATGTATGTAACTATCCCATTTCCATTCACCGAGTGGACTGTCATCTCGCACAGTCCTCCGGGGACTAGTAACAGCTTCCTCTGTCTGCTAATTCTTTACCACTCGACATCTGTTTTCTTCAATCTGCTGAACTATTCTTAGTGGAGAATAAGCAGATGAACCTCAGGTGTGAGAAGTGACTTAGAAAACCAGCCTTTGGTCATGTGTAGCAAGACCTAGCAGTGGTCTGGTTGTGTTTTTACAGAGGGTACACGTTAATGTTACCTGTACTCCTTTCTGCCTATTTTAATCTCCTTATGAAACTACCATGGTCTCCAAATCCCATATGACAAAACTTAAAACCAGATGACTGGGAGTCCCCATTGTGCTGGGGTCAGAATGTTTATAAATAAGCCTAAAAGGATGTCTACCTCCACACGATGAGTACAGCAGGATGTTTGCACCACCCTCTGATGCCCCCCAAACAATGGGACCCAGGTCTGACGAGACCACCAGGAGAGAAAGCAAGCCGGCATTAAAGCCTGTGTGCATCTTCTACGGAAACACATGTGACCAGAAGCCATTAAACCTGCAGATGGAATAGAGCGTTTACCTGAGAACATTTTTATAAGTGTCATTTCAGGATGGCTTTCTTTATTCCAGCTTATCAATGCTGACATCACTTTCCTTTCATCTGAAAGTGTATGTGCTGGTTTTGCTGATGGTTTTGTGTGACCGAGAGTGTTTCATGGAGCGTGTCTTCGGTTACAGCCCCGAGCTATTTTTATCCTTAAGAAAGGCCAGTCGCTGCCTCTGGCTGGTACGGGGCGGGCCCTCCACAGGCCTTTCTGGTCGGAGCATTTCTGAAAAGCAGAGATTGTGTGCCGGCTGCTCATCCCTGAGGCTGTGCTGGGCGGTTGACACTATTGTCCCAGGCATAGTCCACCCTGCCCCAGAGAGCCAGCTCTGCAGCACAGAGCTGACTCGCTTACCAGCAAGCACACCTTTACTCAGATGCTGTTCCTCAGTGGGTGCCTGACTCTTCTCGGGACCCTCACCGTCCAATGTGACTGCATGAGTGTGGTAGTTAACCTGCAAGTTACCTTTTTATCTAGGACAAGGGGCACCAACTGCTACAGATGACATGGATTTTGTTGTTGATTTCACTGTGGGTTTTTTCTGTTTTGTTTTGTTCTAACCTTTGTGGTTTGGGTGAAAGTGTACAGCGTGTTAGTTTTCCATTCAGCAAGCTGCACACACCTGATTTTGTGGACGTTCCCACTTTCTCCCGGGCTCCCCCACTTCCATTCCTCCTGCTTTCCTGACCCTTCCTGATTTTTAACTAGGCTTTTGAACAGTTGCTGCCTTTTGGTCTCATGTGGTTGGTTGCTTTGAGGAGCACAGCCCTTCATTTTAGAGGCCTGTCTGTGGTTTGTCTACAAGGTGACCCCTGGGGATGGGTTGAGTCCCAGGTTTGAAGGGTGTCCAGGCCCACTGTCTCCTTCAGACCAGCAAGCTTGGTTTCTCTGAAGAATTTGAATTGTGCTTCAGCTGTCCCGCTGTTGTGATCCTGACCCGTTGACTTGGTTTTGGTTTGTGGCTTTGGAGACCCATGTGTCACCGGGCTTTCTGGGCTGTAATCCTTATGGAAGCAGATGGCCAAGCCTGTTACTTCCGAGGTGTCTCTGGGTCTGTTGGAGCCCAAGCCAGAGACCCCACTTGGGGACCTGTGAAACATGTCAGATTGGTAGACTCTCTCCTTCCGAGTCTTAACTGTACCAGGGCGGGTGGACAGCCAGGTGCCTGCTCAGGAGAAGCTGTTTCTAGAGACACTGGGCTGGAGACAAGCAGGTGTGATGCTCTCTACCTTCGCTCGTGTCTCTATTTTGGAACAATTCAGGTCAGCATTGGGTAGTCAGGTGTTTCAAGAGCAAAAATTTCCAAAATATCACAGAAACTGGTAAGCATTTCCCCCAGTTTCTTTTAACCTCTAGGTGGACAGATGCAGGTTTGAGGTTTTCTTAGGTTGCTGGGACCAGGACCTCTCTGCTCCTTTGACTGGTTTCCACGGGATGAGGTTTTCTGCGGGCAACTCTCCTGAGATTAACAACCTTGTATTGGATACTAGCAACCCGACTGAATAATTAAGCTGGAAGAGAAAAGAAAGACATTATGAGAAGATTCTAAAACTCAGGCCTTAAAAGAACACACATGTGAGTGGCGTGCCATGTGCATCTTCATACTACATGCGTGTGGTAGCGTGAATGGACCCCACACAGATCAGAGTAACAGTAGAAACAAAAAACAAAAGACACAATCTTCAGCGTGCCATCTTGTGGCGGCTGGCTTGTTGCTGGGATGCAAATACCAGCAGGGTCCCCCACGGTGGGCAGATTCCTCTGTATCCTCCAGACTAAGACAGACTAAGAAGAAAGTCTCTGTCTGAATCATCAACCCGTGAAACCATCAGTACCACAACACAACATTGTCCAATCCAGCGCTGGAGGATAAGGCCCCTAGACTGGAAGGTGTTCCAAATACACAGTGGCCACAACCGTGTTGTTGTTAGGTGCTGTCCAGTCAGCTCTGACTCATAGCAACCCTGTGCCCAGCACAATGAAACATTGTCCAGTCCTGCCCTGCCCTCACAACCATTCGTATATTTGACCCCATTGTCTCAGCCACTGTGCTAATCCATCTTATTGGAAGGTCTTCCTCTTTGTCGCTGACCTTCTACTTTAACAAGCGTGATGTCCTTCTCTGGGGACTGGTCCTTCCTAATAATATGGATGACCAAAGTACAAAAGACGAAGTCTTGTCATCCTTAACTCTAAGGAACATTCTGTCTGTACGTCTTCCAAGACAGACATATTGGTTCTTCTGGCAGTCATAGTCTGTTACTACTTCTGTGGACCAAAGTAGACTGTTGATCTTCAAGATGGTGCACAACAAGACAGGTCACTGTGAGTCCAAGCTGTGATAATCAAGTGCAAGAGCACCTCTTAAACTGCGGTAAGACAAGCAATTGTATGATTCCAGAGTCCTGCATGGAAGACCTTTGTCCCCATGGGGCTGAAGGCGTGATCAGCTCACCTCCTAGCTGCCTGCCCTGGTCTCCTTCCTTCCCACACTGTTACTCAGCTTCAACCGGATTGGAGAGTTTCTCTTTGTCAATAGCTACGTCTGCCCCCAGCACAGTAGACACACATGCTGTTTCAGATAGGCCCTCCTTCTCCATCACTGGGCTCAGCTGAGGTTCTGCGTGGCTTTGGAGTGTGAAGTGAACAGGAAGGCTCCCTTTGGCAAGTGCATGCATGCATTCACCTTCTGATTTTAAAACAGCAGTCATGAATTTCATACATGAAATTAAAAGCCAAATACTTTTTTAAACTACTTGAAGCGGCCAATCCCTGGAGAAGGACACCATGCTTGGTAAAGTGGAGGGTCAGCGGAAAAGAAGAGGACCGGCAAAGAGATTAATCGACATAGTGGCAGCAACCAGGGGCTTGTCAAATACAACATAACAACAGTTGTGAGGACCACGCAGGATCGTGCAGTGTTCTGCTCTGTTATGTATGGAACCATTGAGGCAAACTGATTTTACGGCTCCTGAGGCCTGGTGTGGTGCTGTGGGCTAATGCGTCAGAATACAAAGTCATTTGAACTACAAGATCCATAGTTCAAGCTCACCAGCTGCTTCTTGGAAACCCTATACAGGGTTGCTGTGGGTCAGAATCGACTTGACGGCTCTTAACAACAACACGCTTCTGCAGCTCAGATGGTATCGCTCCAGAGGTCCTTGGTCTCCCGAAATTGTGTGACTGACCCCCTCCATGTCCGACTGAGACCACGCCCACTAGTTACTGTTGATACTAAGTGTGGTGGGGGTTGTATACCCTGAGTTGGTTCTGACTCATAGCGACCTGTATAGGGTTCCCAAGGCTGTCATTTCTAAAGGAGCAGAAAGCCTCATCTTTCTCCCACAGAGCGAATGGTAGGTTTGAACTGTTGACCTTGCATTTAGCAGCCCAGCTTGTAATCCACAACCAGGGCTCCTCTCTTCTACGCTTACGTTATTTATTAGCGTGGCCTGCAAACACCTTCTGTAAAGGGCAGCTAGAAGGCATTCCAGTGGGCAGAGCTCTGGATCTCTCTCCTACCTCTGTAGATCTACCAGGAAGTGTGCACGCAGCCCTAGATAACCCGTGAGCATGGCTGTGTGCCAACAGAACTTAGACTTGGACACAGACCTTTGAATTTCGTATCAGTTTTATGTGCTATGAAAAACTATTTTTCCCCAGTCATTTCTTTTTCACCACACAAAGCAAGAGCATTTGTCAAATCCATAGGCCTGTATTACACCAAGAAGCGATCTCGGGTCAACCTCGGACGCTATAGTTATTGATAATGGGTCAGTTTTGGTGCAAACGCATCCCCACACATAAGAACCCTCGGTGGTTTCTGCGCAGCTGTTCTGGGATGCAACACACTGTCTGACTTCTGTCTTCATGTGCTGTCTTCTCTCTGTGTTTCCTTTCCTCTCCTCCGATGCCCACCTTCCAGTATGAGCCCTGACTGACCACCTTCTCAACTACAGGGGTCAGGACTTCAACATCTCCCTGTGGGAGACCTGATGCATCCCAGAGCCGGCAGGCGCCCAAGGGCTAAAACACACCCAGGCAAAAGAAGAGCAGTGAGGCAGGACGTGTTTGGTAGGTTTATCTGCGGCATCAGAGGAGAAAGCTTTTCTCAGGGAAAGGTGATTCTCTGAGCTGCACATCCAGCTAGGAGCTTGAGTACAACAATCCTTCTATTTCTGTTGTTGTTGTTAGGTGCCTTTTAGTCGGTCCCGACTCACAGTGACCCTGTAAGGGATTTCCAAGGAGCGACTGGTATGTTTGAACCTCAAACTTTGTTGTTAGCAGTCCAGTGCCAATCCAACAGTGCCACACTAGGACTCGCCAGGTAAAAGCTGTGGCTTGAAGGAACAATAAACCAACTTAGGTAGCGTAGTGGTTACGAATCGGGCTGAGAACCTTAAGGTCAGCGGTTCGAAACTACCAGCTGCTCCGCGGGAGAAAGATGAGGCTTTCTACTCCCGTATAGATTTACACCCTCGGAAACCCTATACAGGGTCACTATGGGTCGGAACCGACTCGATGGCACATAACAACAACAACAAGCCTTGCAGGTAAAGCACAAAAGCGCATTGCCTTGTTTTTATAGACTGCTGAGTTGTTACTTTGAGATTTTGTAGAATTTGGACAGCTACTTTACAGTCTCACTTCCTTGGTCTTTTCTGTGTTGTTTTTGACATCCTTGAACTTCACCAGAGAAGCGGCAATGTAGACAGCTGAAGCTACTACTCGATCCAGTAGTTTCCTGAATGTTCTTGTAAGTCAGCGATTCCCAGCTCAGTGTCCTCATTACGATCAGCCTGGGACATTTGGATTGGAATGTTCAGGAAGCGAAGGCAGTCAGTTGTGGGGGGAGGAGGCGGTGTCTACATCAGGAAGCCCACGGGACTGAGCCCCTGCCACAGTTCTGGAGGCTGTTCCCTACGCCATCTGCCTTTGCT
The DNA here is from genome assembly GCF_000296735.1 of Chrysochloris asiatica. Lineage (NCBI taxonomy): Eukaryota > Metazoa > Chordata > Mammalia > Afrosoricida > Chrysochloridae > Chrysochloris > Chrysochloris asiatica. The sequence continues at coordinate 2,625,605 of NW_006408801.1, read as the reverse complement.
CTGTTTCCACTGACCTGGGATGGAGCATGATTTAGGCTCCCCCAGATGACGGAGCAGGAGAATTAGGGTCTGGGGGTGCTGACTCAGCAGGTCTCCTTGCATTCCCTGATCACTCACACTCGAACCCTCAAAGAGGCAGGACTAGACAGAGGCAAGGAGCATAAGAAGCTTAGCAGTCTGTCTGCCACAAAGCACTAGATGGATGGACAGATGGACGGACAGATGGGTGGGTGGATGAGTAAATGGGTGGATGGATGGATGGGTTGGTGGATTAATGGGTTGATGAGTGGGGCGCGTGGATGGATGGATGGATGGAAGATGTACGAGACATTCAAGGTGTTCCTGCTGCTATTATGGCTGTGTGCCATTAAGTCAGTTTCAACTCATAGACTCGCTAGATAGGGTTTCTGAGGCTGTAAATGTATACAGGAGCAGAATGCCTCATATTTCTCTCACAGAGCAGCTGCTGGATTTGAACTACTGACTTTGTGTTTAGCAGCCCACTATATCGCCAGGGCTCTCCTCAAGGTGTCCTTGACTAGTTTTAACAGCAGCGGCCACAAAAACCCTCATTACAGAGCTTCACTGTGTTCAAGAGACAGTGCCAGGAATGTATTATGGTCCACACAACATCAGCACGGTGAGGGGCTCCACCTATACCTAGGGTGTGTAGATAAGTCGTCGTGATGCCATGTGGCTGAGGAGACCGGCCGAGACTGTCCGCTTTATGGGAGTGGGCCACCTCGGAGGCACTGGGTGGGTTTGAACACCGACCCTTCGGTCTGCAGTGAAGCTCCTTACCCAAGGCTTAACGAGGTCACACCAGGTCACATGGTGGCTGGTAGAACCCAGAATACTTGTTGTTAAGTGATGTCGAGTTGGTTCCAGGTTATAACAACCCTGAATAGGGTTTCTAAGAAGCTGCTGGTGGGTTTGAACTGCTGACTTGGTGGTTAACAGTCCACTACTCATCCTTCCACACCACAGCAGGATGAGAGCTAGGAATAAAGAGGTTTTTACCCCCATTGAACAACAGTGCCCAGCCGTCCCCATGGCGACATCTGTCCCCTCAGGGTCTGTTTAGGCTTCAGCAGAGTTGCTCAGAAGAATATCTCTTAGTGCCCTATCCTGACCCCACCGTGTCAGAGGAACATCTCTTAGTCTCCTGTCCTGACCCCACCGAGTCAGGAAGCTGGGCACGCTGACTGTCCCCCACTTCACCGTGAAGAGACAGCCAGTGGTGCTGGAGGAATGACCCGGCTGAGAAGGGACCTGGTCACCCACACCCGGGTTCCCTCCTTGTTACCCCATATTGCCGTGGGCGGGATCAAGGGGCGAGCTATTTGGAGCAAATAAAAACTATATGTTCTGTGCACACAAAGGAGGCCCTCAATGTGAGATGGGTGGGCTGACAGTGTTCATTTGTTGAAGAAATCTCAGCGGGACTTGGAGGGCAGCCACGTGCCTCTCATAGATGCAGAATTTCTGCCATAGTAGGTCCAAGTGGTCACAACCACGGCCCTTTGTTTCCCTGGCCCACCCTGGTGACCCAGAGCCGAGAATGCCACAGCACAAGGAGCCCACAGACAAGAAAGGATGCTTCGGCCCTGACCCACATTCCAGATTCCAGGCCCTGGCCCCCAGCGCCCTGCAGGCCAGAGCCTCCCCGGGCTGTGCAGCGCGCACCGGTGCCTGCACCCCAGGAAGGGCCGATGCCTAGCCCTGCTCTTCCTTAAGTACACCCTCCACCCTCACACCCCATCTTCCCTCAGAGCAACAACTGCTCAGTACGTTTCACTTGATGTTTCCAGCGGTCAAAGGTGCAGCTGGATTTGTGGCAAATCCGTGTACAATGCAGACTCTCAATACGACCCAGCTGTAAAGTGGAGCTTCCTAAGTAAGACTAGGAAGAAGGACCTGGACATCTACATCCAAAAGGCAGCCATTGAAAACGCTGTGGGTCACAACCGTCTAATCCAAAACCAAACATGGGGCGGTTCAGGACCAGGCTGCCTTTCGTTTCATTGTGCTTAGGGTCACATTGAATCAAGACTGAAGGATCAGCAGATAAACTAGGAAGACAACCCCCTATGTGCAGCGTTCTGTCCTGGCAACAAAATCCTCAGGACATGAAGCGCTGACTTTGACATCCTGGCAGAGGAAGTGTTGGGAGCAGATGGACTGCTTCCAGAGCAGGCCAAGCACATGCCCGTGTGATGCAGCATGTCCACGATAGCTAACACCCACTTGGGTGTGGAGGTGGTCTGCGGCAATCCACAGTGCCCACCCGCTCCTCCCCTTAGAAAATGCTCCAGAGCCCCTCTGACAAACCCCAAGTGACCATACCCCGAGTGCCCCCGGGTGGACACACACTGATGGAAGGCGTGTATGAGGTTTCTTTAGGAACTGTGCTTTGTGGGTAATGTGTTGTCTGCGTTTCTGCCATCTTTGTCTGGGTTCAGCAGGGTGTAGGTAAGTAACGTTCTACAGACAAGTGTGAGCTACTGCGCTCCGAGCCTCTGAATCATTATGGGATGATGTTTCCTATAGACAGGCTGCTGGGGGATGGGCCCACTGGAAGATTGGAGAGTTGAGTTTGTGAGGGTGTTGTTGTTAAGAACCGTCAAGTAGACTCCAACTCACAGCCCCCCTGTGGTAGAACAGAACTGTCCCATAGGGTTCCGTAGGCTGTGACTTCTAGGGGGACCGATTGCCTACCTTTCTCCCCTGCAGCTGCTGGTGGGATTGAACTGCTGATCCTTCCATTAGCAGGGAAGCACTAAATCATTGCTCCACCAGGGTTCATTTTGGGGTGTTCAGCAGCCCTTAATGTCCACTGCCAGACTCATGGTATGGTACTGTAGGGTCAGCTCTGGACTTCAAAAACCACAAGGCCAGCAGTTCAAACCCACAAGCTGCTCCTCGGAAGTCCACGATGAGTGGGGACCAACTCGACAGCACTTAACAAGAAGTCCACTGCCAGGGCCCACTGACGTAAATGGTAAAAAGATAAGTTGTAATCACAGGTGGGCAGGAGACCTCCCTCTCCAGATGCAGACCACCCCCCAGGTGCCCTCAAGTGCACTGTGGTCCTGCTGAGCTGCACTTGGGGGTCTGTAACTCACAGGTGGAGCTCTGGCAGAGCTCTGGGCTCAGGACATGGCATTCTGGAAAGTTCTTCCATCTCTCCTGGCTAGTCCTTCTCGGTGAAGCAGCCATAAGCTGGAAATATTTTAGCCAATGATTGTCTGCAGAGTTGAAGTCTACCTAGAGAGGTCCAGGAGGGTTGCAGGCAAAGTCATTTAGGGTGGGAGACAGACTGTGAAGCAGTGAGTGCTGGGATAGTCCACAGTGCTGGGAACGTGGGGAAGCTGCGTCAGACTGTACTTAGCATTGTCTCTTTCCACAGCTTGTCCTGCTTTCCTCAGTCCCAGGTTCCTCGTGTAACTCTGGAGACTAGATCCCCTGCCTGCTGGCCTTTTGGAATGTGTATAGATGCCTGGCCCCCTTCCTTTAGTTGTCTGTGGGCTCCTGCGTTTATGCGAGGCTGGTAGACAGGAACAAACCTGGGCACCTGAGAACACAGGGCTCGTTCTGAAAGGGGCAGGAAGGATTCCATGTACCTTTCCTCTGTATAGTGGAGTCCCTGGGTGCTGCTTGTAACGCAGTCTAACGCTAACTAAAAGGTTCGAGGCACAAGTCCACCTACGGACACCTCTGAGTAAAGGCCTGGCTAGCTACATCAGAAAAAAACAGCTGTTGAGAACCCTGTGGAGCTCAGTTCTCCTCTGACACACGGGAGTCAAGCGTCAACTCACCAGCAACTGGCACTGGCGCCATTTTATAAGCACAGCAGTAGTAAGCAGCGTGGTTGGACAACTCAGGCAAGAACGTGAGTCGTGATGAATAGGAGCGAGATCAGAAGCCAGGTGTCTGTGATTCTCAGAGCCCTGACCACGGACTCCTGGGTCCTCAGCTCTCTGCTGGCAGTATCGTAGCTGGCTTTGCGCCCGTGGACTGCCCAGCCCAAGTGGACAAGATGAAGGGTCAAACCAGCAGCCCTCAGTGACCTGCTTTCACTGTGAACAGCCAGTGACATGGTAGGGTGTGGTCTCATGAACAAATGGACGGGAAAGCTCAGTTCTTGGTTCTGGTATGTCAGAGTTACGCTGAGCGGTTGGACGTAGAACATGACAGAGCGTTCGGTATAGCCAAAGGAATATGATTCTAGAACTCGGCTTACATCTGAAACAGAACACTTAAAACCACGGGTGCAAAATCTCTCAGGAGTTAAGGAGATGAACTTAAAGAGGAGTTCAGAAGACACGATGTCTACAGTCTAGGAATAGAGGACTGGGAAGTTGGGAAGTGGGTTGCTTCTATCTCTTTTTGGAGTAACTACGTCCCAGTAAACATCAGCATTCCCTGTTTCCCAACAATAGATGCTGGGGGTTCAGCCGTGTGCGCATCAGAGGAGAGAAATCACAGCTCGGTCACTGCACCCAGAGAGAGGCTGATGGGGTGGGGTGGGCACGACGGCAACCCTGTGTGGATGCCAAAGACAGGGAGGAGGGTGTGCACTCAGCCCATGCTGGCGGTGTGTTGCAGAATGAAAGGAAAACCAGGCAGTGTCTGGTCTTGGTGCCTATGAGAACGTGAAGGGGTTAGGGGGTTAAGGGCCCTATGCTGCAATGCCTGTATGGCCCATCCCTCAGTGTGTGTGAGGGGGACCAGGATGAGGAGACCAGCAATGATACTACACTTGGTTCTTAAATAGCAGGACCCCTCCCCCCCCACCACACACACACACTCATGGTTCTGGTTCCAGAAACCAGTCCTTGGGACTTGACACCACATCTACGGATGACTCATACTCACTAATACCACCTGCTCCTAAACGGACCATGTGTCCCCCACCCCAGTAATCTGGGGACATCTCAGCAGGAAGATTGAGGTGTGTGTGTGTGTGTGTGTGTGTGTGTGTGTGTGTGTGTGTTGTTACATTTTCTTGCCCTGGTAGAATCTGATCAACAATCAAATGCTTATAAGCACATAACCTGTTAGGAATGGACCAGACTTTTCACCAGTTACATAATGGCTACTCTTTCCGTAAAGTTGTCCACATGAGAAGTCTGTCTTGGGTTTTAGTTGGCTTTAGGTGATGTTAGTTTATGGCTGCAGACTGCAATTTTCCCCAACAAAAAACGGTGCCCATTCCAAGATGCTGGCTCGGCATTGTGCTTCTTATGTGAAGCTACTTTCAGGACACAGACGCCCCTCTTTGTACCTCACAAAAGACTGCATTCAGGGACACAAAGCCCAACTGTTGTAAAAATATTAGTATTCAGATGCTCTTGTGTTTTGTTAATCCATTTAATTATGTACAATATAGGTATTGTTTCCAGCCTGCATTTGCACCAACTTATATGAGCCCAGGACGTAAAAGGCAGCTAGAAAATCAGACCCTGTATTTCTTGCTTTAGCAACCTATAAACAAGCATGGTATCCCCCCTAAAAGAACGATGGCTTTACGTTGGCCCCCGTGTTTTTATGCTGCTTTGGCAAACACGGCGCCGTAGTGATGCATTTAATAGCTATGGGTAAGTTGTGTCTCATGTAGCTGGATGGAATCCGTGGGGGTAGAGCGATCGTCGGCCCTGTCTTTACAGGCTGGCCTTGGTTTGGGTGACAAATGTCGAAGCCTTGTGACCTGTGTTAGCTCCATTAACAGCTGTACCCACTACGGTAAACATGACCAGGAGCAAGTGACTCCTGACCTCCTACTGTTTGCCTTATCCGTTGCCATGGGCAACCATGTGTGATGCATGACAGGGTACAGCCATCCGCTCTGGCGACCCATGTCATTCCCGGGTGGAATGGTTTTTGGAAAAAGAGTTTGGAATCAGCTTTGCTTTGTTTTGCTATATATAGTTGTTGTTTTGTTTTTCTGTATATATTTGTGTCCTGGACTACAGGAGTCCTGAAGTGATGCTCTAAGATAAGCACTGGACTGCTAACCACAAGGTCAATGGTTTAAACCCACCAGGCGGTCCTCAGAAACCCTGTACAGGGTCGCTATGAATCGGAACCGACTGGACGACACTTTACAACAATATATTTGAACCACCACTCTACAGTTCAAATCACCTTTCAGTCTAGTGCTTATCTATAGTGCATCAGACTATAGGCATCTACAGACATCTGCACGCACTTATAGACACTCACACTTATCTGTGTGTACAGGGAGACTGGGCGGGAGGAGATGTGGCGTTACAGTGGGTAAAGGGTTGGATTGCTAACTGAAAATTCAGCAGCTGAGCCCATCAACTGCTCCGTGGAAGAAAAGCGGGCAGTCTGCTTCCATACAGATGGAGCCTCAGGAACCCTACGGGGGGATTCGGCCATCCTAAAGGGTCAATATGAGTCACCTTGCCAGCCATGAATATATATTTATACAAAGGGGTAAATAATAAGTGGAGGGGCTTCTAGAAGTTCATGGAAAAATGGATTTGAAAGATAATGAAATTTTTCCATGAACATGCACAACCGTGTCATTTTGAAACGGTGGCGTCCTTTACGCGATGACTGGATTGCCCGTCGTTTCCGAGACAGGTGTCTAGTACTGAAGAGTAGCGTGTGTGTCCACACTGTCGAGTGGTGTCTCTGTGGCTGTGCCGTCCCTCCCCTCTATGGTACAATGAGCAGATGTGCTGGAGGCAGCAGGATTAGCTGCTCCCCGTTGGACTAGGTGTGAGGAATGCAGCTTCACCCTGGAGAATCTAAGGGCGGTGTCAGAACCTAACAAGGGTGGTCCCACCTGTGGAGCCATGAAAGAAGAGGCTTGTCTGGGGCTCACTAGGGGTGGCAGCCCCCCCCCCCCAAGGGAAAGAGGGTAGTGAGCGCACTAATCCAGGGAGGAAAGAGTGAGGACGGGCGGTTAGGTTGGGCGCGGGGAGGGTTGTGGGGGGGAAGACTGTGGGGTCTCCCATAGGTTAGACAGCAAGAGCCAAGTGTGTGAGCTGCTGGCAGAGGAGGCAACAGGAACAAGGCAAGAGGAGATACCAGTTTGATGGGAAACCCATGGGAGACAGCTTGAACTTGAGGAGCATACGGTTGGTCCCAGGGGAGACCTCCACAGGGGTCATCAGTTCATGTAGAGTTAAAGAGGTGGGCTCCCCAGGGCTGGAGCCATAGGCAACTCAGGGACAGGAGAGGCGGGGAGGACCAAAGAGAAGATGTAGCCGCAGAGAACCCAGATGGACCAAGGGACACCAGTAGGTGTCCACCAGGTTCCTGAGCAAGGTCCCCTCCCCTGCTGCCCAGCACCACCTCCATCTTCTGCTCCCCAAATGTGTTCTCTGCCGTCTGCCCCACAGTGTGCCTTGGACTCCCAACCGCCGCTACTCTCAGCCCACACCCCCTCCTCCCTCTGCCCCCCCAATGTTCTTTGGTCCCACTCTGCCTCCACCCTCAGCCACTCAATGTATCATCAGCCTCCAACATGCCTTGGGCCCACTCCCCCTCTGCCCTCTGTCCCCCAGTGTGCCCTTAGACCCACACCCTTCTCCCTCAGTCCCCTTGTCCCTGCTCCCTGCAACATGCCCCAATGCCTGCACCCCCTCCGCCCTCAATGTGTTCTCAGTCCCACACCGTGTCTGCTCCCCAACAGGCCCTCAGCCCCACAGCCCCCCGGCCCTCTCCCTGGACCCCTAAGCTCTGCGACCCCACTGTGTGGGTTGCAGGGAAGGAACGCAGAATTGGTCTTTGTCCATCCGCTTTCCCTGCCCCAAGACCCCTGCCACCCCAGGGGTTTCAGAGCGGAGTCTCTGGCCCTGAGGCCCCCACGGCCCCCAGCTCATGGGCTGCACTTCCAGCTCCACGGCCACACAGTGGCCTCAGCACAGCCTGGAGAAACAGAACACAGGTGGGGGGCCGAGGTGCAGGTGGGGACCCAGAAGGACTGTACTGATTGCAGACAAGAACGACATGGGGCTCTCTGTGCAAGGACTCCCTGTTACTTTGTCCCCAAATTCCAGAAAGGCAGATCACTTCAGTTCCTCAAAGAGACCTTCCTCCTAGCATGTGTGTGTGTGTGTGTGTGTGTGTGTGTGTATCTACACTACCACTTCTACAGTTGGTTTAACAGCCTGAAAGCCCCTAACTTCAGAGATTTCTCTGGATAAAGATGCCTCGAAGGTCCTTTTATTGGGATGGAAGCCCAAGGCAACCGTCCCTCATCAGGTGGTTTAGCCGCTATTAGCTGTTGACCAAGGTCCCCAAGGAAGGCTGTGAGAGCAGCTGCCGCCACAGTGCTGGCTTCACCCTGCTCCGGGAGTGTGTGTCTGCCCACTGCCTGGTTTTCTCCCTCTCATCACCTGATGGGATACGATGTGCTTTCATGGTCCCCCACTAGAGTACAAGTGCATGAGGACCGGGACCAGCATTGGTCACCTCTGTAGTCCAGATAGCTAAAACAGTGTTTACACTCATCAAGTGCTCAGTAAATCACTGCTGATCAATGGGTGGGTGGGTGCATGGATAGGCATGTGGACTAGTGGGCAGCTGGCTGATAGTGGATAGATGGATGGATATAGAGGTGGTGGGTGGGTAGTGGGGAGATAGATGAGTAGATGGGTGGATGCATAGATGGATGGATGGATGGATGGTGAATGGATGGATGGATGGATGGATGGATGGTGAATGGATGGATGGATGGATGGATGGATGGATGGTGAATGGATGGTGAATGGATGGATGGATGGATGGATGGATGGATGGATGGATGGATGGTGAATGGATGGATGGATGGATGGATGGATGGATGGATGGATGGATGGATAGGTGGGTGAATAAAGGGATGAGTGAATGAAACAGTGGGTGAGTACATGGGTGAGTGGAAGGATAGATGAGGGGTGGGTGAGCAGGAGGGTGATGATGGATCGATAGAAGGGTAGATGAGTAGGTGGGTGGGGGGCTATGTAGTTGGCTGGCTGGCTACCTGCGTGGGTTCATGGGTGGATGGCAGTATTACAGAAAATTGTGAGCAAATCCACATTTTCCCAGATAAGTCTGAAGAGCAAAGAGGTGTTCATTGAACCCTAAATTGCTATAACCTCAGAGTAAAGTGGGCATATTGCCGTTCTGAGAGAAAGGCGGCATTTGGTGGAAGCTAGAAAGGGGGTAGTGGGAAGAACAGGTAACAGCCCCTCCCCCCATTTCTTTGTTTGCTGCTCACAGGGCACAAGCCAAGTTCAAACGTCCTGAACAAGTGATTCTCCAGGACAAAGGCATCTTGTGGCATTGAAAGACTTCTTAATGCCCCTTTAAGGCACGAATTTCAAAACAATGTGGGACATTTCAATTTTCACCAAAAACTCTAAAAACACCTTTTGTCAAATAAGTGCTCCCCACACATGTAACCCAAGTCCTGGTGTGGTGCCGAGGGTTAAAGCGCTGGACTGTAAGGTCGGCTTGAACCTCAAGGTCGGTGGTTAGCTGCACCTCAGAAATTTATACCGGGTTGCTATGAATTGGAACCGACTCAACAGCACTTAACAACAACAACAACACATTTAATCAGAGTCCGGGTGTGGCGCTGCAGAATAAGCACTGTTGGTGGCACTGTGGTTAGCAGTCCAGTGCTTATCCTACAGCCATTTCCTGGAAACCCTATGTGGGGCTGTCATGACTCAGAACCAACTTGACAGCACTTAACAACAACAACGACAACAAGCACCTTTAGCTTGTGCACCACAGACTTTTTGGTAATAAATGTGCTGACTCGGTGCCTGCCCTCCCAGACTCCCAAGGGCAGCAAGTCTCGCTTTCATGGGTAGCTGTATGTGCTGAAGCCATTTCATCTGGAACCCAGTGCTGCTGGTCCAGGTGACAATCTCGAGGCTTTAAATAAGCTCTGGTTCAAACCCACCAGCTGCTCCTCAGAAACCCTACCAAGGTCGCTGTGAGTCCTAATCGACTCTATGGCACGCACCTAACAACAACAACACTGTGGCACTGAGGGTTATAGGTGGGACTGCTAACCACAGTTCAGCCCCAGCAGCTATTCCACAGGAGAAAGATGAGGCGTTCTGCTCCTGAAAAGATTCACAGTCTCAGAAACCCTGTGCAGGGATGCTCTGAGTGGGAACCGGTTCGGTGGCAGTGAGTTTTTTAAGAGACCATGGAAACAGGCCGCTGATTTGGTTTTAGGATTTTCTATGGGAAAGCAGGACTCCAGCCAGGGTGCCCATCTCAGGTTAGTATCTACTGGAGGCAGGGTAGGCAGTGAGGTTGCTGGGCCCTGGGGTAAGGAGAACGCAGCATTGTTCCGGGCTGCCCGCACAGGGCAGTATTCATGACTTCCCTTGTTGTTTGCAGGAGAGGCAGATGTGAAACTGTACAATGGGACCCCCTCTCAGAACACAGCGGTGACAGACCCCAGTCGCACAGCGGACCCAAAGAATGCCTGGCCAGCAGCCAGCCCAGCTGACCCAGCCAGCCGCCCCCACTTGGTCCGCCTCTTTTCCCGAGATGCTCCGGGCAGAGAGGACAACACCTTCAAAGACAGGTCCTCGGAGTCTGAAGAGCTGAGGACCATCCAAGAGGATAGCAGTAGCGGCGAGGGCGTGGATGCCATGGCTTCACAGAAGCGACCCTCCCAGAGGCACGGATCAAAGTACCTGGCCACAGCAAGTACCATGGACCATGCCAGACATGGCTTCCTCCCGAGACACAGGGACACGGGCTTCTTCGACTCGCTGGGGCGGTTCTTTGCCGGTGACAGGGCTGTGCCTAAGAGGGGCTCCGGCAAGGTGAGCGCTCAGGAGTAGGGGTGGCAGCCCGTTAGGAAACCGCAGTAGGTGGGATGTAGTTCCGTGCCTTCCCCTGGGCTGCAGATGTCCTTGTTGGACAGGGTGTCCTGGTTCCCCGGGAGTGGACCTGGCTCTTCTCACAGTGTTTCCACCTGACTCATAGCCTCACTGGTCCCAACAAGGGACTGCGGTCAGAAGGTCTTGATGGCTGTGGACCAGGCAGGTCCAGTGCCACCTCCCTGGGCCCCCTGCACCCTGGCCCCCCCGTATCTGCTGCCCACCCTGTTTGCTGCCATTGTGCTGCATGCTGCTTTTTTGAAATCGCACCGTGGAGTCGGACGGGGACTTTTGAACAAACTTGGAGTCTGAGCGTCTGTGTTGTCTGAGCTGTGTGGTGGGAGGGGTGTGGAATCCAGGACCCCGTCCAGAATCTAAATGTTATCGTTTTATTCTAATGCTCATTTGAATACAGACCCTGCGCTTATGTTATTTAAAGGTACAACGCCTGTAGATTAAAATGTCTGGCAAGAAAGCACGCGCCTACTGTATTTCAGTCTCCAGACGTGCCTGTCTGCACTGGATGGATAATCTCGTGGCTGATGCTCCACTGGGGGCTCATCAGCCTGGCCCAGAACAGACTGGCACATGCTTCTCGGGGGCTGGGAGACAGGCTAATTCTGAAGAGAGGGTTTTTCCCAATGCTCCCCAGCTTATGCTGTGCTCTCCCCACACGCATCCCAAGCAGTTTCTCTCCGGCTGTGGACTGTTTTATTCTGAAAGGTCTTTGGGAACGGGAGAGGCTTTTCAATCGAGTGTGTGCTTTCGTCATAGCAACAAGCAAGCCCAGGGGCATTTTTGGAGTTGTGTCTAGCGTTTCTAAAATGAGCTTTAAATTGTTCTTTAAATCATTGCAATTCTTGTAAACTGCTGGCAGCCATAACCTGGCTGAAGATGAGCGTGCCCGGTGTCTGGTTAGTCCATCAGAGACAGGTGATGGCACTAGGCACCTTTGCCACATCTGCCCCAGGTAGACACCAGGCAGACACCGTCACTCCTGGCGTGTCTGCAAACGTGGGATGTCTGCATTTGTAGGCGTTTTTGTCTTACTTTCCTGCAGTTACCCCACACACACAAACCCCGGAATCTTGCTTACCTGGCTAATTTCAGCTACAGGTCCCCAGCAGGTGTCAGGGAGGCTTGCCACACCCAGCTTTGAAACCTTCCTGTAGTCTGTGTGATTCAGGGATGGGGGAAGGTGTATTTATCTACAACATTCTGGAGAGCCCCAGTGTGCTGACAGTTTCAGGTGAATGAAATTGGGACAGCCTGACCATCAATCCGGTTGTGGCTGACCTCAAAACGGAAAGTAGCCACCCCATATCTGTGCCCAGCGTGTTCACAGAATGGACCTTCTCTGAACAGAGCCACTCAGCGCCCTCCCCTCTCCAAGAATCACACAGCTCACTAGGTGCCATGTGTCAAAGCCGCCCACGGGTCCCCGGAATGCGCTAGTTACAATCCCGCTGTGTGTGGCTCAGGCTTGACATTCACAGAAAGTGCAATCGAAATTCCTCGTGGAGGCATATTCCTTTCAGGACCCTGAGAGAAAATGCACACAGAGAGAAAACCCGCTTTGTTGTGAGAGAAAAGAAAGGGGCCGTGTTGTTTGCCCCTGGGGCAGGTTGGCCAGCCCCTGGAATGTATGTCGGGGCAGGCAGTGGGGGCGGTGGGGACAAGGCGTCTCTCTCGAGGTGCCACCCTTCACGGTCCCGAGTCGTCAGACACGCAGGCCCCTGTGCAGTTCCTGTGTAGGCAGCCTCAGTACCAAGCACTTTGTTAACTGCTCTTTCCTTTGGGTCTACAAGAGCTGGGGTTCTCTGACAGCCAGGCAAGCTCCCCAGTGACAGGCAAGGCTAGTCTGACGTAAGGAGGCAAGGGGAGCATGCTCTTTTTCTCCAATTGTTATCAGAGGTTTCCGTCCTGAAAAGCTGACTTCTAGAAGGAGGAGATGGTCTGAGGTGTCTTTCTCTGGTTGTTTCTTACTGAGATCTGCCCACGTGTAACCTGCTGTTCCCACCCTCCAAGCACCAGCTTCCACTCTGATCTAACTCCTCTGCCCATTGGGGGGATGTTTGGGGTCAGAGCAGTCAGTGTCTGTCCTTTCATGCTATGGGGCATAGTCTTGTAACTTAAGCAGAATGTTCTGTACCCTGGTTTGATTTGGTTTTTTATTGCATTCTAATTTCATTAAACATGCTAGTCCTACAGTAATCTAATTTTTCATGGTTCATTTGATATCCTAATTTTCTGAATGTGTTCTGTAATCCTATGGGGAAGTGTAAGATGACAAGCAAGGCACAGGAGGGCAGGCTGGCAGGGCACTCGGATGTGTGGGTCTGTCCCCAAATCCGGGAGGATGGGGCCACTGGTGAGCCCTTCACACCACACAGTGGCAGATGAGACGCACACACTCATTCCAGCCCAGGAGATGGAGAGAGAGAGAGCAGCAGTACTTGAGCACGCACTGAGCTCCTTTGAGATCTGTTTGCATGGGGCCACATTGACAACAGCAACTCAGAAGGCTGTCCAGGAAGCTTACGGGGGGCAGTACGTTTATGCTAAGGTGGGAGAACGTGCTAATTCCCTCCATGAGTAAGAGTCCCCGTTACCAGAATGCCAGAAGAATTGGTAGGACTCAGCTACCATGACTGAACATATTGATCAAAGAATCTGTGGAAGAGTCTAGATCAAAGTGGAGGAATGCAAAACAGAATTGAAATGCAGACTTTCTAGAACCATGGAGGCTGGATGAACCCCTAAAGTTATTGCCCTGAGATCATCTGTAAAACTTAAATTAATAATATATCCAGAAGTCTTTGTGATATCAAACCATCTTTTAGCTTAAATAATAAAGCATGTCTGGCTTCAGCATTGTGCTCATTTAAGATCGCAGCAAATTGAAAGATTGGATTGGAACCTTTAGGAGCCATCATTTCATGTTCATGGGGAGAAAAGACTCAGAAAAGGAAGAGGAGAATGGCTGTACAAGTTGAAGAACGATGTTCTGCTGTGCGGTCTCAGAAGCCAATCAAAAATACAATGATTTTTACTGAAGGAAAGAGTACAGCGGCATATACAGGTCCACCGTGAGTCTCAGCATGAATCTATGTGGCCGTGAGCCTCCTCCCTCCCTCGCCCCCCACACATACACACACTTAGTGCCTTGGTTTACCAGGAGATTTGCTCAGAGATCCATAAAGGAAATACAAACATGGCGGGCGTATTTTTCCCACCCAAACAATGAACGTTGAAGAATTCTTACTGCAGTCCCTCTAAGGGTCATGACCCTGATCAATTGTTGATTACCCATTGGAGCTGTCCTGAGCTGGCCAGCTTCTACTGTGTCCTTCAGCTTTCTCAGTCGTTGACCATGGTCCACGTTCTTCAAAGAGCTGCTAGTCCAGTGAGGGTTTGAGTTCTTGTTGGGCAACGGTTTTATTTGTAAATTACGTGTGTATATACAGTGTCATCTGCTCCTGGTATTTCAGTTGGCTTTTTGTCTTGAACTATTCCCTTACATATGTGTATATATATGTTTCTACCCTTCATGATTTATTAAACTATCTCACAGACCAGGCCCGGTGTGCTGACTGTGGGCGAACTTTTCTAAGTTCTGTGTTTTGACATCACCACACAAATGTGTTGTGTGGTTGGTAATTTCATGACTTTGTAAACTTGAAGGTCTGGGAACACCTTGCACACAGGAAGGTCCCTGTGTCTCATGTGTCTTCCTTTATGCACAAAGACAGGTGACTTGTGGATGGACAGACTCTTCTTGGTCTTGTCCTGCTGGGGGGCTTTGGGTGTTTGGTCACAAATCACTTCCCTGTAGACAGGGGAAATGCGGGCACTCACTACGAGGGAGTTTCAAAACAGTCATGGGAAAATGGAGCGACTTCTGAAATCTTTCTTGTGTAATCTCTTTCTTGATTGGCATGTCTGGGATACAGTTGGCTCAACAAATACTTGTTGAATTAACGAGCAGACGAGAGTGACTCCTTTCTCTGTCCTTCCTAAGAATATCAGAGTCACACTAGAGGGGCTGGAGTTAGCCCTAGACTGGTTCTCCTTAAGAATGCATTGAGTTTACAGATTCAGAGTCCTGGGATTCTTTGGAAATTAAAAATTAGACATGAAAGCAAAGACCATTGGACTGATTTCGATGTCGTCCACCACCCATTGGTACACATCCTTTGTCCCAAAGTAGCTGCATTTCAGACCATTTTCACTGGAAGTGTTTACTGCCCCCATCATCTGCTCTCCTCAGTGGAATTCGCTGTTTGCTAACAGACACTTCTGGTTGGTGGGTGAAGATCTCAACCTGGTTGGTGGGTGAAGAGCTGAACTTGGCATCATGGGAGATCATTGTCAGAAAATCAAAGTCATCAACACATCTCACTTGGACGTTCTTCCAGAACTGTCGACGGTTTTTATCAAACCTGGATTTAATACCCTGCCTTAGAATCCTGCTTCTTTGTGTCTATCACCATGTTCTTAATTAAATGCTCTCAGATCCTCAAAGTCATACAAGATATAAGAAGGAATAAATACGCTTTTCTGACGGAGCCCCATGAATGAAGACTTACCACACACGATTCTTAGGAGGCTGCTTGTGAATTTTGTCTCCCACCTTCGCTCACCGAGTTACAGAATTGCTTCTTTTCTGGATCTTACATGGAAACAATTTTGCTTTTCTGATCAGACATGCGCACCTCCTCTGTGGTCTGTCACAGATGATGAACCAAAATGTGTCCCTCTCTTTCTGCCACTGTTTAGGGTGGGGGACAGGCTGTGCCCCAATGGGTCCCCTGTATGTTAGAGTAACCGGCTGCACCCCACCTCCAACCATTTTTCCAAGAACGTTGGACAGCGGAATAGGAGGCTGAACAGAAACCTGAACATGTCATGGAATCCAGACTTTCTGGATTCAGGGAGGCTGTATGAACCTGAGATGATCTTTAGACCTTAAACCAAAAATATCTCATGAAGTTTTCTTAAAACCCAACAGTGGTGTTGTTGTTAAGGGTTGTCGATCTCGACTCTGACTCATAGTAACCTTGTGTAGCATTTCTGAAGGGTACATGGTGGGTTTGAACTGCTGACCTTGTGGTTCACAGTCCAGTGCTGATCCTACAGTGCCACACCAGGAGTCGACAATGGTTTAGCTTAAGTGTTAAATGACTGTTTCTTTAAAAATGTCTGCTTTGAGCTTTGTGTTTTGTAAGAACTTCCCATGTGGGATCAAATCGCCAGTTTGAAAGTTCATAGGAGCTTTGGGGGCAATGAGTTCGTGGGCGGGGAGCAGGAGGAGGAGGGTGGCTGCACATTTGGAACAAGGTCCCCCGTGCCACTGAGTGGCAGATGTTGGCGCTGTTGCATCGGTGCGTGTTTTGCTGTGTATATTCTCAACAACTATAAAAAATAAAATAATTTTTTTTTAAAAAGGAAGGGGCATTGTATTAAATAAGGGAAAATAGGAAACTTTTCTTTACCTTTCCAGCCTGTTTATGACATTGGAGGGTGTCACTGTTTGGGGGGACAACCACGCCTACAGATACTGACACACACTTGAAAATACTCAGGACTCTTAGTGTCCTAGGGACTCAGTACTGTGATTCAGTTCTCTGCATTTACCGTGTGTCTCTGCCAACACACAGAACCCTCTCTTGCTGATGGCAGATTTGCCTTGGCACATTCACACGGCAGGACTGTTGATAGAGTGCACTAATCTATCAGCACCCTTGGGCAGGACCCGCTGCTGATCTGTACAAAGGCCCCGCTCACCAACAGCCCACACGGGCACCTCTGGAAACCCTCAGAGGGATTCCCACTCCCGACCACTCCCCTAAGGCTTCTGTCTCCTCTCTTAGAGCCATTTTGCTCAAATACAGTCAGGCCTTGGCAACATTGTGAGTTTGGTTCCCAGCACGAGTAGAAGTGATGCTCCGCCTGCCCTATGGCTGATCAAGTGTGCGTGAGAGAGCCCGACATGGGGCAGAGACACTGAGCACAGCAGCTGGAAACTGGGCTCCTCACAGAGCTCCCTGGACTTCCTCTGCAGGAGAAACACCAGGATGCCTGCTCCTGTGAAGATTGGGTCTCGGAAGCCCTAGGGAGCAGTCCTGCTCTGTCCCGCGGGCTCACTGTAGTCTTGCTCAGGGTCGGAACCGGCTTGCCAGCACAGGTTTGAGACTGTTTTCTCAGCCTGGTGCCTGCAGGTTGATGGCTCGGTGAGGAATAGGGAGAGAGTGCTAACGTGGGAGCAGAGACTCTGGGGGGCTTCACAGCAGCGTCCCTGACACCAGGCCGTGGCGCCTGCCCTAGCCATCACCGACAAGGAGGAACAGCTCCGGAACTGGTTGGAGTGCTCCATTGCTATTAATTTTTCCCTAAATTCTGCGGAAACGTGTAAGCCAGTGATGACACCACCCACGGTGCCGGCCCACAGAACCCCCACGCCACAGGGGACTTGACCACTTGTAAATCCAACTGAGAAGCGAAGGCATTTGCTGTACAACATACAAAGTGCAAACGTATCCATTTCATTTTAGACTCCAGAGGCCATTTCAGTGCCCCTCCCACCACGTGGAAAGTGCCTCCTGTTCTTAGACATCCTCCGTGACTGGCTGGTGACATTTTACGAAATGCGGTCACCCTACTTTGGTGCCAGCGTGTGGCCCCCACGCCACATCCGGGTCTGCTTGTGTCAGGTCCACCCTAGGGCCTCGCTGTCCCCACCGTCCACCTGTCTCTCTGCCCAGGCCTGGGCCCCACTCACCGGCCGCTCTGTGTCCCCAGCAGGTACCCTGGCTAAAGCAGGGCAGGAGTTCTGTGCCCACTTCTCCCCAGAGCCCACCGGGGCTGTGCAGCTTGTACAAGGTAAGGCGCCTGTGGGCTCTCTGTCCTGGTGCTCAGATGGTAGACATCTACCGAGGGGGGGCAGTACTGTGGGGCACGCATGTGTCCAGAGTGGAGGGACCTCCGTCAGGAGTGTCAGAGCTTCGGCACACCAGGTGAGGCTCGTCCTAGAGAGGACATTCAGAGCAAACCACCATAGAGGGACGGAGACAACCCGCTGTGAGTCACCGGGATGGGACGTGGGGGTGGGCTGAGACCAGGTGATTCCCATCGGGGTGACGGAGGTGCGTCCCTTCTACGACCTTTGCCGATGGCAGACCTCGTGGGTTGGTTTTCCAGACAAGTTCAGCCCAAGACCTCGGTCTTCCCATGTTGGCGTCTTTGTTGGAGACCTGTGCCCAGCAGACATGTACCATCCACTGGTGCTCAGCCAGTGTCCCTGGTGGTGAAAGATGGTAAATGAGCCCGTGCTCACCAAAAGTTAGGGGTTCATAGAAGGGCCTGGTGAGCCACTTCCAAAGAAACTTCAACCACTCAACCCTCGATGGAGCTCCACTCTGACACGCGTCAGGATTGTTGGGAAGTGGCTTCTTCTTAAAACCCAATAAAACTTAAACCCACTGCCATCGGGCCGTTTCCAGTTCACAGCAACCCTGCAGAGCAGAGTAGAGCTGGCCCAGAGGGTTTCTGAGATGGTCTTCAGGGAAGCAGACTGCCCCAGCTTCTGGTGAGTCTGAACACCGATGTCTAACCCACTGCACCACCAGGCTCCTTGGTTAAGTGTTGTTGTTCAGTGCCAACTCATAGGGTTTCCCAGCAGCAGCTTGTGGGTTTGAACCACCAACCTTGTGGTTAGCAGTCCAGTGCTGATCCTACAGAGCCACACCAGGACTCCTGGTTAAGTATTAGTGAAGTATCAGTTGAGTTAAACTCACAAAACAAGGAGAGCTTTTGGACCAGCTCCAAACCCTTAGCCCTCTTGCCTGATGCCCACCGTGGACTGAAGACTGGATTCCTGACCCTCCTCTGAGAGCAGGTGAGTACCCGGTTGGGGGGGGGCCGTCGAGGAAAGCCCGAGCCTCATGCACCAGCTCTGGGAGACCAGCCAGCCCCCTCGGCACCTGGAAAAAAGGCTGTGCGCTCGGGGTGAAGGTCACAAGGTACTGCACATCCAACACTGAACTGGACACTGGTGTGGGAGAGGCCACGTCCACCAGCCCAGTGGGCTCTCCCAGCGTCTCGCACTGGTGGGAGATGCAGACAGGAAGGAGCTCGGTACCTGAGGATGAGGAGTCAGCAGATGAGGCCGGGACGGCATGCTTATTCAGGGGGTTCAAGTGTCTCCTGATTCCACAGCAAACACACCTAACAGCCACTGGTTCGTGAGACCTCCCTGGGGTCCGGGTGTCCTGAAGGGTACAGGCCACATCTGAGTGTTCTGCAGGGAGCAGGGGGCGCTTCTCAGTGGGAGCACGAAGCAGCCCCCGTCACCTCACCCCACACAACACAGTGCTTGAGAGTGGGCCACTCCTGGAAGTGGAGACCCCCAAGCCCCAGGCCAGATGGGGCGGGGGAGGCCAGAGGGAGCAGTTCACATAACACGCAGAATCCCACAGTGAGTGCGTGAGTGCAGGCCGTGTTTGTGAACACGTGTGAGTGCAGGGTACATGAGTGTGAACATGTGTGCAGGGTATGTAAATGTGTGTGTTGTGACAACAGTGTGTGAGTGTATGTATGAGGTATGTGTAGTGTGTGTGTATTGTGTGAGGTGTGTGTATGTGTTGTGTTGTGAGGTGTGTGTGAGGTATGTGTGTGTGGTGTGTCTAATGTGTGGTGTGTATAGTGTGTGTGTGTGAGGTGTGTGTATGTGTGTGTGTAGTGTGTATGAGGTGTGTGTATGTGTAGTGTATGTAAGTGTATGTGAGGTGTGTGTAGTGTGTGTGAGGTGTGTGAGTGTACTGTGTGTGTATGTGTGTATGTGTTGTGTGTGTGAGGTATGTTTATGTGTAGTGTGTGTGTGTGTTGTGTGTGAGGTGTGTGTAGTATGTTTGTGTGTTGTATGTGTGCAATGTGTGTGAGGTGTGTGTGTGTGAGGTGTGTAATGTGTGTGTGGTGTGTGTGTGAGGTATGTTTATGTGTAGTATGTGTATGTTGTGTGTGTGAGGTGTACGTATGTGTTGTGTTTGTGTGGTGTGTGTAGTATGAGTGTTGTGTGTGTAGTGTGTGCAGTTTGTGTGTGAGGTGTGTGTATGTGT
>NW_006408801.1:2585870-2604862 GCF_000296735.1 Chrysochloris asiatica | reverse complement strand
TTGGGGGGGGGAAGGCAGTCATCAGTTGTCATTTCTTAGGACGAGTGTGTCTTCGGGGCCATGTTCCAAGTCGGTGGTCAGTGTGGACCGCCCTCCGCGGTGGTCATCAGTGGAAACTGGCTGGACTTGCTCCCCAGGTCCAGTGTTCAGTGACTGAGGGGCCTCCTGGGCCCTTGTGGTGTGGGCCAATGTAGTCCTTGTTCTGCTTTGGGAGAGAGAAGCTCACTTCCACAGTCTGTCTTCTTGATGCCTCGTCTGGAATCCTGAGCCCAGTGTTTCTGGTCTGCCCAGACCCCAACGACCCTCCTGCCTTTTCATCTCCTTGGAGATGAGGCTGCCTGATCACTCCATGCCCCCACCACGATCAAAACCAGAATGGCGAAAAGCCGGCTGGCTTCAATTAATTTCGTTGCAGTCAGTAACTCGGAACAAACTTGTTGTTGGCTCTGGCTCTGCAAAGGACAAAAACAGCAAACATCATGGAGACAAAACAGTGTTCTCTCCAGATTGCAAACTCTAAGCGGACACGACCTTGTGGGGGAAGAACCCAGCCCGCTCCCCAGAGGATCGTAGAAGCTGTTGTACTAGAACAGTTTCATTGTTTCTTCTGATAACCAGCAGGCAGTGAGAGAGGACAGAGTGGACCGGGGAGCTGGAATCACAGCTCTGAGCTCAAACTGCTGTCTCAGGACCGGACTACGGCCAGACACGTGCTCTCTGTCGCCAACCACACTCACTTGCACACACGTTCTACTTGGAAAAGTCTGGCGCCCATCTTCCCTGCAAGTGATTTACAGACCGGGAGGACGGGCTGACAGACAGACGGGCCCGCTGTCTACCTGTCTGTCTCTCCCACCTGCACTAAGGTAGGAGAGCCACTGGGCAGAACGGAGGTGCTGTGCACACCATGGCCCCCTATGTGAAGTGAGGATCCTACTCATTCCCACAAGCTTTCGGGAAGTGGGAAGGATTGTTCAAACTGGAGAACCTGAGCCCATCTCTAGTGAACTGGGTCACAGAGCTCTTAGCAACACTGTCTTGGATAAGGAGTCCCTGTGTGGCATAAGCTTGGCTGCGGACCAGAAGGTTGGAGGTTCAGGCCCACCCAGAAGGAAGGCCTGGCTGTGTGCCCTGTGGAGCACAGTTCTACTCTGACACACACATGGGGTCGCCATGAGTGGAGTCAACTCAGTGACCACTGGGGAAACAGAATGGATCAAGAATACTACAGTCCACCTGTGCAAGTCAGGACCCGAGGAGGCTAGAACCTGTCAGAGCAGGAAACGCACATATTTTCCACTAAGTCTCGCAGCTGCACCCTGTCAAAGGTGGAACACTTGAGTAACCAGGAAGAACAAGGTGGTTCTGATGAGTCCGGCCTCTCACGGGATGTTTTCTTGCCAATCCCAGAAGGGGAAAAAAAGCGCTTATCCCCAATCTTACCAGGCGTTTCTCTCATCCTTGGCAATTCAGTAAGGCAGTGACACACCCACAACCACAAAGTTCTTAGCTCCACTGTCAGTGCGTCCTGAAAATGCAGGGTGGGGCACAAAATGCAAATGTCATCTGAGCTCCTTTGGGGACAGATGACAAGTATGTGGCACTCGGTCTGTAAACTAAAGGTGTTAAGTGTCAGAAGATACAAGTGTGTGTGGTTGGTTTTAGTCAACTGAACAAAATAGGAAGGTTGAGCGCCTGCTGTAAGGTCAGTTCTTCCTCTGACCCGGGCACTGACCAGGCCTGGCACCGTGGGCGGAACCATGAAAACGCGGCTCCTCTAACACTTGTTGTTAAGTGCCATCCAGTCAGGCATCCCTGGGTAGCGTTACCCAGTGACCATCATCTTCCCGTGTGGCATGGCGCTGACAGCTTGCTGACCCCTGAGCTCCAGCTGAGCCACTGCACTGGCTCCATCGGTAGATGCTCCCCGTTTCTGCTCCACAGTCTCGAGCATCAGGGAATCGACAAAGTGCGTACAGAAAACGCCACAGGGCTTCAGAAGTCCACTCTGGCCTGCCTTGTCCACGCTGGCGCCAAGTTTCTCCAGGTCTGGACTGAGGCTAGAAGGCTGGGCCAGTGGGCCTCCATCTCCACATCTGGACATTGGGCCAGGCAGCCTCGGTTTGCTCCCAGATGGCGCGTTTCTGACCAGTTGAAGGCTGTGGTAGTGCTGCATCCGGCAACTCCACGAGGGAAGTCACAAAGTCTGTTGGGAAAAGGATTGAGAAGATGATGGAATTTCCCCGTAAGCTTGTGAAGCCCCCTCGTACCGGCAGCCTGTTTCAACAGCAGGTGCTCCAGTCAAATCCAGATGCAAATGAGGGTCCAGACAACCTTGCATCCTCTTCATAAAGCCTGTGCCCTCAAGGAACTGTCTTTAACCCAGTAATGTCCTTGACAGTCAGCTGTGTCTGCTCGCGTGTCCAAGGACTCCCTCTACTGGACCACTGACCATTCCAACGCCACCCTGTGAGCTGAGAAAACAGGATAGTGGCCTGGAACCGTGTGCAAGGGCGCCTACTGCTGGTGGAAACATGGCAGCGGAGGGAAAATTAATCACATGATAAACTTGACAACAGGCTCATGGGAAAATGGTTTTTAAAAGGATCAAAATAACCAGCCTTTACTCAGCTCTTCCTTCTGCTTTGTTTAAATGGTTAGAAATTACTCTTTAAATTTAAGAAAATGTGTGCATTTGTGGAGAAAAATACGTCAGGTGAACAAAGCAATGTGTAATCTGAACCCCTTGAAAAGCATGTATTTCTCCATTGTTCCCGCAGCAAACCACATCTAAGACAGAGATCCTCCAATGTAAGATAAAGACCGACATAGTGGAACTTGTATAGGCCCTTCTATTTATCTGGTATTTGTTTAAAACCAATGGGAACTTTTCAATTTTTTAAAATAAGAACTTTTTTCCTACTCACATTTTGATTTTCCCTAATTGCTGTTGTCAAGTCAGTTCTATCTACGGTCTCTTGAGGAGCAACTGGTGGATCTGAACCAGCAACCTTGCAGTCCAATGCTTTATCACGCAGCACCACACCAGGATTCCAAATACATGAGTATTTGTGTCTTAGATACCAGTGTCCTACTCACCCTCTAGCCCATGGGAGGTGGGGGCTCCATGACCTCCAACCAGCCTCAACTCTCACTGCCTCTTCTCCTCCTCCTGCACGTGGTGTGTCCTAGGAAGAGAGACTGACCGTTCCGAAAAGGTGGTCTCCACAACATCACAAGGCAATCTGCCAGGTGGTGGGAGAGAGAGAGGCAGGGAGGGCACCGTCGCCATGACAACCAAAGATGCTGTGCCCGGCTGCTCATCCTGAGCGCCGCCATCTGTCCTGCATTTGCCCACAGCACATGGTCACTCGTGTCTGCGCCCGGGTAGGTCGCAGTTCACACTTTCTCACCCTGCTGCTTCGCACTTGGCGCCCTGGAGACCATCTGGGCTGTGACCTTCACTGCTGGTGGTGGTCTGTGCTGTATCCGCCCCCACCCCTCCCGGGTACGCCTGGAACCCCCTGGGCACTTTCATCCCCCACCTGGCTGCTTAGTAAAGCTAGCGCGTCAGTCTGGGAAGGCCGGCCCACGAAGGGACTCGCTCCAGGGCGTGTGTACCCTGCCAGTTGGACCAGGCTGGCCTTCCGGCTGCACGGCCCACGAGCCACCGCTTCACTGTTCCGCTGTCCCTTTGGCAAACCAGAGCTCCCCCGTGCGGGTCACAGTGCCCGAGCCTCTGGGGGATACCTTAGAAATCGGGGTAGCTAGGGGCCTCCAAAAGGATAGAGTAGTCTTCTCACTGAAAAGACGCAGTGATGTTCCTCCACCAGGGGACTCCACATTGTTCCAAACTAAGTGGGGACGTGAAGTGTATTCCGAGGGAGGACACCTCAGGTTAGGGAACTTAAGCCATAGAGCACATTTCCATGCAGTCACTCCTGGCTACAGAATGTGGCTGTGGTTGGGTGCCCTCAAGCCGTGACCCCGTGCGTGCACAGCGGAATGCGCCAGCCCGTGTTGCTGCCTCTTTTGCTGGCCCTTCACTTTGTTACGTAATGCCAGGCCGTATTTAAGGGTCTTTAGATCGTTTTATAAACTAATACACGGTAAAATGGACACTTCGGGTATTCAGTTTCATGGATTTTAAAACGGAGAAATCCGTTTCACGCCACCCAAGTAAAAACACATCACCCCAAAATCTCCCCACTGATATCCCTTCATCCCCCACACACCCCATCCCTAGCCGCTGGTAACCATCAAGCTGGCCGCCCACTAGAATTCAGTGTTTCCAAGAAAGAGGAACGTGAGATGCTCGGGCTGCGGCCTTGGTTACTGGGTAGATCTGTGTATCCAGTCACCTGTTG
Organism: Chrysochloris asiatica; assembly: GCF_000296735.1. NCBI lineage: Eukaryota > Metazoa > Chordata > Mammalia > Afrosoricida > Chrysochloridae > Chrysochloris > Chrysochloris asiatica. The sequence continues at coordinate 2,600,495 of NW_006408801.1, read as the reverse complement.
AAGAACATTTGGGTTGTTTGTAGTTTTTAGTGATTAGGAAAGAGATTGTTGTGCACATTCATGTACAAGTTTTGTATGAACTCAAGTGGGTTTTTTTTTTTTCATATTTCAAGTACTTTTTCCTCAAAATATCAGTGATCCATACTCATTATAAATATCACCTGCAAAATTATATACTTTTTTATCTTCCAAAGCAGAAAGTGGAATTTCTGGGTCCTCTGGTAAGCATGAGACTGCTAACTGTGAAGTTGGCATTTCAAACCCACCAGCCACTCCTCAGAAAACCTATACAGGGTCAGTATGAGTCGAAACTGACTCAACAGCACTTAACAACAACATCATGGTAAGTGTGTGGTTAACTTGGTAAAATTTTTAAAATGTGTTTCAGGATGGCAGTACAATTTTGCATTTCCGTCAGCAACGTCTGAATGTTTCAGCATCCCATATCCTTGTCAACACTTGGTAGTGTCAGTATTTTTTCTTTAGCCACTTCAATGAATATGGAGTCATATCTCAATCTGGTTTGGATTTGCTTTTCTCTGAGGTTGAGCATCTTCTTGTGTTTTTATTTGCCTTGCATTCGTCCTCTTTGAAAAGTACCTGTTTAAATGTTTTTTCTTGGTGGCACGGTGGTTACAGTGGTCAGGTGCTAACTCAAAGACTGGCAGTTTGACCCCACAGGACAGAAGTGGCGATCTGCTTTCAGAAGGGTTTTCAGCCTTGGAAACTCTACGAGGCAGCTCTGCTTGGTCCTACAGGCTCACTGTGAGTCGGGATGACCTCCATAGCAATGCGTTTGCATTTTGGTTCCGTTTCTTACGAGTTGAGTTTTGAGAGCCTGTAACTATTCTGTTTTCGGGTCCTTTGATGGATGCGTCACGTGGAAATGGTTTCTCCCAGTCTGTAGCTTGTGTTTGCTTCTCTTAACAGAGACTTTTGTGGGGCAAACATTGTAAATGTTGATGCGGTCCAACTTTTCAGTTTTTTCTTTGTTTTTATGGATGGTGTTTTGGTGTTGTGTCTCAGAACTCGTGGTCTCTCCAGGTCATAAAGGGTTTTCCATTTTCTTCTAGAAGTCTCATCCTTCCACATTGTAGGCAGAGAGCTATGGCCCATTCTGAATTCATTTCGGTCAAATTAACTTTCATTTGTGATTTGGGCGTTTTTGTGTCCACTTGGTGAGAAGACAGTCCTTTCTCTGTCAATATGCCTTAGTGCCGACGCCAAGGGTCGATTTCTGGGCTCCCCTCTGCTCTGTACACCGCGTCTGTCTCATCACCATAGCACACTGGTTGTATTACTGTAGCTTTACAGTAAGTCTTAAAGTCCAGGCGTGTGAGTCCTCCAACTTTATTCTCCCTCTTCCAGAACCGCTTGGTTCCTCTGACTGCTTTGCATTTTCATGTACATTGTAGGGTCTGTGTGTCTGACCCTGCCCACACTCTCACTGGGATTTTGACTGGAATTGTCCTCAATCTGTGGACCAACTTGGGAGGCACTGACATCTGTACTATGTTGAGTCTTCCAATGCATGAGCACGGTGTGTCTTCATTTGCTTACGTCTTCCCTGGTTTCTTTTATCCACATTTTGTCATTTTTAGGGTAAAGTTTCTGCACATAGTTTGCTAGATGCATACCTAATGTGTTTTAGGAGTCCTGGTGTGACACTGTAGGCTAAGCACTCAACCACAAGGTTGGTTTGAACCAGGAAGTCACAGGTTCAAACTCATTAGCCTCCTCTCCTCAGAAACCCCTATACAGCATCACTATGAGTTGGAACGGTGGCACTAAACAACAACAACATACTTAATGTTTTCTTTATTTGGTACTATTATTAATGGTACTGTTCTTAGCTTTGGTGTTTGAAATGTTCTTTGTCAGTATGGAAATATGACTGATTGAATGACTTGTATGATAGACCATGACAATTACAACCACAAGTCCATCTATAGCTACAGTATAACACAAAAGTCTCTGCACAAGAGATCATGTACAGCCCCAAAGTCCAAACCAATGCCCTGGTCAGTCGCTCCTAAACACGGCAGAGCCAAAATGCTGCGAGGCTCTAATAGTGCTGTCTGTACTGTTTGTTAAACCCGCTTCTGTGTTAGGGTATGCACTCAGAAGCCAATGCAACAAACATGTGCCAAGAGCCACAGACATGCCACCGCCTTCTTCGTGGATGTCTTCCTGACTCTGACAGCTAAAATACAGCCAACCCCTTCTTCAGCGGTGCCCTTGTTTTTACTGTTAAGTGGCATCAAGTAGATGACCCTGTATAGGGTTTCTGAGAAGCGGCTGGTGGGTTGGACTCATAGACCAGTCCAGTGTTTACCCTACAGTGCCCCACCAGAACTCGTCCAGTGTGCCCTAGGAGAGGCAAATTATTATAAAAAGGCCACCAGAATGAGTGGTTTTCCTGTGTTCACTCAGAGCGGGTCGTGTGGATGGTATCAGCAGCGTGTCTGTAACATGACCCAGGGAAGCCGCCACATGGCCCCAGGAGGGCTTGGTACGTGGAGGGGTCCATGTACAACTGAGCACCCACTTCCGTAAAGCCTTCCTTTCTAGTTTAATTACAGCATAAATGACTCTCTTGGTAAAACAGAGGCGGGTCCTCAACGTGATGGCCTGACACAATGGCTGGAACCATGGATGGCCCAGGCCAGGTGGTGTTCTGTGCTGTTGGACACACAGAGGGTCAGACCTGACTCCGTGGCCCCCAACACCAACTGTGGTTGACAGATGAAGGACATTCTGTGACTGGAAATCCAGGGAAGGGCGAACTTTCTAGTGTGTCAGTGGTCTGGGACAGTCTAGAGGGGTCACCTGAACGGGCCTGTCTCGTAGACAACCCCCACCACTAATAAGGTCCCACTCAGGGCGACCCACGTCTGTCACAGCAAAACTGGGCTCCACAGTTGTCCCTGGATGATTTTTCAGGAGTGCACTCAACCCTCTAACTCAGCATGTAACCATCTGTGTGCGCCCAGACATAAGCAGACACCTAAAGCCGTTCCTGATGGAAGTTCATTGTGTTTTTTTCATTCCTCACTCTCCACTCGTTCTTTGACTGGGGAACAGTCTCATGCTTTGATGCATGCAAAGCCACACTGGGGTGACCATAAATACTCTGGAATGGGGGCTGGGACTCCATGGGAAGATCACAAGCTCTGGACCTGTGACCCTTACAACAGCCTGTCTGGGTTACCATAATCGGGCCCGAGCCTGCAGGTGAGCCTGTGAACACACCTGACAGAGCTGAGGGGAGCACTCTCTCCTAAAGGAAACGCTAGATCCTGGGAGCACCCTGTGTGCAGGGGGAGCACTTCCTCATGAAGGAGGAGCTGGGTCCTGGGAGCACCCTGTGTGCAGCCCTGACCCGTTTCCTGACTCCCTGTCCACACAGGAGGCCTCGAGGTACCTGCCTGCCCTCAGGCTCAATGCTAATGGTGCTAAGGGCCGTGTGGGCGGGTTCCTGTGGCAGCGGTTTCACACCATGCTGTCCTTTACTGGGTCACACTGCTCCAGGGCCTGTGCGGTGACACGCAAACCTACCCTCTCTTCCTCCAGAGTTGGCTCTTTTTCCTCCGTGTGGGTGGTCACCATGTGGTGGCAGTGTGTGAGGACAGAGGTGTGGCTCAGGCCTGTGTGCCCGGCCAGTGCACCTCATGGGCAGTCACCTGTCTGAATGTGGAGGCCTGCATGTCATGTCTTCCAGACTGAACTTGACTAAGGAGAAATGTCTGGCACTCGACTTCGGAATACCCGACGGGCCAGAGCGGCACATTGGGTCTGACCCAATGGAGGCTGGGACAGGACCAGGCAGCGTTAATTTCTCTTGTGTGTGGGGTCAGTAGGAGCCGGGGGCAATATTTACTGACCTAGAGCCAGCCGGGCCGTCCACTCCCAGCAGTCTCCACTGACTCCCTACTCACATGGTCCGTAAGACACTGACTCAGAGACATGGACACTGGCCAGGGCCGGCCATAAGCTTGTCTCCTGACACATGGTGGCTTCTCCTATTGCTTCTGAGTGCCGTCTCCCCTCAGGCCGGAAGCTGGGTGCCTCTGCTGTCTTTCTCACCATGCACCCCCTCCCCAGGAGAGCTGGGCCTGGGTTACTGCTGGGAAACCCACTGGGCAGGTGGCAGTCAGTGACATACCAGAGACAAAAGAGGGCTGCCTGGCCACCAGCTCCTGGCTGAGCCCCTCTTCCAGAGGAGAAGAGGTGTAGAGAGGCTCTAGCCGGGCACAACTCTGTCTTTCAGGACACACACCACGCTGCCAGGACCGGCCACTACGGCTCCTTGCCCCAGAAGTCCCGGCCCCACGATGAGAACCCCGTAGTCCACTTTTTCAAGAACATTGTAAGTATTCTCTTCTGAATGGGCTGCAGGGAAAATAGAAACTATGCATGGGGCATGGGGTCCTAATACCTTCAGAGACTGTGGTTCCTATACCTGAGAGATAGACCCCTTCAGAGATGGTGTTTCTTACACCTGAGAGATACACACCTTCAGACACGGTGACCCTTATACCTGAGAGGTAGACAGCTTCAGAGACGGTGGTTCCTATACCTGAGAGATAGAGACACTCAGAAAACCCTGACTAGTCAGGAAGTGGCAGGTGCCCTTGAGACTCGCGAGGAGACCATTACTGTCCACTCCCCATCTGTCGTTCCAGGTGACACCCCGCACACCGCCTCCCTCACAAGGAAAGGTAAGGACTCTGGATATTTATTTACAAATCTTCCCCAAAGTCCCTGAACACACCAAAGAGGTGGACTCCCACCTACCTGAATTAACCCAGAATGTTCTGCCACGTGGGTCTCAAGTAGACGGGGACTGTCCACTTCAACTTGTGCTGCAGTGCTAAATGACCCAGCTGTGTTCCCCGGGAACCCTGAACTATGGGCTCCAGGTGGCCTCCTGAGGCAGGGTCATTGTGCTCAGACCCCAGACTGTTGTGTTCTGTTGCTTGTTCAGCCCAAGGCCTTTGTCCTGCACTCATCACTGTGTCTTCCTCTCTTTCTCTCCCTCACACAGGGAAGAGGATTATCCCTCAGCCGATTTAGCTGGGTAGGTGACGACCACCTCCTCACTCCGCTTTCCCATCCTTCCTGGCTCCGCAGCCCTCCACTCAGATGCTCTGATCTGTTCCCCTTGCTTAGCGGCCCCCACCTTTCTCTCTGTAAGGACGGTTCGATTCTGGAGGGGATGGGATCCAGCCTGCCGAGGTCCTCCTCAGCAGCAGGGACCCAGCTCTGTCAGACCAGGTGGTACTTTTCCTCAAGGATTTCTGGAAGACCTGGCTCCCCTCCCTCAGAAGGACAAGCACCCTGTTAGAGAAGGTTTCTCATTGTCTCCCTCTGTCCAGCAGATGAGAACAGTACTTGCTGAGATTTGGATGTGGCGCTGTGGCCGACCGGTCCACTTAAATCACCTTTCTCAAGCTTGGAAGTTTCTAGAGGAAACTAGCTCCACTGGTGAAAAGAAAGAGATGCTAAATTCAGTTGTTCCTGTGTAATGGCCTCATTCATGCAAATCTGTGGGTGCTGGCTGTATCAGCAATAATTAAAGCTGAGAAATCCAGCATTGGGAAGACCTCTTTAGGAATCGTAAGCTTTTAATGCTGAGAGTGAAGTTCAATAGAGATTTTAAGTGAGGAATTTTTTTCTCTTTCTAGACCCTCATGGAATGTGGGGTCTGAATTAGACTCAAAGTCCTCCTAGTATATCCCAACCAAACATTTAGACTTCAGTGACAGCCAGCCAGTAGGTAAGGTTCTTACTTTATAAGAATTTTCATTTTTAAAATGAAATGGAAGATTAATCAACAACTTGTAAACTCCAAGGTTTACCCTAAATGGTGCTAACTAACATGTTGGAGGTTCGTGTCTACCCAGCAGTGATGCAGAAGAAAGCCTTAGAGATCTGCTTCCAAAGAATCACTGCCACTGAGACCCCTACAAAGTCTGGTTCTCCTCTGAAGTACATGGGGTTGCCATGGGTCCAAGTCAACTTGATGCCCACTGGTTATAATCTCCAAGAGGCTAGGAACTGAGTGTGCATTAGGAACAACATCCTCATTCTCTCACACAGAACCTAGGTACACCTGGTACCCAGTCAATCAGCCTGGTGTCAAAGAATGAGTGGACATTAAATGAAAGAGAAAAAACAGAAAGAAAAGGGAGCAGGAAGGTCTTGAGAGGAAAGGTGGAGGAAGATTCCATAACACTCCTGAGTTACGCCAACATATTACACCTACTCCTCACTTATCGATTATCTCGTTATCCAACATTGTGCATTTATGACAAGTGTCAAAAATCTACTACCCAGCTATTCTGTGCATTAACGGCTTACAGCTGGCAGTAACGTGTGCCAGGTGTGAGGTGAGAGTACCGCTGGCTGTGATGGGAATATGTCGGCTTGTCAAGCCTGGCAGTTACTCCCGGATGACATTGGGCAGTTACGTAATGACACAGCCATCTTGCATTTTGTGATCTGATTTCACAGAATGCTGGTCTTTGGAACCTAACCATGTCGTTAAGTGAGGAGTGGGTACAATGCATTACATTATGAACTAAGAAATTACTAGAACATTTTATCTATGAGAATATAGTAGTATGCCTGCTTTTTCTGTCCTAACACATTTGCAAAAGGATGTCACTATTGTCAGAGATTTACTCGGTCTCATGGCCAATTAACTCTTAGCTTTCTGTGCCATCAGGAGACAAGATGATGCTGAAGAATGAAACCCATTTGACCCCCAAACTTTATTTTAGTGACAGCTTTCTCTGCCTCTGACAGTCTAGGAGTGGAGTCTCTCTGGGTGTTATCCAAACTCCTCACTGAAGTGGGGGTGACAGCGGGGAGAAATGACCATTTTTCTTCCAATCATGTCTAGACCACACCAACCCACCAGCTAACAAGCTGTTTGGATCCCTCTGTACCTGTCTCCATTATTGGTCCAACTAATGTTTGTGCACTTTCTCTTTTTCCCTGAAGTAAAATCCTTTTCTTCCGTGTCTCTTGCAGAACCACTTGCCTGTCTTCTCCCTGGGGTTCTGAGACTCTGCACTTCCTTCTTCTAACCCATGTTATCTGCTTCCTGGTGCCATCTAGGTTGTCCAAAGAAAAAATGCTATTTGGAATCGCAAAAGGAGGAAACGTTGAGAGGATGACTAACCTGCGATTCAGTCCCTGAATTTAGTTCTGGAAAGCACTGGAAAACAGAGAGGAAGGCCAGAAAGCCAGGCAGAGGACATGCGTTGGGGGGAAGGAGTGACTTTCTACCTAACATCCACCTTGTCTGTTTGGCACAGCAGGAGTCGAGTGTGACCGGGGACCTTGTGAGATGGACGGTGGCTGGCCTCACACTAGCATCTGGTGCTTAAACCCTTTGTCCAGTTGCCCTGACTCCTTGCTTTGATAACATCCTGGAAACTGAATTGGCACACTAAGAGGTGTCTGGTCTCTTGTGGTCTATGTCAGTGCAGTGCAGGCAGAACAAGGCAACTCCAGAGGTGGTGTGTATGGTGGGCTAGTCTGGACAGACGGCCCCATGTCCGGTGGACCTGGCAGCAAGCCCGTTAACGGGTTGCCTTTCACGTCTGGTCCACATTTGGCGGCCCTAGACTCAGGGTGTGTTCGACTGAGTGGACGAGGTTAGCCTCTAGTCCATGGTGCCCTCTCCCTCCCCTCACGTGGCTGAGCCCAGCTCCTGGGACAGTGTACGGGGCTTTGTTTTTATTCAGATGAGGGATGAGCTTCACGATGGTTCAAAGAACAGCCTTCCCAGAGTCCAAAGACTTAGTTAGCTCTTCCAGATCTCCTGAGGGTGGCTAGAGAGCCACCTGGGTGTTCTCTCAGTGCAGACCCCCACTCCTCCCCTAGGGATTGCCATGCACCTGTGGAGAGACCACCTGTAATGTACACTAACATTCAGGTGGAAAGCCTCTGGCTTTGCTTGGCAAATTGCTCATCTCTGGAAAACCCAGGGTCTGAAGAAGGTAAGCAGCTGTCTTTAAAATAAATGCATTTGGACCCAATGCCAGTGGACATATGGACAGTGACAGGACCTGAGCCCCACAGAGCACTGGGGTGCTGGCCCTTTGCTGTGGCCTTGGTCCCAGGGGCCTGGATCGCCGCGGGGCCACTGAGCAGTGTGCCTTGCTTGCAGGGAGCCGAGGGGCAGAAGCCGGGATTTGGCTATGGAGGCCGAGCATCCACCTCAGCGCACAAGGGGTTCAAGGGCGCCCACGACACCCAGAGCACGCTGTCCAAATTCTTCAAGCTGGTAATGTAATCTGTTCTCAGAGGGTGCCCACATTTTGCAGTGTTGGAGGATGAGAAAGGAGGGTACCAAGGCAGAGGGCAGGGACACGAGCCTGCCACCCACTCATGGCCTGGGAGAATGGACAGGGGGTCTCACTGAGCAGGGACATTGGGCAAACACTGTGGGGACCCAGTAGGCCCAGTGGGTTCTCAGAGGCAGGAGGTGGACAGTGAGGGTGGCCAAGAAAGACAGTGGCCACCATGCCCAGAAGGTCTCAGATCCTCACAACCTTCAACAGCCCTGCCCTAGACACTGAAGGCGGGAGGGTGGGCCTTGGCTGAACTTCCGGAGCGTGCAGTGGACATGCAAGCAGAGCCGTAGTACAGCAGCGTCCTCGAGCTGCAAGGTCCCGGGGGTGATCCAAACGCAGACATGCCCGAGGCTGCCTTCCACATGCTTGTGGAATGATGGTCAGACCAGGAAGTCAGTGAGCATCGGCTACTGACCAAGTTTCCTGCCCATCACCCTGTGAGGTGCTGCGGGCTGCTAAGCCAGTTGGAAGGTGCTTATGGAAGTGGATGGCTTCACATTTGTGATGACTGAGTTGAGGCTCCCTTAGAACTTGGTTTTGTTGGAGGTCAGGGAGCTGTTGGCACAGGTCTGCAGGACGCGAACGTCCAGCTGCACACTCAGGGCAGCAGGCCAGGCCACACCAGCTGTGACTACATGATACTGACATAGCCAACGTGGATGAGACTCCCCGTCCTCCTCATGGGCCTCAAACCCGGAATGAACCCCAGGGCAACTCATGATTCCCTTAAAATGTGGCCATTGCCAGCCTGATGTGCCACTGAGCAAGAATCCTGAGCACACCCACAAAACCACGGGGCAGGAGTAAACGTGCCCTTTCTGGATCCGCCAGACTGGAGAACCGCACACAAAACAAGTACATGTGGTTCATCAGGGCCCCTCACAACACCATGCCGGAACAGACAGCCTTGTGGGGATCAAGTGAAAAGAGCAGCTCACATTATTGTTCATGAAACACCAAGTGGCACAACCCCCTGTTGGGGGAGGGGGCCCATTCCGCATCCGGGAAAGATGGGCCCTGAAGACCCACCAAATATGGTAGATCGTAGTCGTGTGTCTGGGAACCCAGGCCCGTCCAGTCTGAAACACATTAGAACGTGGGCTGCTCTTCGACTAAGTGTCAATTCACGGCAAATTCAAGGAGTGGTAACATCAACCTTGAAGAGCTGAGCCAAAGACCAGTGTTGGGGGCATTGAAATTAGACCCTTGATCAGCAGTCCTGTGATCGGGCCACGCTGGTGACATCAATTCAGCATCCACACCTGGGGAAGCAGAGGAGAAAACCAGCAACTGAAGAGTGGAGTGCCGACGAGAATGTAGAAAACAGGGCACTTGGTGCAGCCTTCTGGCGAGTCAGTGCCCACACTAGCTTTGCACGAGTGGGCACTGGCGTGCCGTCTCCATCTGGTGGAGAGACGGTAAGTCGTTTCTGAAATATTCAAGTGTGCTGTTGCGATCGGTCCAACTCTAAGTTTGTATCAACCCCAGTGTCTCGGTGTGGTGGGCGTGAGAGCCGCATCTGTCTCCTCCCTGGAGCCAGTGTATCCATCCGCACCACCATGGCTCCGGAGGGAAAATCCACACCGTCCTTTCCGGTTTCCCTCGGACCCCCTGGATTCTCCAGCCAAAGCAAGTGCTCACTGAAAACACAGGTGCAGGCCACTGAACGAATCCCATCGCCGGGCTGGAAAAGTACGAGTCCACCCAGACTTGTTAGGGAAGAACCAGCTACTGAAAACCCTGTGGGCACAGTTCTGTCGGCCCCCGTGGGGTGGCCGTGAGCCGACCCTGGCAGGACGGCAGGCCGCAGGTACTGATAGCAGGAAAGCGGCTGCAGGATCCCGGGGACCGACACCCACTGAGCGCGCCCCCTGGCGGTGGCAGTGAGAAGCAGCGCGGACCAGGCCGGCCCTCCCCTAACTGTGGTTTTCTTCCTTCTCTAGGGAGGAAGCCGTTCTGGATCACCCATGACGAGACGCTGAAGCCCTTGTAACGTGGCCACTACAGAACCCTGTGCGCCGTCTGCTTCTTAACACAACTGCCTTAAACCGTAATCCGTCTGCCTAAGCCACTAGTTAGAGCTCACGTCCCCTAAAGCCCGTCTTGCGTCTTGCGTATCCTACTGGAGACTTGAGCTCAGGGCATGGCCCCAAGTCCCCACTGCGCCCTGCCCAGATGCCCGTGCCGGTCTCCCCAGCGCCTCGCGCTGTCCCCGTCCCCCTCTCCCTCCCCTGGACTTGGTGTTCGTGCCGACGGCGGTCTGGGACCCATGCTCCCGGTGCCGCCATCAAGGACACGGCCACAGAGGAAGCCGACCTGTGCGGGTGGCGAGGACTGCCGATCCCATTGGCTTTTGTTTTCTTTTCCTGCCTGCTCTGATCCCCTCCACACTAGGTCCCCTTAACAGGATCGGGCAGTCAGGGAGCAGCTTCCTAGTGGAGTTTTGGTATGTGAAGGTGGCCCGGGTGGCTGGTAGAGTTCCGTGTGGTGCAGCGAGAGAGCTGGACCCGCTCACCACACCCTGTCTGAGGAAAGCGAGCGTGGCAGAGAGAGGAAGGGGATGTCCAGCTCCGGCTGGTGACGGCCTCCGATGGGCAGCGGGCTCTGCGGGCGGAGGGGGGGGGGAGACGGTGGTGTCGTTGGGGCCCATCGGCCAGCCCTGCGTCCGAAGGAGCGCCGAGCAGGAGTTGTCTGCGGTGGAGATGCTCGGTTCCTAGTTGGCAACGTTTGCCTGGCCCCCCCGTTTAAGCCGCGAGGGGCCAGAGTGTGTATAGTTGTGGTGCACATGGTCTGACTAACCCTCAGAGAAGAGAAGCTGGTCCACCCCCCCAGAGCCTCCCCTCACTTACTGCCCTGTCCAACCACTGACCTTGGCAGTGGGCCGGCCCTAGACCCGCTGCGTTCTCACAAGCTGACCTTCCATCGCACCTGCTAACATACTGACCCCAAACTTTTGAGTTGAGCGCGTCTTCTATGGGTCTCCCAAAGAGCCCCGCCCCCCCGCGGGCATGCAGGTCCCTCAGAGAGCGTTGTTCTAACCCATTCTAACTCGGAGTGCCTAGTGTAGGGTTAACAGCATGCCTTTTCATAGGTCATCTCCATGATGACAAGGGAAACTAAAAGGGAACTAAATTTCAGAAACCACCCTGGAGACTGTCAAACACAAGCTCTCAGCGTCTTTAAGCTGGGCTGGTGGTCGCATGTTTGCGATTCACAGCCACGTCCCAACACACTGGTTTTCATGGCAAGTGGACACCGTTCTTGAATATTGAAACATTGAAATAAAACAATAAACGTTTAATGAGACTTGAGTGGGTGTCTTTTTGCCGTCCAGAGCTGTCTGTGCGGCATATATTATGTCACAGGCCCGGAGCGTAATGTCATCAGAGTCAGTGAAACGGGAATCCAAGGTCATTGTCAGGGTGCGGATTTCCTCAGTGAGTAGGGAAGGGATGGACCTTTAAACCATCTTCTCACTGGACTGAGAACTGCAAGGCTGGCGGTTCAAACCCACAGCTGCTCCTCGGAAACCCTATACAGGGTCGCTATGAATAGGAACTGGCTAGATGGAAAGCCACAACAAAGTATATGATGCGGTTTCAGAAAGTTGGAAAATTCCATGGCTTTTTTCATTCCATCTCTGCCCCCTGGTGTTGGCACATGGGTGTTCGGCTGAGCACCTTGTTACATTGTGCTCTCAGTGGCAGGCCACATCGACAACACTATTCTAGAAAGAGGCACATCAACAATTTTAGAAAATAGTCACCTTATTTTAGTCATCAGTATTTTAGAAAATGCTATAACCTTACTCTTCTTCAGTAAGATAAACTGAAGTCTGTTTTGGAAACTGTCTGAAACTACGATGCTCCCACCCCCAGCCCCCCCACGGAACAACTGCAGTTTCAGGGGTCGGCTGCTCGGGGGGTGGAGGTCCCAATGCTTCCGGACTCACAAAGATCACAGTGCAGAAAAGGCCCAGCAAGTGAAGGGTCAGCGGGTTCAAGATCACCGCTGAGCTTTCGGACTCTCCATTTCCTCCGGACTCTCTGGGCTGAGAGATCTGAACACACATCCTTGGTGCTACACGGTAACAACAGAATTGGGGTCGGCAGGTGTATTTGATGCTCTGTGTCTGAGTGACAAGGACACAGGCTGAATGGGCAGTCAGATGCGACTCCATGACACCTATCAACAAATCAACAACATACAGCAGATGCATCACAGCAAACACTCAAGACAAAGTTCTCATGCTAAAAGAAGGATTCTGATGGGAGGGAGTAAAGTCCAGACAATTCACTGAGGAGACCAGACGAGAGGGCAGCTCAGGTGACAGGGAGCACAGTACAAGAGGGAGGCTGGCAGAATAATGACGAAGACAGGTGAAGACACAGGAGGTATGGAAGGGTGAAGGGCATAGAGGTAAACAATGTTATTTATGCAACCTTGGAACAATGGTGCTCTGTGTGTGGATACGTGGACAGACAGAGACCCAGGCTGGACAGGTATGGGAGGAGGAGTGGAAATATACTATGAAACCCACAAGAGTCTGAATGAGGAGTTTTATACCTGCAAACACACGTATGAATGTGGTGGAGCATTCTCATTGTTGTTAAGTGCTGTCAAGTCGGTTCCAACCCATAGCGACCCTGTATAGAGTTTTCAAGGAGCGACTGACTGGTGAGCTTGAACCGCCGACCTTGTGGTTTAAACCAACTTTGCAGTCCAGCGCATTAACCCACAGCGCCACACCAGGACTCCATGGTGGAGCATACAGAGGACAAAATGATGAAAACTTCTTAAATATTATCAAACATCTTAAGACAATGAGTTCCTGGGCCTGGGGCTTAGGACCTTAGTCTCAGGGGACACCATGGTCAGTTGGCACAACACAGCCCACAAAGACAATGTTCTGCATTCTCCTTTGGTGAGTAGCGAATGGATAGTAAATGCTCATGGGCAGCCATCAAAGGTACAACTATTGGTTTCTCCATGTGCAGAAAAAAGAAGAGGGGTGAGACTTGAAGATGCTTAGAAATAACTAGTCTAGTGGTCCAGTGGAGTTGGTGAACATCGTTCTCCATGACTGAGACCACAAGAAGTAGATGGTGCCCAGCTACTGCTACCAAAAGCTCTGAAAGGGATCCCATTAGAATGTCCTGGGAAGAATGGGAGAAAATGTGCAACAAGACTCAAAAGTCTTAAAATAGACCAGGTCAGTAAGAGACTGGAGGAAGCCAAAAGTAAGGCCCTTGACCACCTTCAGGTACGGATAGGAACTCACCCTCGTGGTCCAACTTTCAGCCAAGCAGTAGAGAGGTATACAGGGGCACAACAGCGGGAATGAGGCATGCTCACCAGGGAATCCCCAGCCCACCAAATCTAAAAGGAAAACGTTAGGAAGGAACAGGAAGGCGGGTGGAAGGAAAAGGAGCCACTGTTGCTGCACGGAGGAGGCTGTTCTCATGGGAAGGAAACAAACTGAAGACTCTGCTGAATGTAAAACTGATCATCATTTTTTAAACCTTCACTTAATTCACAACAAAAAGTTTTGTTGTTTTTTCTTAAAAGATCCATTTAAGGGCATGTTACTAGTTAGACAGCTGTTACCGCAATAATTTACTATTCTGATCATTTTTTTTTTAACTTTTTAAAAAAAGAGCAGATCATCAATTTACATTCAACCAAGTCATACTTTGCCTCATTACATGATTACAATCCCCTCCGTGTACCAACAGTCAAGAGTATTTATCTCTATTCACTTTAACCTAGACTGTATTTTGAGTTGTTATTTTTTATTGTTAGGTGCCATCGAGTTGGTACGGACCCATAGCAACATTATGCACAGCAGAACGAAACACTGCCTGATCCTGGGCCAACCTCACTACTGTTGCCACACTCGAGTCGATCTATGCTGCCATTTGGCCAATCCATCTCATTGGGGGTCTTCCGCTTTTTCTCTGACCCTCCACCTTACCAAACACGATATCCTGACAATCTGTCTGAAGTATGAGAGATGAGATTTGGCCATCTTGGCCTCCAAGGAGCACTCTGGCTGCACGTCTTCCAAAACACATCTATTGGTTCTTTTGGCAGCCCATGGCACTTTCAATATTATCCTCCAACACCATAACTCAAAAACATCAATTCTTCCACGGTCTTCCTTATTCACTGTCCAGCTTTCGCATGCATATGAGATTATTGAAAATACCATGGCTTGGGTCAGGCGCACCTTAGTCCTCAAGCTGACATCTTTGCT